>NC_073647.1:86269575-86575753 GCF_029407905.1 Bubalus kerabau
CAACTTAGAGTTGTGGATATTTCTAGAGTTTGGGATGGGAAGCAACTGCCAAAAAGGAATCTTCTTACATAGTACTGATGGTTATGGATTTTCTACCATTATTTACTTAGCATCTCGATATAAATCCTCAGATCTCTAATGTGTTCTTATGTTTTGCATTCAAAGTTGGATTTTGCCATTCATCATTCGTTTTTTATCATTTTGTCAATTTAAGGTGACTGTTAAGTTGACCTCTGCCTGAAAAAAGATTGAGATGTTGAAAGGTTTTTTATTTTTATTTGTGGCATGGTTCTAATTGTATTAATCACAGTTCTTGGCTTAATTTTGCCTTGCTTCAACATAAAGGTATTATTTATACTGTTATTTATGCAGTATGGTAAAATTTTGCCTTGCCTCAAGATCAGAAGGTTTCTATGTTTTGATTAAAATACAGTTTATGGGATGTGGAATACTGGAGGAATTTCACCCAGCAAGTAGATGCTTGTATATACTTACATAGGGAACAAGATCTTTGTTTTAGGGAAGTGAGAAGAATCCACATAGTATTTGGAGAATTGTGCAGATTTATGCTTTATTCTAGCTGCTTTTTCAGAAAATTAGATCACAAAACAAAAAAGGAGACAGGATCTAAGATGATCTTATAGGAGATGAAACCTCAAAAGTTCATTGATAACTAGAGGGGTAGTCTATAGTTTCTGAAACCAGAAATGGGGAAAACCTATAGATAAGTCTAGAAAGCATTGCTACTGAAAACCTATGTGGTGTTATAGGCTTCTTCCTCTTTTTACTGTATGAACCTCTTGTAATACTCTTAATATAGGGACAACTGTTTATGGTGTGGATAGGTGTGAGAAGGTAGGACAGGAGTTCATAAAATTTCCTATATAGTTTTTAAGATGTGTTATACTTAACCAAATGCTGTCTTTATTCTAAGGTTCCTTCATGTTAAAGTAAGATTTATTTATATATTTAAATTTACAGTTTCTTTGACTATAGTGAACCAAGGAAGGCAAAATGGGATTGTACTTGAGAAACCATAGGAAGGCAAACAGAAAATCAGACTTCTGGGATTTAAAACAAAGTATTCTTAGGGGCTTTGTGGTAATGAACTTGAGTTTGTAAATCGTGAAATGTATGATGGAATTTAGACTTCTCACAGCATAGAATTGCTGTTGTGTGTGTACCCTCTTTTGTTTCATCATAATATTGGTGATTTAACTTTAAATGTAGGTTTCACTTTTAGGTTTTAAGAAGTGAATCTTCTGTTTTATGTTTTTCAGTGAATATCACCTCAGCCAGGCAATTAACCGGATGTAGTCGTTTCAGCCATATTTTCCCTTCAGCTGCTTACCAGCACATTAAGATGCATAAGAGAATTCTGGGTCACTTGTCATCTGTCTACTGTGTAGCATTTGACAGAAGTGGGAGAAGAATTTTTACAGTGAGTTTAAAATTTATGACACTTGCATATTAGAGATTTACAGCAATGGAAGCTAGGCTTCATGGCATTGAATTATGCTATGTAAGCAGCTCTTCCTTTTTAGACACATGAATGCAAGAAAAAAATAAATCGAAATTGAAAATCTTTTCTCTTTTATGTAAGTAAATGGATGAACTATAATGGCTTCTATCATTTGGGAAATCTAATGTTTTTAAAAATTAAATCATCAGAAGGCCTTATATTCTAGAGGTGGTTAATTTATGTGAATGAAGTTTTATCTACTTAATTTGATTTCATTCTATTTTAGCAAACATTAAAATGCATTTTTCATTTGCCATTTAGCATAATTGGTGTCAGTTCTGCTTAATTAATGATTACATCATCCTTATAGTTGAGTAGTTGAACTACACAGTTAGTAACAAAGATTATATATTGTAATATTGTATATATCTCTCTTTGTATTCAGTACTATTTTTAAAATTGGATTTTTATTAACTAGATCATATTGTATGCTTTTTTGTACAAAATTGTAGCACACTAATGTTTCCAAGTTAAGGCTTAGTCTCATTGTTTCAGTACTAAGTTAATGTAAAAGTGTAGGTAACGGCATAATTTTCTTTTTAAATTCCTATGCTAAAACAAAGGAAATGGTTTGTATTTTGAGTAGTTCGACTTCTTGGAGTTCATTACAGATTTTTCCACTGAGGTTTTCATGACTTCAAAATGAATATATGGATGTTGTTGATGATGAGGATGATGATTTTAATTTTTTTATAAACAGATAGCTTATCTACCACATTAGAGTAGAATTGCTTTTTAATATTTTAAAGCTCTTTTGAAATTCTCATGAGGAAGTTCATAATAGTTTCACCAGAGGTTATAACAAAGCCTCATGTTTACTGAGAAATGCATGTAGATTTTAGGTTAAAGTTTTAAGTATTTGTAGAGAAAAAAATATTCAAAATATTCAAGCAATTAAGAAAAAAGACTGTCAGGTGTAAGGAAAGAAATAATGGCAGATATACTTAATGCCACCACACTTAAATGTGAGTTAAAAATGTTTTGAATTGTCAGAATTGGTGGTAGCTTTGAGGAGTTCTTCACATATGCCATTATCGTTTTAGAGTGTCAGTGCTATTATTTGGACATCTTTTATATATGCTATTAGATCCATATTATATGAAGAAAATAGACTAAAAATTAAATGCTTAGAAGCAAACTTAATAAAATCCTCACTTCGTTTTTGCTGTTTTTTTTTTTTTTTTGACCCCTTTGTGAGGGGGCGAATTTCTGTTTCATTGTAAATCTTTTGTCCTTTTGTGTTGCCGTAGGGTTCCGATGACTGTTTGGTGAAAATCTGGGCAACAGATGATGGACGCCTTCTTGCTACACTTCGAGGGCACTCTGCTGAAATTTCTGACATGGCTGTTAACTATGAAAATACTCTCATTGCCGCAGGCAGTTGTGATAAAGTTGTGAGAGTGTGGTGTCTTCGAACTTGTGCGCCAGTTGCAGTCCTTCAGGGACATTCAGCTTCTATCACTTCCATACAGGTAAGAAAAATACAAAGATACCTCTAATATATATAAGAATGAGAATTTTCTTGTTTTTTGTTACATTGTTTGGATAATATAAAGAATGGCAACAGAAAAATTTTCATCTCTTAAGGGCTTTGTCCCTATCTTGCAGACAGGTATGCATTTTAAAGTTCCTTTTTCGTATAAATCTGTTTAGAAACAAGTAAAACGGTTATTTGAAAGGTTTTTTGAGTACAGTGTAAGACATCTTATTTATCTCATTTGTATTTGTGAACAAGGGACAAGACTTGGAATTGCCTTTAGGAACACTGATACCTTTTAGGCAGGGTATGAATAGGTTCTAACTTGAATATTGGCATACTTTGTGTTAATATTTAATGCAAAATGTTTGTCAGTTCAGATTTTGTGTTGTGTGTAGTTTAATATTAGGGAATTTTTTATTCTTATTTTCAGTAATTTCTTATTTCAACTTGATGTTTGACATACATCGGCTTTTTAAATATTTGTCCATATAGTGTTTTTACCAGACATTGGTAGTGAAAGTCCTGGATACTCCTCAAAGAACTTTGTTTTCTTCTTTGTGTTGACAGCAAAACAGAGGAATCCTTTTGACACTGTCTTTTAGTTTGGTCAAGGAGACCACTTTTGTGGATGAGATAATTATTCCCATTGAATTTTCTTTGTTCTTTAGTCACTAAAAAGTATGCCCGGCAATTTTTGTTTTAATATTTAAATAATATCACCTGTTTATGAGGCACTAGCAAGAATTGGGTTCAACGTATATTGGATTTGAAAATTTATACATCAGATTTTTGATTGGTTGAAATTATCTATTGGATTTTGTTTTGGGATATTACTAGTTACTTGTGTTCTCACCATCCTATCTGACAGACTATTTCTGAAATTTGGAGATAGTCTCATACAACATGAAAAATATGAATATTTGTTACTACTGAAAATGTTTATGGAACTGTTTTGCTCCATCATAGTTTCATTTTCTAGTTTCTATCTCATTTCATTTGTGTGTATAAGTGCCCTAGAGATCCATGGACCTCTTTTGTTTTTGTTTTTTCTGTTGCTTTTGTATGGACCTCTTTTCTAGAACATTCTTTCCCTTAGTGATCGCATCAAGTCTCATGGCTTTAAATTTCATCTGTAAGCTGATAACTCCAAATGTGTACTTCCATCTTGGGGCCTATCTTTTAGCTCCATACTTGTACATTCAATTACCTAGTTAGCATCATCACATGAAGGTCTGCAAGGCATCTCAAACTCAACATCTTCAAAATTGAACCCCTGTCTTCCTTCCTCAGATTTGCTCCTCCCAAACCTTTTCCTATATAAACAAATGACAACTTCATCCTTTCAGTTGCTCAGAGTAATCATCCCTGACTTTTTGTTTCTTACATCGCATATCTAACTTGTTAGCAAATCATGTTGACTCTATCCTCAAAATATATCCAGAATCTGAACAAATTCTCATGACCTTTGTCATTGTTACCGTATTTTAAACCACCATCATTTGTGACCTATATTACTGAAACAGACTTCTAACTGATTTTCCTGTTTCTTCCCATCCCTCTTTCCTGCCCATGTCTAGCCTCTGCATAGATGAATAAATGATTTTAAGATGGAGGTTTAAAAAAAGGAAATTAAATCATGTCACTGGTGCTCAGAACCTTTAATAGCCTCCCAATTCAGAGTTAAAGCCAAAGGTTTTACAGTGACCCACAAAACCTTACATTCTCAGCCCCTTGCTCTCTTTGAACATATCTCCTATTGCTTGTTATCATTCTGCTTTAGCTGCTTCTTTAAACCACTCTAGCTACACCCCTGCCCTTGCTTTTGCTGTTCTATATCTCGGAAATGGTCCTCTTTGGATCGTCATATGACTTATTCCCTTACTTTCCAAATGATGGAAATGCCTGTCACTTTTCCCAGGGAAACTTTCTATGATTAACTTACTATTTTAAAATTGTATATATTACCACACCAGCACTCTTTCATTTTTGTTCATAGTCAGTTCAGTTCAGTTCAGTTCAGTCGCTCAGTCATGTCTCTTTGTGACCCCATGAATTGCAGCACACCAGGCCTCCCTGTCCATCACCAACTCCCGGTGCCCAATATGCTACTTCATTCTTTCTTGAGTTATTTCTCCACTGATCTCCAGCAGCATATTGGGCAACTACTGATCTGGGGAGTTCCTCTTTCAGTATCCTATCATTTTGCCTTTTCATACTATTCATTGGGTTCTTAAGGCAAGAATACTGACGTGGTTTACCATTCCCTTCTCCAGTGGACCACGTTCTGTCAGACCTCTCCACTATGATCCACCCGTCTTGGGTGGCCCCAAGGTCATGGGTTAGTTTCATTGAGTTAGACAAGGCTGCGGTCCTAGTGTGATTAGATTGACTAGTTTTCTGTGATTATGGTTTCAGTGTGTCTGCCCTCTGATGCCCTTTTGCAACAACCTACCATCTTACTTGGGTTTCTCTTACCTTGGACGTGGGGTATCTCTTCACTGGTGCTCCAGCAAAGTGCCGTCACTGCTCCTTACCTTGGATGAGGGGTATCTCCTCACCGCCGCCCCTCCTGCCTTGAATGTGGAATAGCTCCTTTAGGCCCTCCTGCCACCCCCGCAGCCACCACTCCTTGGACGTGAGGTTGCTCCTCCCGGCTGCCACCCCTGACCTCAGTCGTGGGGTAGCTCCTCTCAGCTGCTCCTGGGCTGTCGCAGCCTGGCACTCTCGGCCACCGCCCCTGACCTCGGTCGTGGGGTAGCTCCTCTCGGCTGTGGGGTAGCTCCTCTCGGCTGCCGCCCCTGACCTCAGACGTAGGGTAGCTCCTCTTGGCCATTCCTGCGCCGTCGCAGCCTGGTGCTCTTGGCCACTGCCCCTGACCTCGGACGTGGGGTAACTCCTCTTGGCCACTGTTCCTCGGGCATGGGGTCCTCCTGGCTTCTGCCCCTGACCTCAGATGTGGGGTAGGTCTTCTTGGCCATGCTCTGCGCCTTTGCAGCCGAGCAGTTATTACTGTTGTTCATAGTAATAATCATCATTTAGCATGCATTCTATATGTTTTATTCTTTGCTAATTGTCTCTATTAACATTGTAGTACATTATTATTTTTTAAGTTTCTTTCTTCTTTAAATAAAATTGAAGTAACATGGTATGCTGTTAATAGTGGTTGCCTCTGGATAGTGGGATTATGAATAGCTTTTGTTCTGTTTTTCTGTATTTCCTAGCTTTTATTCAAAACTATGTATTAAAATAAAATTGTAATTGTAATGTAATAAAAATTATATTCAGAAATGCACATGTGTTTTTAATTTTATAATCTTAAACATGATTTCTCATTTAAAAACAACCCAAAAATGGGGCTTCCCTGGTAGTCCAGTGGTTGGGAGTCTGCCTGTTAATGCAGGGAACTTGAGTTCAGTCCTTGGTACCAGAAGATCCCACTTTCTGCAGGGCAACTAAGCCCACGTGCCATGACTACTGAGTCCATGCTCTAGAGCCAGCAAGCTGCAACTACTAAAACCCACATGTCTAGATCCTATGCTCTACAAGGGAAGCCACTATGATGAGAAGCCTATGCACCATAATGAAGAGTAGTCCCCGCTTGCTGCAACTAGAGAAAGCCCATTCATAGTAATGAAGACCCAGTGCAGCCAAAAATAATTAATTAATTAAAAATACATTAAATACAAAAATAGATACATTTATGGACTGAATTCCCCTTTGTGATTGAAAAAGTTAAAGTATAATGAGGATAATAAAGGTTTTAGTATTTCTTCAAACTTAATCAGTTCAGTTCAGTTCAGTCATTCAGTCGTGTCTGACTCTTTGTGACCCCATGAACCACAGCATGCCAGGCCTCCCTGTCCATTACCAACTCCCAGAGTCCACCCAAACCCATGTCCATCAAGTCGATGATGCCATCCAACCATCTCATCCTCTGTCGTCCCTTTCTCCTCCCACACTCAATCTTTCCCAGCATCAGGGTCTTTTCCAATGAGTCAGCTCTTCACATCAGGTGGCCAAAATATTGGAGTTTCAGCTTCAACATCAGTCCTTCCAATGAACACCCAGGACTGATCTCCTTTAGGATGGACTGGTTGGATCTCCTTGCAGTCCAAGGGACTCTCAAGAGTCTTCTCTAACACCAGAGTTCAAAAGCATCAATTCTTTGGTGCTCAGCTTTCTTTATAGTCCAACTCTCACATCCATACATAACCACTAGAAAAACCATAGCCTTGACTAGACGGACCTTTGTTGGCAAAAGAATGTCTCTGCTTTTTAATATGCTGTCTAGGTTGGTCATAACTTTCCTTCCAAGGAGTAAGCATCTTTTAATTTCATGGCTGTAATCATCATCTGCAGTGATTTTGGAGCCCAGAAAAATAAAGTCAGCCACTGTTTCCACTGTTTCCCCATCTATCTGCCATGAAATGATGGGACTGGATGCCACGATCTTAATTTTATGAATGTTGAGCTTTAAGCCAACTTTTTCACTCTCCTCTTTCACTTTCATCAAGAGGCTCTTTAGTTCTTCTTTACTTTGTGCCATAAGGGTGGTGTCATCTGCATAAAATCATACTATTTCATATTTTATTGTCTCATTCCTGTAGATCCTAGATCAGCATATTTACCAGCCAGATAGTAAATATATTAGGCTTTGCAGACCATATGGCCTCTATTTCATACTGAGCAACTTCACTTTCATGCCTTGGAGAAGGAAATGGCAACCCACTCCAGTATTCTTGCCTGGAGAATCCCAGATTCGGGGGAGCCTGGTGGGCTGCCATCTATGGGGTTGCACAGAGTCAGACATGACTGAAGTGACTTAGCTGCAGCAGCAACTACTTTGCTGTTGCAGTGCAAAGCAACCATAGCCAGTTTAAGGTGACTGTGTACCAATAAAACTTTATTTACATAAACAAGCAGGAAACTGGATTTGGTGTATGGGCTATAATTTGGAGGCTTCTGCTATAGATTGTGGATTAAGCTTTCTGATGCAAGCTTCTGTAGCTCAGAAATGAATATATAAGTGTACTACCTGAGCACTGGTTTCTTTACTATTTATCAGCTCTTAATGGATAATATTAATTTATATTTTTTGTTTGATTTAAGCTTTGTAGTCTTTAGAAGTTCTGTGCTTCCAAACAAGAAAACTAAATAAATGACTTCTAATGCCTATAATGATTTTTTGCTTTTGATTTGAGTTTAAAATTTATTCAAGTCATATTCATCTTGATCCTTAATCTTCATCTCAGTGGAAGGTATTCATTATGTTTATTTGGAATTTTAATTTTTTTAAATTATTTATTTGGCCATGCTGCATGGCTTATAGGATCTTAGTTCCCCAACCAGAAATTGAACCCAGGATACGGCAGTGAAAGCATTGAGTCCTAACCACTGGACTGCCAGGAAATTCCTCATTTGGGATTTTTAAAACTCATGGGCATGCTCGAGACCCTGGTTTGATTTTCGGTCTTCCTGTGTGCCAGACATCAGGAGTGCAGTTAACTTTTCCCTTATTCTCTTCTGAGGATGTCTAAAATATTGAGCGTTAGAGCTTGAGAATCCTACGTGACTAAGACCATCTGTGGTTTATCTAGAATAGTAGTCATACTTCAAATTGGCAACTCAATTTATATTTTTAAATCTTTTTTCCACAATGATACATACAGACATTTGACTTATGTTATCCATGTACATGAAAATGATTTAGATTTAAAAATGCCAAAATTTCCATTGTACTTCATTGAAGTTAAGAGTTTAAAATGTTAAAACCCAAATACTTAGACTTGTACCTTCCTAGTTATTGACTTTCAGATTTTCTTTTGATGCCTTTTTCGGGTAAACTATAAAAGTTTTATGTTGTTGCTATATAAGCATGTATTCAGCAGATTTATAATGGTTTAACTAGTAATGACTTTGTGTTTTCTCCTTTAAAAGCAGTGAAATAATAATCTTTAAGTGTTATATTGAATAATTTTTAAATAAGGGTCTTTAGGACTAAAATATTTCATCCTAAATTAAATGACTGACTTTCTCTACAGTTTTTTGATATTTTAATTTTTAATAAGATGTCCATTAATCTAGGCAATTTAAATAACTAATTTCTTGAAACTGAAATTAAGTTGAAACATGAAAGGTTTCTATTCTTTTTTTTTTTTTTTAGTTGTCTTTTTTTTTTCTTTTTTTCTTTTTTTTAATTTTATTTTTAAACTTTACATAATTGTATTAGTTTTGCCAAATATCAAAATGAATCCGCCACAGGTATACATGTGTTCCCCATCCTGAACCCTCCTCCCTCCTCCCTCCCCATTCCATCCCTCTGGGTCGTCCCAGTGCACCAGCCCCAAGCATCCAGTATCGTGCATCGAACCTGGACTGGCAACTCGTTTCATACATGATATTTTACATGTTTCAATGCCATTCTCCCAAATCTTCCCACCCTCTCCCTCTCTCTCAGAGTCCATAAGACTGTTCTATACATCAGTGTCTCTTTTGTTGTCTCGTACACAGGGATATTGTTACCATCTTTCTAAATTCCATATATATGCGTTAGTATACTGTATTGGTGTTTTTCTTTCTGGCTTACTTCACTCTGTATAATAGGCTCCAGTTTCATCCACCTCATTAGAACTGATTCAAATGTATTCTTTTTAATGGCTGAGTAATACTCCATTGTGTATATGTACCACAGCTTTCTTATCCATTCATCTGCTGATGGACATCTAGGTTGCTTCCATGTCCTGGCTATTATAAACAGTGCTGCGATGAACATTGGGGTACATGTGTCTCTTTCCCTTCTGGTTTCCTCAGTGTGTATGCCCAGCAGTGGGATTGCTGAATCATAAGGCAGTTGTATTTCCAGTTTTTTAAGGAATCTCCACACTGTTCTCCATAGTGGCTGTACTAGTTTGCATTCCCACCAACAGTGCAAGAGGGTTCCCTTTTCTCCACACCCTGTCCAGCATTTATTGCTTGTAGACTTTTGGATCGCAGCCATTCTGACTGGTGTGAAATGGTACCTCATAGTGGTTTTGATTTGCATTTCTCTGATAATGAGTGATGTTGAGCATCTTTTCATGTGTTTGTTAGCCATCTGTATGTCTTCTTTGGAGAAATGTCTATTTAGTTCTTTGGCCCATTTTTTGATTGGGTCATATATTTTTCTGGAGTTGAGCTGTAGGAGTTGCTTGTATATTCTCGAGATTAGTTGTTTTTCAGTTGCTTCATTTGCTATTATCTTCTCCCATTCTGAAGGCTGTCTTTTCACCTTGCTAATAGTTTCCTTTGATGTGCAGAAGCTTTTAAGGTTAATTAGGTCCCATTTGTTTATTTTTGCTTTTATTTCCAATATTCTGGGAGGTGGGTCATAGAGGATCCTGCTGTGATGTATGTCAGAGAGTGTTTTGCCTATGTTCTCCTCTAGGAGTTTGATAGTTTCTGATCTTACATTTAGGTCTTTAATCCATTTTGAATTTATTTTTGTGTATGGTGTTAGAAAGTGTTCTAGTTTCATTCTTTTACAAGTGGTTGACCAGATTTCCCAGCACCACTTGTTAAAGAGATTGTCTTTAATCCATTGTATATTCTTGCCTCCTTTGTCAAAGATAAGGTGTCCATATGTGCGTGGATTTATCTCTGGGCTTTCTATTTTATTCCATTGATCTATATTTCTGTCTTTGTGCCAGTACCATACTCTCTTGATAACTGTGGCTTTGTAGTAGAGCCTGAAGTCAGGTAGGTTGATTCCTCCAGTTCCATTCTTCTTTCTCAAGATAGCTTTGGCTATTCGAGGTTTTTTGTATTTCCATACAAATTGTGAAATTATTTGTTCTAGCTCTGTGAAGAATGCTGTTGGTAGCTTGATAGGGATTGCCTTGAATCTATAGATTGCTTTGGGTAGTATACTCATTTTCACTATATTGATTCTTCCAATCCATGAACATGGTATATTTCTCCATCTGTTAGTGTCCTCTTTGATTTCTTTCACCAGTGTTTTATAGTTTTCTATATATAGGTCTTTAGTTTCTTTAGGTAGATATATTCCTAAGTATTTTATTCTTTCCGTTGCAATGGTGAATGGAATTGTTTCCTTAATTTCTCTTTCTGTTTTCTCATTATTAGTGTATAGGAATGCAAGGGATTTCTGTGTGTTGATTTTATATCCTGCAACTTTACTATAGTCATTGATTAGTTCTAGTAATTTTCTGGTGGAGTCTTTAGGGTTTTCTATGTAGAGGATAATGCCATCTGCAAATAGTGAGAGCTTTACTTCTTCTTTTCCAATTTGGATTCCTTTTATTTCTTTTTCTCCTCTGATTGCTGTGGCCAAAACTTCCAAAACTATGTTGAATAGTAATGGTGAAAGTGGGCACCCTTGTCTTGTTCCTGACTTTTTAGGAAATGCTTTCAATTTTTCACCATTGAGGATAATCTTTGCTGTGGGTTTGTCATATATAGCTTTTATTATGTTGAGGTATGTTCCTTCTCTTCCTGCTTTCTGGAGAGTTTTTATCATAAATGGATGTTGAATTTTGTCAAAGGCTTTCTCTGCATCTATTGAGATAATCATATGGTTTTTATTTTTCAATGTGTTAATGTGGTGTATTACATTGATTGATTTGCGGATATTGAAGAATCCTTGCATCCCTGGGATAAAGCCCACTTGGTCATGGTGTATGATCTTTTTAATGTGTTGTTGGATTCTGATTGCTAGAATATTGTTAAGGATTTTTGCATCTATGTTCATCAGTGATATTGGCCTGTAGTTTTCTTTTTTTGTGGGATCTTTGTCAGGTTTTGGTATTAGGGTGATGGTGGCCTCATAGAATGAGTTTGGAAGTTTACCGTCCTCTGCAATTTTCTGGAAGAGTTTGAGCAGGATAGGTGTTAGCTCTTCTCTAAATTTTTGGTAGAATTCAGCTGTGAAACCGTCTGGACCTGGGCTTTTGTTTGCTGGAAGATTTTTGATTACAGTTTCAATTTCCGTGCTTGTGATGGGTCTGTTAAGATTTTCTATTTCTTCCTGATCGAGTTTTGGAAAGTTGTACTTTTCTAAGAATTTGTCCATTTCTTCCCTGTTGTCCATTTTATTGGCATATAATTGTTGATAGTAGTCTCTTATGATCCTTTGTATTTCTGTGTTGTCTGTTGTGATCTCTCCATTTTCATTTCTAATTTTATGGATTTGATTTTTCTCCCTTTGTTTCTTGATGAGTCTGGCTAATGGTTTGTCATTTTTATTTATCCTTTCAAAAAACCAGCTTTTGGTTTTGTTGATTTTTGCTATGATCTCTTTTGTTTCTTTTGCATTTATTTCTGCTCTAAGTTTTAAGATTTCTTTCCTTCTACTAACCCTGGGGTTCTTCATTTCTTCCTTTTCTTGTTGCTTTAGGTGTAGAGTTAGGTTATTTATTTGACTTTTTTCTTGTTTCTTGAGGTGTGCCTGTATTGCTATGAACTTTCCCCTTAGGACTGCCTTTACCATGTCCCACAGGTTTTGGGTTGTTGTGTCTTCATTTTCATTCGTTTCTATGCAAATTTTGATTTCTTTTTTGATTTCTTCTGTGATTTGTTGGTTATTCAGCAGCGTGTTGTTCAGCCTCCATATGTTGGAATTTGTAATAATTTTTCTCTTGTAATTGAGATCTAATCTTACTGCATTGTGGTCAGAAAAGATGCTTGGAATGATTTCTATTTTTTTTTAATTTACCAAGGCTAGCTTTATGGCCCAGGATGTGATCTATCCTGGAGAAGGTTCCATGTGCGCTTGAGAAAAAGGTGAAATTCATTGTTTTGGGATGAAATGTCCTATGTATATCAATTAGGTCTAACTGGTCTATTGTATCGTTTAAAGTTTGTGTTTCCTTGTTAATTTTTTGTTTAGTTGATCTATCCATAGGTGTGAGTGGGGTATTAAAGTCTCCCACTATTATTGTGTTATTGTTAATTTCTCCTTTCATACTTGTTAGCATTTGTCTTACATACTGCGGTGCTCCCGTGTTGGGTGCATATATATTTATAATTGTTATATCTTCTTCTTGGATTGATCCTTTGATCATTATGTAGTGACCATCTTTGTCTCTTTTCACTGTTTTTGTTTTAAAGTCTATTTTATCTGATATGAGTATTGCTACTCCTGCTTTCTTTTGGTCCCTATTTGCATGGAAAATCTTTTTCCAGCCCTTCACTTTCAGTCTGTATGTGTCCCCTGTTTTGAGGTGGGTCTCTTGTAAACATCATATGTAGGGGTCTTGTTTTTGTATCCATTCAGCCAGTCTTTGTCTTTTGGTAGGGGCGTTCAACCCATTTACATTTAAAGGTATTATTGATAAGTATGATCCCGTTGCCATTTACTTTGTTGTTTGGGGTTCAAGTTGATACACCCTTTCTGTACTTCCTGTATAAAGAAGATCCTTTAGCATTTGTTGGAGAGCTGGTTTGGTGGTGCTGAATTATCTCAGCTTTTGCTTGTCTATAAAGCTTTTGATTTCTCCTTCATATTTGAATGAGATCCTTGCTAGGTACAGTAATCTGGGCTGTAGGTTTTTCTCTTTCATCAAATTAAGTATGTCCTGCCATTCCCTTCTGGCCTGAAGAGTTTCTATTGAAAGATCAGCTGTTATCCTTATGGGAATCCCCTCATGTGTTGTTTGTTGTTTTTCCCTTGCTGCTTTTAATATTTGTTCTTTGTGTTTGATCTTTGTTAATTTGATTAATATGTGTCTTGGGGTGTTTCGCCTTGGGTTTATCCTGTTTGGGACTCTCTGGGTTTCTTGGACTTGGGTGATTATTTCCTTCCCCATTTTAGGGAAGTTTTCAACTATTATCTCCTCAAGTATTTTCTCATGGTCTTTCTTTTTGTCTTCTTCTTCTGGGACCCCTATGATTCGAATGTTGTAGCGTTTAATATTGTCCTGGAGGTCTCTGAGATGGTCCTCATTTCTTTTAATTCGTTTTTCTTTTATCCTCTCTGATTCATTTATTTCTACCATTCTATCTTCTAATTCACTAATCCTATCTTCTGCCTCTGTTATTCTACTATTTGTTGCCTCCAGAGTGTTTTTAATTTCACTTATTGCATTATTCATTATATATTGACTCTTTTTTATTTCTTCTAAGTCCTTGTTAAACCTTTCTTGCATCTTCTCAATCCTTGCCTCCAGGCTATTTATCTGTGATTCCATTTTAATTTCAAGATTTTGGATAAATTTCACTATCATTATTCGGAATTCTTTATCAGGTAGATTCCCTATCTCTTCCTCTTTGGTTTGGTTTGGTGGGCATTTATCCTGTTCCTTTATCTGCTGGGTATTCCTCTGTCTCTTCATCTTGTTTAAATTGCTGAGTTTGGGGTGTCCTTTCTGTATTCTGGCAGTTTGTGGAGTTCTTTTTATTGTGGCGTTTCCTCACTGTGTGTGGGTTTGTACAGGTGGCTTGTCAAGGTTTCCTGGTTAGGGAAGCTTGTTTCAATGTTCTGGTGGATGGAGCTGTATTTCTTCTCTCTGGAGTGTAATGAAATGTCCAGTAATGAGTTGTGAGATGTCTATTGTTTTGGGGTGACTTTGGGCAGCCTGTATCTTGAAGCTCAGGGCTGTGTTCCTTTGTTCCTGGAGAATGTGCTTGGTATGTCTTGCCCTGGAACTTGTTGGCCCTTGTGTGGTGCTTGGTTTCAGTGTCAGTATGGAGGCATTTGATGAGCTCCTGCCAATTAATGTTCCTTGGAGTCAGGAGTTCCCTGGAGTCAGGGTTTGGACTTAAGCCTCCTACTTCCAGTTATCGGTCTTATTTTTACAGTAGTTTCAAAACTTCTCCTTCTATACAGCACCATTGATAAAACATCTATGTTAAAGATGAAAAGTTTCTCTACTGTGAGGGTCACTCAGAGAGGTTCACAGCGTTACATGGAGAAGAGAAGTGGGAGGAGGGAGTTAGAGGTGACCCAAATGAGATGAGGTGGAATCAATAGTGGAGAGAGTGGGCTAGCCAGTAGTCACTTCCTTGTGTGCACTCCACAACTGGACTGCTCAGAGATGTTCATGGAGTTATACAGAGAAGAGAAGGAGGAGGCAGGAGACAGAGGTGGCCAGAAGGATAAAAGGGGGAAATGAAAAGCAGGGAGACAGATCCAGCCAGTAATCAGTTCCCTAAGTGTTCTCCACCTTCTGGAACACACAGAAATTCACAGAGTTGGGTAGAGTAGAGAGGGTTTAGGGAGGAGATACAGGCGACCTGGTGGAGAAAACGGAGAGTCCAAAGGTAGAGAGAGCAGTCAAGCCAGTAATCTCGTTCCCTAGTGAAAAATGGGTCCTGAGGATTGGGTTCTTAAAGGTACAAAATTGGTAACAAATACATAAAAGCAAAAATTAAAAATCTAGAGTAGAGTTTGGAATTTCAAAAATGCGATGTTAATGAAAAGAAGAAGGAAAAGAAAGAGAGAAAAAACGAACAAAGAGAAACAAACAAGGTTGTGAAAATTATAAAGAAACTACAGGTACAAAATTCATAACTAAAACCAAAAAGCAAAAAGTTAAAAATCTAGAGTAGAGTTTGGAATTTCAAAAATACAATGTTAAAAAAAAAAAAAAAAGAAGAAGAAGAAAAATAAAGAGAGAAAACAAAGAAACCAACCAAAACAATGTCACAAAAATTATAAAGAAAATACAGGTACAAAATTGATATAAAATACCAAAAAGCATAAGTTAAATATCTTGAGTAGAGTTTGGAATTGCAGATATATGATGTTATATAAAAGAAGAAGAGAAAGAAACAGAGCGGAAAAAAAAAAAAAGTCACAGAAATTATAAAAAAATAAAACTATATGTACAAAATTGATAACATATACCAAAAGGCTAAAATTAAAAATCTAGAGTACAGTTTGGAATTTCAAAAATACAATGTTAAAAAAAAGAAGAAGAAAAATAAAGAGAGAAAACAAACAAACCAACAAAAACAATGTTGTAAAAATTATAAAGAAAATACAGGTACAAAATTGATATCAAATACCAAAAAGCATAAATTGAAAATCTTGAGTAGAGTTTGGAATTGCAGATATACGATGTTATACAAAAGAAGAAGAGAAAGAAACAGGAAAAAAAAAAGTCACAGAAATTATGAAAAAAACTATAGGTACAAAATTGATAACATATACCAAAAGGCTAAAATTAAAAATCTAGAGTAGAGTTTGGAATTTCAAAAATACAATGTTAAAGAAAAGAAGAAAAAGAAAAAAACAAAACAAAACAAAACAAAACACGGTCAAAAAATTATAAAATATATATATGAAGTTTGCTGAAGAAGAAAAAAAAATAGGTTTTTTTTTTTTTTTGCAAAGTAATAGTTATAAAAGTGAAAATTAAAGGACAATAGAGGACTTAAAATTTTTTTAAAAAAATTTAAAAAAAAAAGAAAAAAAAAGAAAGATTGATCGTAAAAATAGTAAAAATATATCTAGGTCTTTCTCTGGTTTTGTTGTGAGTATTGTGGGTTCAGTTCATTTTTGGCTAGTTCCTTGGTCTGACTTATATTTCTCAAGATCTATAGGCCCCTTCCTATGCAGTCCGTAGTAACCACAGGGTTTTAATCTATGGCCTGTAGCTTCCAAGGCGTTTCCCTCTGTTATAGCTTCTTCTGTTTGCTGGTCTCTTCAGTGTCTGGTTCCCGCCCTGACACAAAGGGGAAGGTGGAGGACACTATTTTTTTTTTTTTATTTTATTTAGGCTCACTTGTTCAGCCGCGCTGTGGGGAGGGAGGGAGGGATGCTGCAAACAGATAACACTGGCGTGCGCTCGCAGTGCCTCAGCCACACTGGGTCTGTCCCCGCTCATGGCACGTGTAGCCTCCCTGCCCACACTGCTCGGGCTCTAGGTTGTTCCGCCGGGAACAATCAGAGGCCGGCCCTGGGCTGAGCTCCCAGGTCCAAGCTGCTCAGGTTCAGGCACTCGGGTAGTCCTCAGAGGCGAAGACTTGGTTGGGCCTGCGTTTTGTGCTCTTCCCAGATCCCGAGCAGCTCAGGTGATGTGTTTGGCAGGCGCCAATGCTGCAACTTATCACCTCCCCGCCACTCGGTTATCTGGGTGTAAAACCGGCACACCTTCTCAGGCAGATGTTGACCGTCCAGACCCCCAAGAAGTTTTAGTTAGCAAAGAAGCCTGCTTACAGTTTTATAGATAGTGTCTCTCTTGGGCTGCGATTGCCCCCTTCCGGCTCTGGCTGCCTGTCACCGGAGGGGGAAGGTCTGCAACCGGCTATCTCTGTTCAGTCCTTTGTTCTGTGCGCGGGCCTGGCGGTGTCTTAGGTTAGGGCTGGCTTTTCGTGTGGTAGATATCCCACAGTCTGGTTTGCTACCCCAAATTATTTCTCTCAGATAGCGCTCAGAACATTCGGGCCGATTCTTACTCTAAGGGACACAGCCCGCGCCGCGCTTCCCTGCCCAGACCCAGCTTGCTAATGCCGTGTGCAGGCATCTGCGCTGCTTCTCCGCTGGGGGAGTTACTGTAGGGCTCACAATCTGCGATTTTTAATTGTTTATTTATTTTTTTTCTCCCTTTTATATTGCCCTCTGTGCTTCCAAAGCTCGTCACAGATTCGGCAGTGAGAAGGTTTCCTGGTGTTTGGAAACTTCTCTCTTTTTAAGACTCCCTTCCCAGGAAGGAACTCCGTCCCTCCCTCTTTTGTCTCTTTTTTTGTCTTTTATATTTTTTCCTACCTCCTTTCGAAGAGTTGGGTTGCTTTTCTGGGTGCCTGATGTTCTCTGCCGGCATTCAGAAGTTGTTTTGTGGAATTTACTCGACATTTAAATGCTCTTTTGATGAATTTGTGGGGGAGAAAGTGTTCTCCCGGTCCTACTCCTCCTCCATCTTGGCTCCTCCTCCGAAAGGTTTCTATTCTAATTAGAATTTTTTTTCCAGTTTTGTCCATCAACTAAAGGCACAACCAGATACCTCACTTCTACTGGTGCTGATGGAACAATCTGTTTCTGGCAATGGCATGTGAAAACAATGAAATTTAAGTAAGTTTAGAATTTTGTTAAAAATTTTATGAAAAGAATGTTCATTTTTCTTTATCATCTTGAGAGATTCTTGATAGTTCATGCATTAAATATGTAAATTATGTGTGCATGGGTGTGTGTGTACACATCCATACTGACTTCAATTGGATGTTAGAGATTTTAGAGTAAATTTTTTATGAAACCAATGTTGAAGAGACTATACACAAAATTTTGATAAAGAGTATTTTTTTCATTTCTTACTGTGGTAAGAACACCTTGAACTTTTTTTCATGATGGTAGTAAGCAACATGGTAACTTATTTGTAAAGCTAAAATAATAATACTGGTAGCATAAAGTATGTTTGTAAGTTTAAATGCATTTTTAACTTCAATAGTGGAAATAGTACCTTTTAACTACTTCAGTTTTGTGCTTTCTATAATATTGATGATAAATCTGTCAATGTCTAGCAGTGTGCTAAAATTTTTGTACATTAAAAGAACATGATGAAAAATAAAAACATCTTACTTTTCTCTTAGAGATCGCCCAGTGAAATTTACTGAGAGATCTAGACCTGGAGTTCAGATATCTTGTTCATCTTTCAGTTCTGGTATGTATAAAAATTGAGTGTTTTTTTTTAGTGCCTAAAATATTGAATAATCCAGTTATAAAAGATTTTTCAATTGTAAAATATTTTTCAGTTTTGTGGAGAAAAATGCATATGTTCGAGAATTAATCGACACATACTAAAAATGTTATAATAGACCTTTGTGGATTCTAATTAACATATAATAGAATTTGAGTTTTTTTCTTATTTATAATTAATGTGTTTTTATGTAACAATGAATTTAGTTGGTAGAAAGTACAGCCTTCCCCCAACACTCTCACACAATTCAACATGAAAATCTTACCCTGACTTTTCAGAAAACATGTACTGTGGCTTCATATAGAAGACCCGTTCTCAGTATGTAAACAGTGTTTTTCTACTGCTGTTAAGAATTGTATGCTAATTAACCTTCTATTTTTTGTTGGTGTAAAATATAGCATTAAATTTTCCATTTTAAGAAACATTTTTAAGTGTACAGTTCTATGGCATTAAGTACATTCACATTGTTCTGCATATATTACCACCATCCATCTCTAGAATTTTTTTCATCATCCCAAAAGCTGCTAGTTTTCACCCTTAACCACTACAGCCACTATACAGAGAATTGTAAATATAGATTATTTTATAAATAATTTTGGAACATTATGTTTTTATAAGATATAAAGAAATGAATTCCTCAAGGCTTTTAGTGTTTATGATCCAAAGGCCTGTATTTGGTGTAAAAGTTGTGTTTTTATTGGGTGAGTGATATAGTTGTTCCTTAAATATTCCTCTTGTTTTTCTTGAATTTTACTTATTTTTCTCTGAGATATTAATATGCCTTAGAAGACAACTTTGTGTTTGTTGAAGACTTTTTTATTAATAAGGTAAAGTATAACTAAGGAAGCAATCAGAGGGTTTTGAAAGTTTCTTGGTATAATTTTCTTAAATGTTTGTTTATTTTTTAATCCTCTAGGTGGTATGTTTATTACAACAGGTAGCACTGACCATGTGATTAGAATATATTATTTGGGTTCTGAGATCCCTGAGAAAATTGCTGAATTAGAGTCACATACGGTAAGAACAAAATGAAAAACTTAAATATCATGCTTTCTTTTTAAACACCCATGGGAAGCCGGTTTTATTTCTTCTTTGCTGATCTCTAATCTAATATAGATTGGTCCTGAGACCTGTATGGTAAGATGTCTCTTTAGTGGTGAAGATTGGTATGAAATTCTGATTTAGTATGCTTATAGTATTTAAGACAATTTCTGACTATATGAGAAGGGAAAAATATATGTTACAGTAATAATTTATTAAAAAAATCATCTTTTAGCCTGCTTTGTTAATCATATAAGTGTTTGTTACTTTGAAGTCTACTTATTAAAAGACATATTAAGGTACATCTTAGGAAGAAAATTCTTTTTACTGAACTTAGCTCATTGGTCTTAGTTTGATTATTTTCAGAATGCCATCAGACTCCTGAAATCTAATCCCATTTAATTGTCAACAACAGCCTTCCATACAGGGAAGTTTTATACTAGGGTGACAGCCATTGGTGCCTGGGAATTTTCTTCTCAAGCTCTCTCCACTGTTGTGTGACATTTACAAGAAATTTTGGAGCCATTATTGTTTATTTATATCCCTGTATACCTTTTACTTCTTCCTCCTCTTTATTTCCTTACCTTCTTCTCCAGACAGTTGTTTACTGTTGAAAATGGGAATATTTGTTTCAACTCACTGTAGATCTTGTGTTCCTCATTGTTAAAGCTATATAGTCTGCATCTGAAAGTACTCAGCTTTACAAGTCTTACTATTCCTGTTCCTACTACTTTTGATGCTTAATTGATTTGGAATAGTAGTAATACATATCAGTAAAACACAAAATTTCCCTGAAAGATAACTTTTTAAAAAAGATACTTTGTGAGTTCCAGAATCATTCATGTTCCCGAAACTTGAGTAAAACAGAGACCCCTGTTAGAAACTTTTCCTTGAACTTTTGGAAACAGCCTCCTTCTTTTGTCTTATCATATGAACATAATTGAATATTCAACTTATGAAGAGTTACTGAACCAAGCTGAGTTCTTAACTTGCTGTAACTTATTCCTAGATACTAAAATCCTGGAATATTATTTAAATTGTGAAATACAAAAACTTAGGAAATATATAATAATCTCAATCTTGAGAGTATCCAGTAGGAAAAATCCAGTTGTGCTAGACCACACAAAGGAGGCATCTTTACAGTTACCACCCAAGCAAGGTGTATATACAGTATGGTCAAATTTATTGAGAGCTGAGAAAAGAGGAAGTAATAAATAAATGGGAAATAATTGAGGGAGAAAAGATGAAGAAAAATTGATTGGTAGAGGGTTTTTGGCAGAGGCCCAGATAAAAAAGGTCAGAAAACTTAAACATTCCCTGTTGAAATTAGTGGCAGCTGTTAGTCATTAAAATAAGATGTCCTTTCATAACATCTAAAACCAGTTATTGGAACTGACAGTGAGTGTCCTGAATCTATCAGATAAAAATACTCAGTGAAATCATGGAACGGTGTGAATCACAGATATGTCTGAACATATGAAGATGGTTTAATGTGTTTTAAAATGAAAAAGCAACTAAATATGAAGACATTTAGTATCTGAGCTTTTTATTAAAATTTAAGTGCAAATAAAAAAAGAAAATTAAAAGAAGTTAAGTTCAAATTTAGTTCAATAATTGTGGTTTGTGAAAATGTTTACCACATTTGAAGGTGCATTACTATAGTATAATCACTACAGTACACATTATGTTTGTAATAAGTGTAGTTTAGTCATAAAGGAAGATTCAAACAACAGTATCTAAGTTAAGATACCTAAAGACTGTGAAATGAATTCATTGTAAAATAATTAAATAAACCATGTGAGAAACAGCAAATGACTGATTTGTTTTCTGAAATTAAAAAAAGGTTAAGTGAAAAATTTAATTCAACTACTATTAAATGAATTATTTTAAAATGGCATTTTAGTGTGTTGTTTTATTATGGGGAATATAATAAACTAATACCTATTCAGAACTATCTTGTCTCTTGAGATTTTGGTTTAGAAACAGATTTGCTTATGTTTAGAAACAAGTTTGTCTCAAATTACTGCTGATAACTATTCCTCCTTAGTTAATAATTTCAGTCTTTATTAATTTTTTTAAAGATAATTAGAGATTTTTTTAAAAGAAAATTATAACATTAAAAAAATCCACTTAATGATACTTTTGCATGTGAATTTGAGGAAAAGAGTACTTTATTTATTTTAAAAATAAATTAATTCTAATCACAAACCTTTTGTTTTATGTCTTAGGACAAAGTTGTTGCTGTTCAGTTCTGTAACAATGGAGACAGGTAATTATGTAGTGCGTATCTGTATAAACAGATGTTTCACATATTTTACCTCTATGTCTTCAGAAAAAGCTACGTCTACTATAGATGTTTTATTTCTGTCTAGTTAAACTGAAAGTTGTTGTCTCTTTTTGATGACATTCTCATCCCAGATCTTCTAAGCTCCCATCCAAATAGTAGCCATAGTCTATCAATTCTTCCTGTATGAATGATTTCTTTTTTTGTTTATTTTGCTTTTTCCCTTTCTGTTATCATCCACCTTGGTCAAGAATTCCATTATTTGACCCATTACCTTCAATATTCTTCTCCCTTCTAAATGTGTCTTATCCATTTCTGTCAGATTAACTTTGCTCTATTCAGAAATTTTTAGTGTTTCCTCTTTGTCTGTAGGATAGAATTCAGATGTTTTAGCCTGACATTCAGAATTCTCTACAACTTGACTTAGGCCTACATTCTTTTCTCATCTACTATTCCCTATTTAAATACTCAGATCCAGCCCAATTGATTTAGCCATCATTATTATTATAGTCCATATGCATTCTCTCATCCATTCTTTTGCTTATACTTTACCTCATACCAGGAATAATCATACCCTACTTCCTTTCACTCCTGTTCTATCCCTCCTATGTCTTCCCTTTCCCTTCTGCTCTCCTTCCTTTTATTTCCTTCTCCTTCCTGTCTCTTTTTCTTCTCTAAGTTCTGTCTTTCTTTTAAGGTTCATACCCTACCTGAAGCCTTTCCTGACTCCTCTAGATTTTAGCTCTCGGTCTTCCTCTGAATATCTAGATTGTTTACTGTCTCTACTACTCATATGATACACATTTCCTGTGTCTGTTAACTCAGAAATTATATACAAGTATTCTTGCACCCTCTCAAATGTATCATCCCCAGAAGGTGATAACTTTCTGCCTTGGCCTACAGATTGACCTAGAATAGATTTTAAAATTTATCCACTTGGCATAAATTTGTATCCTTATCTGTCTATAAGGACATTATGTGAGTGACCATGTTTTACTATTAAATACTTTTCAAACACTGGGTGATTACTATGATGAATGTGTTCATCTTCATTCAATGCAAGAGTAAATAATAATGATCCACCAAGAGTGATATATTTATTAGGAATGAAAAAACCTTCAAATAATTTTTAAGGTTGTTTTATTGTACCATACTGAGTATACATGTAAAGGTTTGTATAGCTACTATTCTTTCATACTAGGAGTATCTGAATTTTTAAAATTCTTTACCTTTTTCCTTAAATGCAAAACATTATTTTATCTAAATTATGTGGCCAGTACATATATCAAAAGATGTCTAATTTTACTAATAATCAAGAGAAATGCAATTTAGAATAACAATAACCATTTTTTCTTTCAGAAGGACAAGATATTGAAGAATCATAGCATCCAGTATTGACAAGGGTTTAGAAAAAATAGACACTGTCCCACAACTTTGATGATAACTGTAAATTGTTTTTTAAAAAAGAACTTTTTAGGGAAATTATTTGGCAGTATGTCAAAAGCTTTCAAAATGTGCCTACCCTGAAGGGGGAATTTTACAGAGAAAAGATGCAGAAAAAGTATAAATTCTTCATGAAAGAGTCCATACCATTAAACTAGGAAAATGTCCTTGATTTGACAGCTCCTAGTGTGCACATCTGTGGCCAAATCTGAAGTTGGAACAAGGTTTTTTGTTTTTTTTTTTTTTTTTTTTTTTTTAATGTGCCTGTCCTTTGACTCAGCAAAGATATATATAAGGTTTCACAAAGATGTGTATAGAGATATTCATCACAGCATTATTTATAATGGAAAAGACTGGAAATAGTAAAAATGTTCATTAAGTGGTTGATTAAATAAATTTTGATAGATCCAATTGTTGAATAATTATTGAAAGGGATGATAATTTTTATATTTGTAAACAGAGAAATATATCTACAAAATACAGTTGACCTTTGAAAAACATAGGTTTGAACTGTGCAGGTCCACTTATGAATACTTTTTTTAAATTAATACATTAGAAAACTTTTTGGAGATTTGTGATAATTTGAAAAAACTCAGACAAATCACATAGCTTGGAAATATTGAAAATATTAAGAGAAAGGTATGCCATGAATGCATAGAATATATGTAGATATATGTATAACACATAAGATATGGGGTCTTCCATTTTCATTGGGACATGGGATCTTCCATTTTCGTTGTGGCATGCAAACTCTAGTTGCAGCATCTGGAAAAACACTATAAATCTGTGTGTGTGTGTGTGTGTGGTAAGTCGCTTCAGTCATGTTCGACTCTTTGTGACCCTATGGACTGTAGCCCGCCAGGCTTTTCTGTCCATGGGATCCTCCAGGCAAGAATACTGGAGTGGATTGCCATGCCCTCCTCCAAGGGATCTTCCTTTGTATTGTAATTCTATTCCCTGTAGTGGGAATATATAAATGTATGTGTATATATGAAGTCTGAAAGAATAGAAACTAAGTTCCAGATAGTGATAGGTTATAGTTATAGGTTAATGAATATATTTTTATTCAGTTTTATTGAGATGCATTCCACATAAAATTCAGTGTTTTAAGTATATCCCCAGGGCTGTGCAGCCTTCACTATGATCACCTTTATTTTATTTTTTAATTAAAATATTTTTGATTTATAAGATTATATTTCAGGTATAAAAGATGGTGATTCAATATTTTTATAGATTATGCTTCATTTAAAGTTATTATAATCAATGTATTTCTCCATGCTTTACTCTTATATCCTTATTGCTTATCTATTTTATACATAATAGTTTGCATCTCTTAATCCCATATCCCTAGAACATTGTCATCGCCCCCAAAAGAATTCCAATATCCATACCCTTTAGCTTTCAATTTCCCATCTTTCTACACCCCTACCCTCAGCTCTGAACAACCATTAATCCACTTTTTATTTTTGCAGATTTGCCTATTCTGGATGTTTCATATAAATGGAATCATATAGTATTTGGTCTTTTGTGACTTTTTTTTACTTAGCATGATGTTTTCAAGATTCATCCATGTTGAAGCATGTATAAGAATTTGATTTCCTTTTATGGCTGTCAAGAATTCAATTGTATGGCTATACAATATGTTTATCCATCTACCAGTTGATCAACATTTAGGTTGTCATCACTTTTGAAATATAATGAATAATACAATGAATATTTGTGTAGATGTTTTTCTGTGAACTTATGTTTTCATTGCTCTTGTATACTTATGGAGGAGTAGAATTGTTGAGTCACGTAGTACTGTTTATCATTTTGAGGAACTGCCAAACTGCTTCCCAAAGTGTACCATTTTCATTATCCACAGAAGTGTATGAGGATGAATGTATTACTTTTATAATTAGAAAAGTAGTGATTTCCATTCTAGAGAAAGGCAATAAGAATATTTTAACTGTTTCTTTGCAGTTTAAGATTTGTTAGTGGAAGTAGAGATGGAACAGCAAGAATTTGGCAATATCAGCAACAAGAATGGAGGAGTATAGTACTAGATATGGCTACTAAAATGACTGGGTAAGATTGGATGTTAGATATTTTAGTAATTCTCATATAGTATAGTATCTTTTACATTATTGTGTTCTATTTAATAATGAAAATAAATATCTTTTTAATTTGGAGTTAATTGGTAGAAATTTGTATCTGTGTTTAGTCTCTAAGAACACTGTCTTTAACCGTTGATTGACAGATTGGATGATAGGAACATATCTGAGTCACTCAAACTTCTGGTCTTTTGTGATCCAAAGATCTCTGTGTTTTACTAATGCCTATAGAATCATTCTCTGCCCTAGTTTTCTATAAGTCATTTTTATATTTTTTTATACTAGACAGCTTTGAGGGTTGTCCATATTAAATGTCACCATATTTTTAGATATTTCCCTGACTTACTGAGAATACCTTTATGTTTCATATTGTTAGTATTCCCGCTGCTGCTGCTGCTGCTAAGTCGCTTCAGTCGTGTCCGACTCTGTGCGACCCCATAGATGGCAGCCCACCAGGCTTCCCCGTCCCTGGGATTCTCCAGGCAAGAACAGTGGAGTGGGTTGCCATTTCCTTCTCCAATGCATGAAAGTGAAAAGTGAAAGTGAAGTCACTCAGTCATGTCCGACTCTAGCGACCCCATGGACTGCAGCCTACCAGGCTCCTCCATCCATGGGATTTTCCAGGCAAAAGTACTGGAGTGGGGTGCTATTGCCTTCTCCGTTAGTATTCCTACTCAACATTATAAATACAGTTAATCAGAATTACATTTCATCATCTTCACTGTTAACTGGAAGATACATAATTACCTACCTCTTTAGGATACAACAGTTTCTTTAGGGTATGATCCTGAAATTAATTATTTTCCCATTAATAACAATATAGAATCAACTTTGTAGTCATAGTCAGCTACTGATAATGTCATTTGATTAAATCAATTAACTGAATTTCTTACTGCTTTTTTGTATACCTATTTTAGTTTCAAAAAATGAATATTTAAAGGAATAAAGTGTCCATTTAATTATGTTTTCCTCATATTTTCTGGTAGCCAACATGGCCTTGTATTTTACTTTTCAAGGTATCTGAAGATTCCTTTCTAACTTCACTTTTTTATTGCTCTCATTTAGCTAACTATAAAATTTTTGTCATTCTGTGTTTTTTTTCCTCCATAAAATAAGCCTATAGATGTTGCCCTATGTGATATTAATATTTTTATTATTTTATTTAGGATTTTTTTATCTAAAAAGTTGCATGCTCCTAGAGAGATTTTTTTCATAATTTGCTATTTAGATGCTCCTTTGTTCAATATCTATTAACCCTGAAATTATTTTGTTTAGGAACAATATGCCATCTGGAGAAGACAAGGTCACTAAACTTAAGGTGACTATGGTGGCTTGGGATCGATATGACACCACAGTTATTACTGCAGTGAACAATTTCCTTTTGAAAGTATGGAATTCTATCACAGGCCAACTTCTTCATACTTTATCCGTAAGTATTCTATTTTTGGAATAATTACAAATGATTGAAAAGGGCATTATTCTAGAAGACAGGAAATATTAAGTTTTCTAGTTTGCTTTCTATGGCTTACTGTTGCTTGGAGAATTATTCAAAGTACCTTTGTTGACATATTTACAAAATAAGGATGGCGTATGGTGTAGCTATTAAAAGCAGGTATGAAAACTTTTCAGGATCTTTTCCCATATTTATTTACCCATTATGTTATCATATGCAGTCAAGGGTATATAAGTTATTTGTTTGTAGCATGAGTTGGGATTTTTTTGTTGTTGGTTTTAAGGATAGATCTGGCTTTATTTAACCCAGTATATACAAAATAGTAGCTTTTCAACATGATATAAGAAATATTAATGAAATTGTTGACATTTTTTCATACTAAATCTTTGAAATCTAGTGTGTATTTTAAGTTTACATACCATCTCATTTTCCACTAGCCACATGTGGCCAGTGGCTACAGGTCTTTATCTCTAAAAATCACAACTTTAAAGGCCATTTTGTAGCCATCATTTTTATAAAATCTGTGTAAAACTCTGTCTTAATTAGTATCTTAATTTACAGTTCTGTTCAATGGTACTCTTCCCATGGGCTGATTCATGGGTCATCTTTCCAGTGGATTTTACTGAAGAAATTTTAAAACAGACTATTTTTAGTCCTTGTAACAGTTAAATCTGCTTAGTTTTGGTATAGAATTTATATTTTATATGTTAAGAATTTGTGTACCAGAGTCTTACTAGGGTGTGAAGTTCTTCAATTCAACAAATACTTATTGAGTATCCATTTTTCCAGCCACTGAAAGGAAAGTGAAAGTGAAAGTGAACTCGCTCAGTCCTGTTCGACTCTTTATGACCCCATGGACTGTAGCCTACCAGGCTCCTCCCTCCATGGGATTCTCCAGGCAAAAGTACTGGAGTGGGTTGCCATTTCCTTCTCCAGGGGATCTTCCCTACCCAGGGATCAAACCTGGGTCTCCTGAATTCCAGGCAGACGCTTTAACCTCTGAGCCATCAGGGAAGCCTGTTCCAGCCACTGAGATAGGTTTAAATAGTAGATTAAAGAGTCCCTATCCTCCTAGAGTTTATAGCCTATTAAATAAAACAAAAAATAAGCATTTAATCAGATAAATGCTAAGAAGAGCACAACACAAGTTTCTAGTAGGATAACCAAACTTGGTCTGGAAGGGTCAGAGAAAGCTTCCTGAGAAGGTGAAGCTTGTGTTAAGATTTGTAAGATAGGTAAAAATTTCCCAGCTCTCATCCTAAATGTCACCTCCTTGACAAGGCCTTCCTTGAGCAAACAATCTTGGGTAGCCTCGCAGTCATCGTCTTGCTTTATTTTCATCATAGTGTTGATCACTACCTAGTATTTTCTTACTGTATTTTTTCTTTGTTTATTTTCTGTCTCAGCATGGTAGAGGATCAATAAATATTTGGTAAAATACATGTGTTGAGGAGGTTGAAAGTTCCTTCCAAGAAGAGGGAAAAACATGTACAAAGGTCTTGAGGTAGAAAGGAGGTGAAAGCCAATTTTTTGGCTATAGCACAGACAGCAGAAAGAGTATCACCTGATAGGAGGAGAAATAGGCAGGGGCCAGACCATGCAAGATCTTGTAGGATCTATCCTGAGACCAATAGGTACCATGAAAAGGTTTAAAAGCAAAGGAATAGCATGTGAATTTTGCTTTTGAAAACTGCCTCCTAATTGTAGCAACAGAGTAGAGAGAATAGATTGGAATGAGATAAGGATGACTCTGAGTATACTGTAGGATTCTATGATAGGATGGGCCTTAATGATAATTTGGATTTGTATGGTAGTGGTGGAAATAGAGGTGTGCTTAATAAATAAAAATAGCGCAGATGATAAATCTTAAGACATTACTTAATCTGACTAGGTTTTGTCTCCCATGACCAAGGACCAAAAATGGAACCCCCTATTTAAAAATCTCTCTTTGCTAATGTACGCTAATGTAGTTGTAACATTATCATTTGACTTTAACAGAGTAATTTTACTGCTAGTAAGCAGGAACCTGAGAAAGTATTTACTATATCAAATTGGATATTCAGTAAGAGATTTTGTTATGACAAAGAAATAATTTTTTTGATAATCACTGGGAAAAAAAAGTTTTTTGTTGGTATTTATCAAAAAGGATTTTACCTCTTTATCTTCCACTTTTCATTTTGAGACATTCTGAAGTTACTTTTTAATAAGCTACATTTTTTAACATAATGGTAGTAGGGCAGGTTACTCTTCTATTTTTATGCAATGATTTGGGGTAAAATGCACTTTTTAGGTTCACAACATGTGATTATTTCTGGAAGCTCCTGATGTGTAATATGCTGATATGTTCCTAAGTGAAATACAATTTCAGGATGTCTCGCATGCTTCTCTAAAACTTGGAGCCTATACTCTCTAGCCAGGAATTAACAAAAATGAACAGTGATCTAAATTAGGTGTTGACAAACTTTTTCTTTAAGAGGCCAGATAGTAAATATTTTAGGCTTTGCAAGCCACATATGGTCTCTGTTGAATATTCTTTCATTTTTTACCACCTTTTAAAAAATGTAAAAATCATTCCTTAAGCTGTCTGTCCAGAAACACTGGGGAGCTAGTTGGCCTAAAGTTCCCAGACTCCTGATCTAAAGTCTGTAGAGATGCTGATATTGATTTATTACTGGGGAAATATAGGAACGTTGGTTTTCAAACTTATTATTTTTTTTAGCAGCATACCTGTTTTTCAGGTAAAATATTAAATGAAACCTTCAACTATAAAGTAGATAAAGTTAAAAAAGACAAACTATACTTTGTTGTTTGAACATATCATAGGTCCTCCCATGATACAATATGAATATCAGTGAGTACTGGACGAAGAATAATGAAGGTTTTTCTGTTATCACTGTGTCAGAATTGGGTGTTAATAAAAGATTTTGTTTGTTACATATTCTGTGACCTTTTAATAGCAAAGTCCTAGAAATATGAATACCATTTCAGAGGCCTGATTTTGGATTGTATTTCAAATACCTTTCAGGTCTTCTGTCTATTGAATATTTTATGAAGTGAAAGTGAAAGTCACTCACTTGTGTCCGACTCTTTGAGCCCCCTTGGACTATATAGTCCCTGGAATTCTTCAGGCCAGAATACTGGAGTAGGGAAGATCTCCAGGGGATCTTCCTAACCCAGGAATTGAACCCTGGTCTCCCACATTGCAGGCAGATTCTTTACCATGTGAGCCACAAGGGAAGCCCAAGAATACTGGAGTGGATTGCTTATCCCTTCTCCAGTGGATCGTCCCAACCCAGGAATTGAACTGGGGTCTCCTGCATTGCAGGGGATTTCTTTACCAACTGAGCTATCAGGGAAGCCATATTTTATGAAATCAGCATTTAAACATATAAGGAAATCTGACAACTATTTCTTGTAGTGTCCATGTTTGTAAATGCTGTTAAATTTGCATACATGAATTCATCTGAACTAGATTGATAGGATATCCTGAGATCTTTTAACCAAATAAGACAGATATTCAATGTTGCTTTTCATTTTTAATATTGATTTTATCACAGGGACATGATGATGAAGTATTTGTTTTGGAAGCACATCCATTTGATCAAAGGATCATACTTTCAGCAGGTCATGATGGGAACATTTTTGTTTGGGACCTTGACCGGGGGACCAAAATTCGGAATTATTTTAACATGGTAAGGGAAATCTATGCTTGTGAAAGTCGCTCAGTCGTGTCCGACTCTTTGCAACCCCATGTTCTATACAGTCCATGGAATTCTCCAGGCCAGAATACTGGAGTGGGTAGCCTTTCCCTTTCTCCAGGGGATCTTCCCAACCTAAGGATCAAACCTGGGTCTCCCGCATTGCAGGCAGATTCTTTACCAGTTAAGCTACAAGGGAAGCCCAATCTATGCTTAGTTAATAAAAAAGCAGACTATGATAATTTGGTAATTAAAGTATAGTTAGTGCCAAGGAACCTCTTGCCCTCTGTTTAAATCCATATAATAATTTAGAGAATGACTCAAGATCTGAGAGTAAGGCCAATTGAGAACTACGCCTTTCAGGGTGTCTCTGTTTTGTGGTGTTAACATTTTCCAAATTCTGTTTCCCAGCTCTTAATTCTAGAAACTCAAATTGAATAAGCATTTGGATTTAACACTAAACAAAATTACAAAAAAGTTAATGTTTAAACTATAATCCTAATGAATGAATCACAACAGTGACTGTATTGTATCTGTCTCTGATAAATCCTGTATAGCTTAGTTAGTAATCAGGAAGTTGTTTGGCACACATGGAATTGGAGATGTGGATACTCCTAAAATATATTTTGTACAAACAATGGAAAAATATGTTGAAGTATCTCTTCTCCCAGTTGAACACCCTCCTCTGGTGATGAGAATACTCATATTTCCCATATTTATTGCTCCTTTCTGAAAAATAGTTCTGACTAAATATTTCTAAATTGTTGGCCTTTGAGCTCCCTTTTATAGGCTTTATACAGATTCAGAGTGTTAATAACAACTCTTTGTCTTTTGTCAGTGAGATTAATTTGTGTGCTTTAATTTTAGGATGTTTTTTTTTTTAAAGTTTGATTTGCAATTTAAATATGAAGATAATATCTTGACTTTCCTGAAATAGCACCTTTGTCAATTTGGTTGTGTTTAGGTCTTTTTTATTTTCCTCAGTCATTCATGCAGTCCTTCTTCAGTTACGGCATTGCTAGTAATGTTTGATATGATGCATTTCATATTGAATCTCCCTAATTTGTTTCAGAGCTTTACTATTACAGTAGGATTCTGGCTACAGAAGTCAGAGAGTACACTGGAATGTTGATGTATCACAGAATCCACGATATTACCAAGTAGAAGCTATTGACTATTTATTATTTGAAAATTACCTCCTAAGGTGACTTAAAGTGACTTCTAAATTTCAGATTGAAGGCCAAGGCCATGGTGCAGTGTTTGACTGTAAATTCTCACCAGATGGAAATCATTTTGCCTGCACTGATTCACATGGGCATTTGCTGCTTTTTGGATTTGGATGCAGTAAATACTATGAAAAGGTTAGTATACTTAATTGTTGTTAAGATTGTGATTTTTGATAGTATCATTCATACATCTTATTTGAAGCTTTATGGTTAATAAAGGTCAGTATGTTTCAGTAGATATAAAATAACAAAGTCTTTTTTTTTTTTGTAAAATTTTTCATCACTGCTAGAATATAAGGCTTGGCAGTTCAAATTACTATTAAGATATAGAGTGATGTGGATATAAAAATTCATTGGAAAACACTCTTGCTTAGTACATATTCTTTCTCTGTACTACCTTTTAGGTGTAACAAGAGAATAACTTGACCAGGTTACATCCTTTACTTATCCTACATTAGGAATAAACAGCTCGTTGCTGAATGTTTATTTTACCTATTATTGATCTTGTTAAAATACTTTGGAAGCTAATTTAATTGGTTTCTTTTATTTTATTAGCTGTGAGTTTAGGATAGATGATAGAATCTTGGAGTTGGAAAAAAACTAGAATCTTTGAGTTCATCTCGATACTTAATCACCTTTGTCTTTCATGCATTGATATTTACCTGTCTCACCATTTATATTATACTCCGTCTATTCTTGTTTGAATAAAAACAAGCAAGAAAAATAGTTATTAAAGTTTGTATTTTTTTTTCTTTACTTTATAATATTGTATTGGTTTTGCCATACATCAACATGAATTTGCCACGGATGTACATGTGTTCCCTATCCTGAACCCTCCCCCACCTCCATCCCCGTACCATCCCTCTGGGTCATCCCAGTGCACCAGCCCCAAGCATCCAGTATCATGCATCAAACCTGGACTGGTGATTCATTTCATATATGATATTATACATGTTTCAATGCCATTCTCCCAAATCATCCCACTCTCTCCATCTCCCACAGAGTCCAAAAGACTGTTCTATACATCTGTGTCTCTTTTGCTGTCTCGCATACAGGGTTATTGTTACCATCTTTCTAAATTCCATATATATGTGTTAATATACCGTATTGGTGTTTTTCTTTCTGGCTTACTTCACTCTGTATAATAGGCTCCAGTTTAATCCACCTCATTAGAACTGATTCAAATGTATTCTTTTTAATAGCTGAGTAATACTCTATTGTGTATATGTACCACAGCTTTCTTATCCATTCATCTGTTGTGGACATCTAGGTTGCTTCCATGGTCCTGGCTATTATAAACAGTGCTGCGATGAACATTGGGGGTACACATGTCTCTTTCCCTTCTGGTTTCCTCAGTGTGTATGCAAGGCAGTTCTATTTCCAGTTTTTAAAGGAATCTCCACACTGTTCTCCATAGTGGCTGTACTAGTTTGCATTCCCACCAACAGTGTAAGAGGGTTCCCTTTTCTCCACACCCTCTCCAGCTTTTATTGCTTGTAGACTTTTGGATAAAAGCAGCCATTCTGCCTGGCATGAAATGGTACCTCATTGTGGTTTTGATTTGCATTTCTCTGATAATGAATGATGTTGAACATCTTTTCATGTGTTTGTTAGCCATCTGTATGTCTTTGGAGAAATGTCTGTTTGGTTCTTTGGCCCATTTTTTGATTGGGTCATTTATTTTTCTGGAGTTGAGCTGTAGGAGTTGCTTGTATATTTTTGAGATTAGTTCTTTGTCAGTTTTTTGCAACTTAAAAATACGTAACTTTATCTACTACGTTATTGTTTTGCTTCCTCTTATCCTAATTGGAGAAATATGATAGGGAAGGGCCAGAAAATAATATATATTATAGGGTTTTGTGGAGAAAAATAGGATTATGATCTAGGTGATTCACTTCTACCTAGGGAGAACACATGACAATAGAGGAGTATATAGATAATGCAAAAATTGTCTGATTTGAAAAACAAACATGTTCTAGGAATGAAAATAAATGCTTGTTAATAAATTTCCTGTGCACATTAAATACTAAAAGTCTATCATATAGATTCCAGATCAGATGTTCTTCCATACTGATTATCGACCTCTTATCCGGGATGCCAACAACTATGTATTGGATGAACAAACCCAACAAGCTCCTCATCTCATGCCTCCACCATTCTTGGTGGATGTTGATGGAAATCCTCATCCCACAAAATTTCAAAGACTGGTACCAGGACGGGAAAATTGTAAAGATGAACAACTTATACCACAGCTGGGATATGTGGCTAATGGTATGTTATCAACAAAATTAAATTTAAAATGTTTTGTAAAGTGTTAAACTTACTCTTCTCTCCATAATATATCCCCATGATAAACTATGTAGTAGGTTATAATATATTTTACCTGAAAGTGAAAAGTGTTAGTCGCTCAGTCATGTCCAGCTCTCTGTGACCCCATGGACTATTGCCCACCAGGCTCCGCTGTCTATGGAATTTTCCAGGCAAGAATACTGGAGTGGGTTGCCATTCCCTTCTCCAGGGGATCTTCCCAACCTGGGTTTTGCAGGCAGATTTTTTACATCTGAGCCACCAGGGAAGCCCTATATTTTATCTGATACCTTATTAATTTTCAGTGGCATAGAACTTTTTTATCTTACTAATGTACTTTTTTACATTGTTTATCTCATCTGGACACAGATAAATGGATTAGGGCAAACACTAAGAGTACAATGAAGCAGAGAATGTATTGACCTGCTTCCTTAAAAACCTGAACATGTGTATAATCCTGATGCTTTTAGAATTGACTTCTAGTGATAATTTAAGCTGGTTTAAAACTCAACATTCAAAAAACTAAGATCATGGCATATGGTCCCATCACTTCATGGCAAATAAATGGGGAAACAAAGGAAACAGTGACAGACTTTATTTTCCTGGGCTCCAAAATCGCTGCAGACAGGAACTGCAGCTGTGAAATGAAAAGATGCTTGCTCCTTGGAAGGAAAGCTATGACAAACGTAGAAAGCACATTAAAAAGCAGAGACATTACTTTGCCTACAAAGGTCTGTATAGTCAAAGCTATGGTTTTTCCAGTAGTCATGTATGGATGTGAGAGTTGGACCATAAAAGAAGACCAAGTGCTGAAGAATTGATGCTTTTGAACTGTGGTGTTGGAGAAGACTCTTGAGGGTCCCTTGGACTGTAAGGAGATCAAACCATTCAATTCTAAAGGAAATCAGTCCTGAATGTTCATTGGAAGGACTGATGCTGAAGCTCCAATACTTTGGCCATCTGATGTGAAGAACCAACTCATCAGAAAAAAACCCTGATGCTGGGAAAGTTTGAGGGCAGGAGGAGAAGAGGGTGACAGAAGATGAGGTGGTTCGATGGCATCACTGACTCAATCGACATGAATTTGAGCAAACTCCAGGAGATGGTGAAGGACAGGGAAGTCTATGCTTCCTGCAGTCCATGTGGGTGCAATCTATGGATTTGCAAAGAGTCAGACACGACTGAGTGACTGAACCACGAAAGTGATGATTAAATTTACTAACTTTAATGTGTCAAGCTTTTATAATTGGTGAAATTCTACTGCTCTTACTATTGGTATTTTAATTTGAGAGTACATAGTTAATGGACTGAAGAAGAGGAAATTTAAAGAACTATAAACTGGAAGGTGGCTGTTTACCCACCACCCTCATGTTTGAAATATAAGGAATTATTGAGTGTTCGGGAGGAGAATGCTAAGTGTTTAAATAACAATAGTATTGGAGGATATTGCCGACGCAGTGATGAGTGTGATGCATGATGGGAGCATAGTAGAAAAAGACATTAAAAAACAACTCTTTTGGTTAACATGCTTCCCTTAGGTATACTGCCTCCATCCCACCCTGACACCAGAATATCTTCATATGTTAGTTTGTTACTTGTAGGTTTTCTTCCAAGTATGAGGCAATGAGTTATTTATTTGCAAATGGAATTTTATCTCCTTACTTACAAATTAAGATGATCTTTATAGAATGAAATGTTACATATCCTTTTTATATTCTCTCATAAAGATTTGTAGAGCAATGAAATGGTGTTAAACATGATAATAGTTACTTTGTTGATGTCATATTTAATTAAACAAGGGGGAAATGTATGAATATTAAATAGGAGGTAGAGCTGAAAACATATGAATTAAAAAATCTATACTTTATCATATTTTGTTTCCTGTAAGATCTGATCACTTGGCTACTCTTAACAGATACCATTTACTCTGACTAGAAGACAAGATGAAAAACAGGTCTAAGATATAGTTAAGAAAGAAAAAGATAATAGAAATAAATAAAATTTTTGTTCGGACGTAATAATTGAATTTCATTATAAGAAATAATTTTTATATTCAAATGTATGAAAAGTGAAAGTGAATGTTGTTTAGTCATGTCTGACTCTTTGCGACCCCATACAGTCCATGGAATTCTCCAGGCCAGAATACTGGAGTGGGTAAGCCTTTTCCTTCTCCAGGGGATCTTCCCAACCCAGGGATGGAACCCGGGTCTCCCGAATTGCAGGCGGATGCTATACCAGTTGAGCCACACAGGAAGCCCAAAAATACTGGAGTGGGTAGCCTATCCCTTCTCCGGGGAATCTTCCCGACCCAGGAATCGAACCGGGGCCTCCTGCATTGCAGGCGGATTCTTTACCAACTGAGCTATCAGGGAAGCCCTCACATCTGTCTATTGAGATGTTATCAAAAGAGACAATATTATAAAGACCGTAATTTTGATTTCTTTCAGAAAGGAAGTTTTCATGAAAGATGCAAAGCATTTTCGGTATTTGCAGTTGAACTTATTAAAACCTTACTCAAATATTTACTCCTAACTTTTAGCTTCAGAGGAGCCTGATGGGCTTCAGTCCATAGGATCACAAAGAGTCAGACATGACTGGGCAAATGAGCACACACACAACTTTTAGCTTTGAATATTCCACAGAGAAAGTTCATTCTTAATAATTTAATCACTTTTTTTTTCTGTAAGATGAGAAGGTCCTCATCAAAATGCCTGACATTGGGGACATTGGTTAAGTTAAACACACAAGATGACGTACTTAAACATTCTTTAAAATATTTTGTTTGCTATATGCTTTATTTTCATCTTAATACTTTAAAAATTATTTGTCTAGCAACTTATAGATTGACCTTGATTTTACTCTACTTATGGTATACAACAATGTAAATAATTTTGTGGCTTTATATCTTTGGTTTGATTTAGGTGACGGTGAAGTAGTAGAACAGGTAATTGGGCAACAAACCAATGATCAAGATGAGAGCATTCTTGATGGAATAATCAGGGAGTTACAAAGAGAACAAGATCTGAGGCTAATTAATGAAGGAGATGCTCCACATTTTCCAATTAATAGATCATATTCTTCTAATGGTGGTAAGTATGTATATATTTGTGAAAGATATGATGAATGTACTTTATTTTATCTGTACCAAATAATTACACATGAGGAACATTTTAGGTTTTTAAATAAAAGCAACATTTTGTTAAAGTTTTGATATCAGATACACCAAAGTGCCATGATCTCATTATCATTTGGGAGTAAAGTAATTTAGCATGTTCTGAAGCAGATCAGCCCTGGGTGTTCTTTGGAAGGAATGATGCTAAAGCTGAAGCTCCAGTACTTTGGCCACCTCATGCGAAGAGCTGACTCATTGGAAAAGACTCAGATGTTGGGAGGGATTGGGGGCAAGAGGAAAAGGGTACGACAGAGGATGAGATGGCTGGATGGCATCACCAACTTGATGGACATGAGTTTGAGTGAACTCCAGAAGTTAGTGATGGACAGGGAGGCCTGGCGTGCTGTGATTCATGGAGTTGCAAAGAGTCGGACACGACTGAGCAATTGAACTGAACTGAACTGAAGGAATACAGACCGTGTATTTTAATATACTATTTTCTTTTAACTTAGTAATATATTTGCAGTCTTGTTCTAATAAGCAAGGTGCTATAACAAATCCAGTCCCTTCTGGGGAACCAACCTATAAAGTTTTAAAAATTAAAATCACTTTAAATTTAAAAATTACTTTCAGAAATATTTGCCCTCATTTATTGAAAAAGTGGGCTTCCCTGGTGGCTCAGACGGTAGAGATCAAAACAGCAACATATTATCTGTCTCTCTTGAGTTTACAAAAACACTGGCAGACAACAAGCCCTCTTCTTAGGGAATACAGTTTCTTAATCAACTCTCACAAGTTTGATCTCATAGTATCACTCTAATCTATTGTAGGTCTTCCTTGACTTTACATGAAATGTGTTTATGCATCTGAGTTTTATATAATCTTAGGCTATGTTAGTTTTACTTTTGTTAAGAACTGTTCAACTTTAAAAATGTATCCTCTTCCCTGGAGAAGGGAAAGGCTACCCACTCCAGTATTCTGGCCTGGAGAATTTCATGGACTGTATAGTCCATGGGATCGCAAAGAGTCCGACATGACTGAGCAACTTTCACTTTCACTTTAAAAAAAAATAAAAAATAAAAATGTATCCTCTTATGGGATTTTGGCACATGTTTCTTTTTATGTTTACATAATTGTGGTCATTGATTTGGGTAGTGTAGCGTTTTGGAGTCCACAGAAATGCGATATAAATTTGAGGTGATTCACAGGGTCTTTTACTCACTTTCTGATTTGTTTAGTATCCCATAAAATTAAAATAAAAATATTATTTGTTCATGTAATTTGGAGCACCTATCTCATATAACTTTCCTTAACCTGGAATAAGATAAGACATGGACTGATGATCCTATATGTCCAAGCCTTTTGTTCCTAAGACATAAAACTTTCTTAGAACCCTGATTTAGAGTTCAGTAACTTCATTACTAGGTTTGCATGAATAGATTTGACTGCTGTTAAGCAAAGAGATTTCATTGTCTTCTCTTTGCAGTGTTCATTTGTTTTGAGTTTTTTGTGATGCATAGTTTAACAGTTTAGTGTTTCAGTTTCCATTTTTGTTTTATTTGCAAATAGAACAAAATAATCTGAAACTTTTGTGGAGGATTAAAAAGAAAAGTAACATTTCTATTACTTATTTCCTTTTTCTTTCCTTCCTTATCAATTTTGAAACTGAAATTTTGATAGTTTAAATTTTTTTATAATTTTATTTTTTATTTTATTGTTTTATTTTAAAATCTTTGCCTGCCCTGGATCTTCATTGCTGCATGAGGGCTTTTCTCTAGTTGCAGCAAGCAGGGTCTCCTACTCATTGCAGTGCACGGACTTCTCATTGCAGTGGATTCTCTTTGTTGCAGAACACAGCCTCTAGGTGTGCAGGCTTCAGTAGTTGCCACGTGTGGGCTCAGTAGCGGTTATGGGCTGTAGAGCATAGACTCAGTAGTTGTGCACAGTTTCTCATTTTTCCTTCAGCTATTTTTTTAATAAATGATATTTATGTTATTTATTTATTTATTTTTGGCTGCACTAAGTCTTCATTGCTTTGCTTGAGTTTTCTCTAGTTGCATCGAGTAGGGGCTACTCTTTGTTGCAGTGTTTAGGCTTCTCATTGCTATGGCTTCTCTTGATGCAGAGCATGGACTTTAGGCACAAGGGTTTCAGTAAAACTGTGGCCCACAGGCTCAGTAGTCATGGCTTATGGGCTTAGTTGTTCCACAGCATATGGAATCTTCTGGTACCAGGGATAGAACCCATGTCCCCTACATTTGCAGGCTAATTCCCAAACACTGGACCACACAGGAAGTCCTATAATTATTTTCTTCTATTTTTGAAAAGTTTATTGGGGTTTTATTCAGAAACCTTTTAATGGACTAAAGGTAGAATTTAGATTAAAAAGCTGCTTTCTGAACTAGTACTAATAACATGTATAAATCTACCAAATACATTAAATACAGTTTTTGTATTTACTGAGCATTTAGTAGATGACAGATGTGAAAGTACTTTGAAAAAAATTAAAAGAGCTATAGAGACAATAAACTTTTTTTTTTTTTTTGCCTGTATTCCAGGGAGGGTATGAAAAGAGACAATAAACATTTATTGAGTACCTGCTTTATAAGACTATAAAGACCATAAAGGGGATACAGAAAATATATTAAAGGAACAGCAATATTGTCTAGCAGTATTATCTTTGAATCTCTTATTTTATTTAGAGCTCTGATCTGGAAAAGTTTGGTATTTTTCTTTGCTCAGAGCATGGAGCATTCCTTTGTTTTTGTTTTAGCTCTGAGAAATCCAGATATGGACATATCTGCTCCCCCAAATATTGGACTGCGACGTAGTGGTCAGATTGAAGGTGTCCGACAAATGCATAACAATGCTCCTAGAAGCCAGATGGCCACTGAACGAGATCTCATGGCATGGAGCAGAAGAGTGGTAGTCAATGAACTAAATAATGGGGTTAGTAGGTGAGTCAATATGGTAACATTCATAAGAACATTGAGAGTTTTCTTTTTTAGTAAATAAATTAAAATGTACTATGTTAGGCTAATAACTAAGAATTTTTTTTTTAATTTAGCTGAGTCATGCATTATTTTTTCCACATTATTCCATTCGTTCATTCCATAACAACTATTTAAAGATTATCTTAAATTTTCTTAGCTTGTTACTAAATGGGTTGGGGAATAATGAAAAGTGAAAAACATGATCTCTGTCTTCTTTGAGTTTATAGTCTAGGTTAGAAGATAAGAATAAAATATTATTAAGTAAGAACATGAAGCCATATGTGAGTAATATGTCAATGATACATGGACCCAAAAATTCAACAGTGGTTCTGAGGAAACTCAAAATTGGAACAGTTTGGGAGTGCAGTACAGATATATAGTAGAGCCCAGTGCATAGTGTATTTTTAGAAATATATTTAAGTAGACTTCTTTGGATGAAATGATTTCATTAGGATGAATTTCAAACTTGGAATCCCTATCTTTATCTGTAAACCTTAACATTTACTATAATATTGACTTCAAATAATGCACAACAACTGAAAATATATTTGGAAAAGAGAAAGCACATTGACAGAGGACCTATAAAATCCATTTAAATCATGATATCTTCCCAGTAGACGTTTTCACAAGCTGAGCCAACAAGTAGCAAAATTAATTTGGTTTCACCTTAATATTTCTTTAACAGTAATAAGAAAAAGGGAGACATGGCTAATTTATGAACTGAATGCTACCCCCTGGCAGTACAACAATTTAATGTAATTCTCTGCTCAAAGTGTTAAAAGTAGAATTGAAAGCAGGGACTCAGATATTTGTATGCCAATATTTATTTAGCATTATTCATAATACCTGAATGGTAGAAACGATTCAAATGTAAGTCAATAGATGAATAGATAAATAAAATGTGATAGATCTGATACAGTGCCTGAAGTACTATGGTTAGAGGTTTGTAACATTGTACAGGAGGTGGTGATCAAAACCATCCACAAGAAAAAGAAATGCAACAAGGCAAAATGGTTGTCTGAGGAGTCATTAACATACAACTGAGAAAAGAGACCCGAAAGGCAAAGGAGGAAAGGAAAGATATACCCAACTGATTGTAGTTCCAGAAAATAGCAAGGAGAGGTAAGAAAGACTTCCTAAGTGATCAATGCAAAGAAATAGAGAAAAACAATAGAATGGGACAGACTAGAGATCTCTTCAAGAAAATTAGAGATACCAAAGGAACATTTCATGCAAAGATGGCACAATAAAGGACAGAAACAGTATGGACCTAACAGAAGCAGAAGATATTAAGAAGAGGTGGCAAGATTACACAGAAAAACTATACAAAAAGATCTTAATGACCCATATAACCACAATGGTGTGATCACACCTAGAGCCAGACATCTTGGAGTGTGAAGTCAAGTGGGCCTTAGGAAGCATCACTACAGACAAAGCTAGTGGAGGTGATGGAATTCCAGTTGAGCTATTTCAAATCCAAATGTTGTTAAAGTGCTGCACTCAATATGCCAGCAAATTTGGAAAACTCAGCAGTGGCCACGAAAAGTTCAGTTTGCATTCCAATTCCGAAGAAGGGCAGTGCCAAAGAATGTTCACACTACCACACAACTGCACTCATTTCACATGCTAGCAAAGTAATGCTCAAAATTCTCCAAGCTAGGTTTCAACAGTACGTGAACTGAGAACTTCCAGATGTTCAAGCTGGATTTAGAAAAGGCAGAGGAATCAGAGATCAGATTACCAACATCCATTGGATCATAGAAAAAGCAAGAGATTTCCAGAAAAAACACCTACTTCGCTTCTTTGACTACGCCAAAGCCTTGACTGTGTGGATCACAGCAAGCTGTGGAAAATTCTTGAAGAGATGGGAATACCAGACCACCTTACCTGCCTCCTATGAAACCTGTAAGCAGGTCAAGAAGCAACAGTTAGATCCAAATATGAAACAACGGAATGGTTTAAAATTGGCAAAGGAGTATATCAAGGCTATATATTGTCACCTGCTCATTTAACTTATATGCAGAGTACATCATGCGAAATGCTGGGCTGGATGAAGCTCAAACTGGAATCAAGATTGCTAGGAGAAATATCAATAACCTCAGATATGCAGATGACACCACCCTTATGGCTGAAAGTGAAGAGGAACTAAAGATCCTCTTGATGAAAGTGAAAGAGGAGAGTGAAAAAGCTGGCTTAAGCGTTTAAAAAAACTAAGATCGTGTCATTGGGTCCCATCACTTCATGGCAAATAGATGGGGAAACAATGGAAACACTGAGACACTTTATCTTCTTGGGCCCCAAAATCACTGCAGACGGTGACTGAGCCGTGAAATTAAAAGATGCTCCTTGGAAGAAAAGCTATGATAAACCTAGACAGTGTATTAAAAAGCAGAGACATTACTTGGCTGCCAAAGTCCTTGTAGTCAAAGCTATGGTTTTTCCAGCAGTCCTGTATGGTTTTGAGAGTTGGACCATAAAGAAGGCTGAGTGCCAAAAAATTGATGCTTTTGAATGTGATGTTGGAGAAGACTCTTTGAAAGTCCCTTGGACTCCAAGGAGATCAAAGCAGTCAATCCTAAAGGAAATCAGTCCTGAATATTCACTGGAAGGACTGATGCTGAAACTCAAGCTCCAGTACTTTGGCCACGTGATGCAAAGAGCTCACTCATTGGAAAAGACCCTGATGCTGGGAAATATTGAAGGCAGGAGAAGGGGATGACAGAGAATGAGATGATTGGATGGCATCACCTTCCCAACAGACATAAGTTTGAGCAAGCTCCAGGAGTTGGTGAAGGACATGGAAGCCTGTCATGCTGCAGTCCATGGGGTCGCAAAGAGTCAGACACGACTGAGCGATTGAACAACAACAACAGTGTACTTCAGTGGAATGAAATTCAGCCGTATAAACTTCTCATACTTGCTACATGCTTGAACATCAAAAATATTATTCTAAATGAAATAAGCGAGACACAAAGGGGCAAATAATGTATAATTCTGTTTATATAAAATATCTAAAGTAGACAAATTGATAGAGGCATAAAGTAGACTGGCAGTTAACAGGCACTGGTAGGAGGAGAGATAGAGTTATTGCTTAATAGTTACAAAGTTTATGTTTGGAGTGATGAAAAAGTTTCAGTTGGTTACACAACTTTGTAAATGTCAACAGTACCACTGAATTATACACCTAGAATGGTTAAGATGTCCAGTTTTACATTTAAAAATGTTTTTATTATTTGATTTTAAACCATTTGGTTTGCTTTTTGATGATCTTCTATTACTTTGACCTTCAATTTATTACTAGGGTTCAGGAAGAATGTCGAACTGTAAAAGGTGACATAGAAATCAGTCTTTATACAGTTGAAAAGAAGAAAAAACCATCTTATACTACCCAAAGGGTAAGTTTAGCTACAAAATACTCTGCAATACACTATTTGCAAATACCAGTGTTTGAAAGGTGGCCATTATGTATTAAATGATTATTTTGATAGGTGTCTATATATAGGGAAACTATTTTTTGAACCCCATATTGAGATATTATTATTAATAAGGATAAAATTGCACAGCATTAAGACTATCCCCTTAAGTCTAGGACGTGGTTATTGTAGGTATAAGATATTTGCATTAAAATAAAAAAAAATATTTTCATTTGGTTAAAGTAGAACCTGAAAATTATTGCCTGATCACTAATCACAATGTAAAACAAATGCTGAGATACCCTAGGCCAGAGGTTGACCAACTGCTGCCCATGGACTAAATCTGGTCTACTGCCTATTCCTATTAATAAAGTATTAGTGGAACACAGCTATACCTATTTATATATTGTCTATGGCTGCTTTCATGCTCTATGGAGTTGAGTAGTTACCACAGAGATCATATCACCTGCAAAGCCGTAACATTTATACTCTGACCCTTTACAGAAAAAGTTTGCTTACCCCTGCTATAGGCTTACTTCTGGCCTACCTAAATAGGTGCAAAATCTGATCTATACATTAGCAAGATTAATATATACCAGTAGAAACTTGTAATCAGGGAGTAAGAGCCTGTACTCCATTAGGTACATAGTAAACCCCTTACCAATTCTCAAGTGGCTCAGTAGGCCAGTCCAGGTTCGATGCACGATATAGGATGCTTGGGGCTGGTGCACTGGGATGACCCAGAGGGTTGGTATGGGGAGCAAGGTGGGAGGGGGGTTCAGGATGAACATGTGTACACCCATGGCGGATTCATGTTGATGTATGGCAAAACCAATGCAATATTGTAAAGTAATTAGCCTCCAATTAAAATAAATAAATTTAAATTAAAAAAAAAAATCCACCTTCCAATGCAGGAGACATGGGTTCCATCCCTGGGTTGGAAATACCCCTGGAGAAGGGCATGGGTATCCACTCCAGTATTCTTGCCTGGGAAGTCCCATGGACAAAGAAACCTGGTGGTCCACAGCCCATGGGGTCACAAAGAGTTGGACACAACTTAACAACTGAACAACAACAATAGGAAAACCCCTTACTAGTTCTTAGAGCTTGAACAAACTAGGCACATAAGAATATATAGTTTTGTTCCCAGATCTAATAAATGTAACTCCTAAAGAGTATGATAAATAGGGAAGTCTAGGTTGATTTTAATTTTATTAAACAAATATAGGGGATGGATGCTGAATTTTAAATGTTTTTCAGTATCAATAAACACAGTTTTAGGTAGTATATTACTATCTCTAAATATTCTTAGATCATTTTGATACCCATTTTCTTCATTTCTATTCAGATTTTATTAGTTTATTTGATATTCTATGATAAGATTATTTTCTTAGAGATTATGAATAGCTCATATCCATGATTTATATTCTTTTTTCCTGCTAAGCTGATTTATCAGACATCAGACTTGTCTAAGACTAATAAACAGGGGAGTTGACTCTGTAAGCATTTTTATTTATACAGAAAATGAGAAACATTTACACATAAGATAAAGACCTGGCCCTTGATACTGATTCATAAGAACTCTAAAATTGTTAACTTCTGATGACATATTAGGGTTATAGGTTTGACATATATCAATAATAATATTTTATACTTGTAAAGTTTAGAATAAAACAGTTTTATGTTTTAGTTGTTAAAAATTACATTTTTATTTTGACTTGTTTACTGAATGTAGTTTTTATAGAACTAAAGAAATACATGTTATATTAAGAATTATATATATATATAGATAGATAGATAGCTTGCTTTATCCTATAATAATTTGTAGATAATATGGTATATGTAAATTCTGGACAAATTCTTCTAGCTTAAAGTTTCAGCACTGTCTAATTTGATCACAATGTTTTCAAAATAGGAAAGTAATCAATATTAATGGAAATGGGTTAAATATATAGAAATGAAATATATTTTATATAAAAATGTAGTGTAAAAGTATATCTTGGGTTTTCTTTTGAGTATTCATTCCTGTCTGTCACCTCCACCCTTACTCTACCCCTGCTCAATTGATTTGCTTTATATATATTCTTTTGTGCATATTCACAGAGCTTTTCATTTTTTTTAATTTGTTTTCCTTCTGTTTTACAGAGTGATTATCAGCCTAGCTATGGGCGGTCTTTACGAAGAACACAACGCAAACGACAACATACTTACCAAACACGATCCAACATAGAACATAATTCACGAGCATCATGTCAAAATTCAGGTGTACAGGAAGATTCAGATAGCTCCTCAGAGGTTAGATATCTGCTATTATTTATTTAGTGTAATTTTTTGTTTCCCAGTTAATATCATCATTTTGGATTTACTTTTTATTGTTTTTGCTTTGTCAATATTGCTTTTTCAATTAAATTTAATAACATGATACCATCAATGAAGTCAGTATCTGAGATCTTGTAAAATCACAAAGAAGTTAATGAATATCTGATACCTAGATTCCTTTTCAAAGTTCTTTTTGTCTATGGAAGGCTGAAGATCTACACATCACAAAAGAAACAGGAATTTGATAAAATCTGGATTTACTTTTAAGGGTCACCTTAATAGAAAATTATTTAAATAACTTTCTTATAAGAGGATTATTCTTTAATAAGGCATTTAGTAGGCAAATTAAGCATTATATCAAATTCCTTTAGGTATCTTCTCTTATTTGTACCTAAGATATTATCTTGGTTGAGGATATCAAACATGCCAGGAAAAATTTGACTTCGGGACAGAAAAGAGAGTGAGAGGAAATCTGCCTAGAAATGAAAAAAAGTAAATATTAACAGAGATAACTAGTTATACAGTCCCAGAACTTGTTCACTGGGTAATCATAATATACATGTTTTCTGTTATTGTTGACTTTACTCGTCATGGAGATTATTGAGTAATGATTTTTCGCAGACCTAACCCTTTTCATGGTAATGGAATAAAGACCATAGCAGTTCTTTTTTTCATGTTCCTCTCTTCTTCAGTCCTTTGCTTTTGTTCTTTTAAACAACTGTCATTGTTAAATGAACAATGAAGGCTTCATTATGTACTGACAATATATGGTACCCCCATTCTTCTCCCAGCATTCACAGTCCTTTAATTCTTATCAATGCTATGCCTCCTTCTCTACCCCTGTTCATGAAAATCCTGATCTGCAAAGAATTATCACTTAATCAGGAATTGATATTGTCTTTTCAGTATAATAATTGTGGTTGTGCTTTAAAAATGTTTCCTGCTGTTAATAAATATTTATAGTAGAAATGCTTTTTTTCCCCAAAAAATAATCCCTGAGATATGAGGCAGTTGGTAAAAGTATATATACAATAAAATAGGCAATGTGATACTGTCTAAACTGGTGATTGTATATAGAAGGGTGTTATCTACTTTCTCTACTTTGGTATGTTTGAGATCTTATGTAATAAAAGGCTTATTAACTTTTTTATAGAAAGTAATTAGGCTAACTTGGTAGAAACATATAAGTATTTTTATCTTTTTTATATAGATTTTTTAAAAAATAATGGCTTTCTATAAGAAAAGAATCTGAACAAGAATATATTTTTATATGTATACAAACATATGTGTATATGTATGAAACGAGTCTCCAGTCCAGGTTCGATGCATGATACTGGATGCTTGGGGCTGGTGCACTGGGACAACCCAGAGGGATGGTATGGGGAGGGAGGAGGGAGGAGGGTTCAGGATGGGGAACACACGTATACCTGTGGCGGATTCATTTTGATATATGGTAAAAACCAATACAATATTGTAAAGTTAAAAAATAAAATAAAATTAAAAAAAAAGAAAACTAAAAAAAAAAAACTGAATCACTGTGTTGTATACCTGAAACTAACACAACCTTGTAAATCAGCTATACTTAAATTGAAAAAAAAAATTTAACAAAATTTAAGAGAGTTATATTTGGGATTCTTAAGGAATCTACTGAACCTTTGAAATAATAATAGATGCCTCATATCAATAAGATAGTAGATGCTAGAAATCTTTAAATACTTGGTAGGCTTAGTTGTGAGTTATATAGAATAATGATTATGTACATTTTAACCAGAACTTTTTTTTTGGAGGGAAGAATACAAAACGTTTTATGAAACAAATGCTAATTAATAATTAATAATGCTAATTAATAATATACTAGTTAATAATAACCGTATATCTCAATTGCTGGCTCTTTCTTCCAGGAAGATGAAACAGTTGGCACAAGTGATGCTTCTATAGAGGATCCTGTTATTGAATGGCAAAGTGAAAGTTCCTCCAGGTAGTTTTAATGGTTTTGATTTGGTCAAAATTATTTGATGGTTTTAATGTGAAATTATGTATGTTCTTATAGAAATTTGGTAAATCCAGTTAAAATAGTATTTATAGTAAAAAGAGTACTAGGTTGGAAGCCCAGAGATCTGTTGTGTTATCCTGGCTCTACCAATATCTTTTTGCACATGGAATTTAGTTCCCTCATCCCTAAAGTAAGATTCTTTGTAAATCCAAGATTCAACATCTTGGCAGGCTATCTGTATTTATTTCAGGGTTAAAACAACTATATTTAAGCATTTCTAGGGATAAGGAACATCTTTATTTAAAGAAGTTTTTGTGGTTTGGACAGGAATTTTGAATTTTAAATACTGTTATGGGAAATTAAGCATTATACTTTATCCAAGAATCATTTCATTAAAATCACTTAGGTAATGGTCAAAATTCTATATTGATTTATTTTGTCTTTGGTCAGAACAAAATCAAACAATGTCATTTATAATACTGTTTGATTACAAAATGATCATCTTTCAATCATGAAGCAAAACTATTCCTTTTCTAAACTTACGTATTCATAATTTTGATTTATGTACAGTGATTCATCAAGTGAATATTCTGATTGGACAGCAGATGCTGGAATAAATTTGCAACCTCCAAAAAGGCAAACAAGACAGGCAACACAGAAAATATGCAGCAGCTCTGAGGAGGAAAATTTGAAGTCACTTGAAGAAAGGCAGAAGAAGCCTAAACAGACTAGAAAGAAGGTTTGTGAGTTTACACATTTTTTGTTTTGTGTTTTTTTTTTTTTTTTTTTTTGGTTGTTGATTTTGTCTCTGATATTTGAATATTTGGGCTTCCCTAGTGGTTCATATAGGCTTCCCTGGTAGCTCAGCTGGTAAAGAGTCCACCTCCAATGCAGGAGACCCCAGTTCAATTCCTGAGTTGGAAAGATCCCCTGGAGAAGGGATAGGCTACCCACTCTAATATTCCTGGGATTCCCTGGTGGCTCAGACGGTCAAGAATCTACCTACACTGCAGGAGACCTGGGTTCAATCCCTGGTTTGGGAAGATCCCCTGAAGGAGGGCATGGCTGCTCACTCCAGTATTCTTGCCTGGAGAATCCTTATAGACAGAGGAGCCTGAGGAACCTGGTGGGCTACAGTCCATGGGGTCACAAAGAGTCAAACTAAGCACACAGCACAGTGGCCCAGATGGTAAAGAATCTGCCTGCAATGCAGGAGACCGGGGTTTGATCCCTGGGTCTGGAAGATACCCTGGCGAAGTGAATGGCTACCCACTCCAGTATTCTTGCCTGGAGAATTCCATGGACAGAGGATCCTGTTGGACCCCCGTCCATGTGGTCACAAAAAGTTGGGCATGACTGAGCAACTAACACTTTGACTTTCTTTCACTTAAATATTTAGCAATAACACTTCATGTTTCTCTAAACATAATATCCCATCTGAGAAACTAAGTAAAATTATATATAATGACTTTGAAATGTAAAGACATTTTTAAATTTTTAAAAGTAGAAGCTAGAATATTTTCATTATTTTAATTATTAAATTAAAACATATTAACAGTTTGTTAAAATATAGTAGAGTTTTAAATAAGCTACTATAGTATGAAAGGATTATTCTTGTCAATGTTCCGAGTAATACATTTCTATACATTGTTGACTTGTAAAATGGAGGGATGTTGTAAATCCTGTAGGGCTCTTATATTTCTTTGTGTTTTTATTTCACCCCAGTGATGGATTTTTCTCCACTATAATTTCATTTGAATGATATAAAAACTTAATCCATGTAATTCTTTGAATACTAATTTAAATATGCATATGTGCATGCTCTAACTTCTTGCTTTAGTAGACAGAATTATCTTCTTGATGGTCGCCATTTTCTTGGCAAAAAGTTATTGTGTTACTTGTGTTTGAATTTATATGACATACTAGGGGCATGATGGAGAAGGCAATGGCACCCCACTCCAGTACTCTTGCGTGGAAAATCCCATGGACAGAGGAGCCTGGTAGGCTACAGTCCACGGGGTCACTAAGAGTCGGACACAACTGAGCGACTTCACTTTCACTTTTCACTTTCATGCATTGGAGAAGGAAATGGCAACCTACTCCAGTGTTCTTGCCTGGAGAATCCCAGGGACGAGGGAGCCTGGTGGGTTGCCGTCTATGGGGTCGCACAGAGTTGGACACGACTGAAGCGACTCAGCAGTAACAGCAGCAGCAGGGGCATGAAGAGTGACATTTATGATTTTTAGATAGTATATAGTGTCATATTATCTGTCAACCAAAATTGAGCAACAGGTTACTCACTTGACTGTTTTATTGGTACAAAAGTTGTCAATAATTAATTGGTAATTAAAATGTTTAAAATGCATATATTTTGTTTTATTATAACCTGATTTTTTTTTTACCATTTTCTACTTGTGATTTTTCCTGTAACTGTTCATATATTAAAGTTTATAAATTTGTGAACTCTATTTTAGAAAGGAGGACTAGTTTCTATGGCAGGAGAGCCCAATGAAGAATGGTTTGCCCCTCAGTGGATCTTGGATACCATACCACGACGTTCACCATTTGTCCCACAGATGGGAGATGAGGTAATTGTTTCCTATTGTAACATTTTTCTCTTGTAATCTCAAGAGCACTCACTTTAATATTCTCAATTCTATCATAGTTATATGTATGCCATCTTAAGTGTGCTGCTCAATTATATATTTCTTGTGTACAGTGACTGAATCTTACTAATTTTTGTGTCCTTTGTAGGACCTGACACAGAGTCTTTAATTTCATGTATGCTCAATGAACATTGAGATAAATTGATTGGCTTGTGATGCCATGAACATAATTTTCTTTGTTTTTATCTTAATTGCCCCATAGTTGAATTGAGTGGTATTTTGAATCCTAATCAAGTCCTAAGTTTTTTTTAATATTTATTTATTTTTTATTGAAGGGTAATTGCTTTACAGAATTATATTGATTTCTGCCAAATGTTAACATGAATCAGCCATAGGTATACATATATCCCCTCCCTCTTGAACCTCCTTCCCATCTCCCTCCCCACCCCACCCTACCCCTCTAGTTTGTTACAGAACCCTGGTTTGAGTTCCCTGAGTCATACAGCAAATTCCCAGTGGGTATCATTTTTACAAATGGTAATAATAAGCTTCCATGTCACTGTCTCCATAGAGTCCACCCTCTCCTTCCCCTACACCATGTCCATAAGTCTCCATTGCTGCCCTGCAAATAATTTCATCAGTACCATCTTTCTAGATTTCATAAATATGTCTTTGTATATGATATTTGCTTTTCTCTTTCTGACTTACTTCACTTTGTATAACAGGTTCATCCTAGGTTCATCCACCTTATTAGAATTGACTCAGATTCTTTCCTTTTTATAGTTGAGTAATATTCCATTATATATATGTACCACAGGTTCTTTATCCATTCATATGTCAATGGACATCTAGGTCGCTGCCAAGTTCTAGCTATTGTAAATAGTGCTACAGTGAACATTGGGGTTTATGTGTCTTTTTTCAATTTTGGTTTCCTCAGGGTATATGCATAGTAGTTGTGTTGCTGCCTCATATGGTACTTTTATTCCTAGATTTTAAAAGAATCTCTATACTGTTCTCCATAGTGGCTGTACCAGTTTGCATTCCCACCAACAGTGTAAGAGGATTCCCTCTTCTCCACACCCTCTCCAGCACTTGTTGTTTGTAGACATTTTGATGATGGCCATTCTGATCAGTGTGAGGTGATATCCCTTTATAGTTTTGATTTGCATTTCTCTAATAATGAGCAATGTTGAGCATCTTTTTATGTGTTTGTTATCATACACATATATGTGTGCTTTGGAGAAATATCTGTTTAGGTCTTTTGCCCACTTTTTGATTGGATTGTTTGTTTTTCTGGTATTAAGTTGTATGAGCTGCTTATATGTTTTAGAAATTAATTATTTGTCAGTTGTTTCATTTGCTATTATTTTCTCCCATTCTTAGGGTTGCCTTTTCACCTTGTTTATAGTTTCTTTTGCTATGCAAAAGCTTTTAAGTTTAATTAGGTACCACTTGTTTATTTTTGTTTTTTATTTCCATTATTCTGGGGGTGAGTCATAGAGGACCTTGCTGTGATTTATGTCATAGAGGGTTCCACCTATGTTTTCCTCTAAGAGTTTAATCATTTCTGGTCTTACATTTAGGTCTTTAATCCATTTTGAATTTATCTTTGTGTATGGTGTTAAGAAGTGTTCTAATTTCACCCTTTTACAAATAGCTGTCCAGTTTTCCCAGCACCACTCACTGAAGAGGCTATCTTTGTCCCATTGTATATTCATGCCTCCTTTGTCAAAAATAAGGTACACATAGGTGCATGGGCTTATCTCTGGGCTTTCTATCTTTTTCTATTGGTCTGTTTTTCTATTTTTGTGCCAGTACTGTACTGTCTTGATGGCTGTAGCTTTGGGGTAGTGTCTGAAGTAAGAAAGGTTGATTCCGCCAGCTCCATTCTTCTTTTTCAAGATTTCTTTGGCTGTTCAGGATCTTTTGTGTTTCCATATGAATTGTGAATTTTTTTTTGTTCTAGTTCTGTAAAAAATGCCATTGGTAATTTGATAGGGATCACATTGAATCTGTAGATTGCATTTGGTACTACAGTCATTTTCACAATATTGATTCTTCCAGCCCAGAAACATGGAGTATCTCTCCATCTGTTTATGTTGTCTTTGATTTCTTGCATCAGTGTCTTACAGTTTTCAGTATACAGTTCTTTTGTCTCCTTAGGTAGGTTTATTCCTAGATATTTTATTCTTTTGTTCCAGTGCTGAATGGGATTGATTCCTTAATTTTTCTCTCTGATTTTTCATTGTCAGTGTGTTTTAAATCCTAATCAAGTCCTAATATTTTTTTTAAAGAAGCCAATAGTCAACCTGATAGAAAATATTATAGCGGATAATCACCCCTTTTGGTGCTCAGGAGAATGTCATTTCACAAACAAGGCCTTCCTACTGTACCAGTGATCGAGTAACAGTCATATTTCAGTCAAAAATTGATTTAAATTCTATACAGTGACAAAATTTGATTTTCTTGTAAAAATTATGGTAGCATTATTATATTTTGAGCCCTAGTTGACTTGTATAGTTTCTTGTATAGTCAATTAGATACATTGACTAATCATTCATTTTTGAATCATCAAATGTTTACCCACAGTTTTCAACTTAAGACAGATAATAGGAAAGCAATATTATCATTGTAACAAAGAAGGAGCAAAACCTTGGAAATGGTTCTAAATGTCTTGGGCCATATAACAATTTCACCAAACATTTCTATAATTGTCTTTTATAGGTACTTTGCGAGACAGCTGTGGAGTAGTAACCTTACAATTAAGCTATTACTTGCTGAATATGTTTTGATTTTATTAAAATGTCTCCTTGCCTAAGTGTGTTTTTTTTTTATATGTGTTGGACTTTTGAGCAAATATTTGTGTGGTTATTTTAGTAAAACATGCTCTGAAGGAATGTTGTATGAAAAAAGTTAGAAGAGCTTTATAGGGGCCTATCCAAAATCAAGTTTCTTGTATTTATTGCCTTTTATATGGGAGCATGGAGAAATATTTTTGAATTAATCTTAGAACAGAATAAGAATTTGTATACTCTGTGATCTGAGACTCCTTTCTCTTCTATAGGAATGTATTTACCTTTCCTTCTATTTTATTAAACTTAGCACATGCTTATATGTTTCAAGATTAATGTGTGTTAGGTAATGACAGTTGTTCAGGTAATCGGAAAGGTGTATAAGTAAATCAAACAATGAAATGTGTGAATTAAAGACTGTTTTTAAAGAACTCATAAGGGCAGAAATATACTTTTTATATAATCATTCTCTTAATGACAGCATTACTTTTTAAATGTTAAGTCTTCATTATTTTGCCTGGAATATTCCTACCTACGCATCATTACCTCTCAAAGTGCTCATTTTTCAAGGTTTAACTTAAATACCAACTTCTGCGTGTTATCCCTACTTTCCATTTGCTTCCACTTGTTCTTCATGAACTTTCACATCTAAATTATTTCTCTCATGATACATATTACTTTCTGCCATGCATTGTATATCTACACGTCTGTCCATATCCTTGAGGGAAAAGATTTTATTTTGATTATGTGCCCTGTACGTATGTACATATTTGTTCAATATTTGTTGAGTACAGAAATAAACAATAAAGGATAATTGAATAACATGTTTATCATGTTATTGGTAAGCATGGTAATGAATTTTTTTCTTAACCACTGCAGTTGTGTTTATGTGTGCATGTGTTTTAGTCATTAGTTGTGTCTCTCTCTTTGTGACCCCATGGACTATAGCCTGCCAGGCTCTTCTTTCCATGGAATTCTCCAGGCAAGAATATTGAAGTAGGTAGCCATTCCCTTCTCCAGGGCATCTTCCTGACCCAGGGATTGAACCTGAGTTCTGGCACTGTAGGCAGATTCTTTACCATCTGAGCCACCAGGGAAGCCCCTGTGTTTGTATACTAATATTTAAACCTTTAAAAATTTTACCTGTATTTTTAACTATTAGAAATTCTGACTTAGTGTTGATAGATACATGTCAGAGTATTTTAGAAATCTCTATAGTATGGTATTTTTTGTGTTACTTTCTTCTGTTTATCTCTACCACCACTTTAAAATTATTGTATAAACATGTTTGGTTTTTTTTTTACTTTTTAAAAATCTTTATTGGAATATAGTTAATTAACAATGTTGTGTTAGCTTCAAGTGTACAGCAAAGTGAATCAGTTATACATATATCCACTTTTCTTATCAGATTCTTTTTACATATAGGATATTACAGAGTAATGAATAGTATTTCCTGTGCTATGCAGTAGGTTCTTATTAGTTATCTATATTATATATAGTATATGTATATGTCAGTTTGATTTCCCAATTTATCCATTTCCTCCTTATCCCTGATAACCATAAGTTTGTTTTCTGTATCTGTGACTTTACTTCTGTTGTGTAAATAAGTTCATTTGTATCTTTTTTAGATTCCACAAATAAGTGATATGATATTTGCCTTTCTGTTTGACTTACTTCACTGAGTATAATCTCTAGGTTCATACATGTTGCTGCGAATGGCGTTATTTCATTCTTTTTTGTAAATGATTAATATTCCATTGCATATATGTACCACATGTTCTTAATCCATTCCACTGTTGATGGGCATTTAGTTTGCTTCCATGTTCTGACTATTGTAAATTGTGCTGCAGTGAACATTGAGGTGCATGAAACAAGATTTTGACCAAATTTTGACTAATTACTTAACCTCTCTGTGCCCTAGTTTCCTCAACTGTACAATGGGGATAAAAGGTATCTACCTTATAGGGTTCTGAGAAGGATTAAATTAATGGATATTTGTAAGGCATTTAGGATAGTACCTGAGGCATGCTTCTCTATCTCTTGTTATTGTTATCAATCTTTAAAACACACCTGGCAACAGAATGTTCTCTTCATTTGATAGGTGAGCATGTGAAAGACCAGAGTCACATGGCCTATAAAGGTAGCACGAACAGCAATCAGGTCTCCTGACTTTTTCCCTGTCCCTAGAGTTGCCTCTGTGTAATGATTGTGAGGTGTTTGTAGTAATAATAAATCAATGAAGTAGAGTGGGAAAAACTTCTCCAAAATGGGTCTGCTATTAGGAAGTAGCTACGTGTACAAGAAGGGTAGACCTACTTACCTGTTTTACATGCAAGCTGTTCTTTAGCTTCTCAGGTACAGAGTGCCCCCAGGGGTATTTGAGGACCAATACTGTGCAAGGCCATTCACTCTGGCATTGTTCTACCCTGGTGGGCACATGCTTGGGACGATAAGCTGTATCCAGAGTGGCACTTACTTGTGAAATGTTTGCTGATTGTTGAGTCAGATCTAGTATTCCTAGCTTTAAAGGAAACTAAGACTTTTGTGGTTGGGAGGTGATTCAAACCTGTCAGTAGTGTGTGAGGTTGAAAAAAGACTTATTGTGGGAAATAAACTTTTTTAATGAATCTATATGATAGTGAATGCTGTCTTAAGGAGGCAAAGGGTTTTACCAAACACTTGGATTAATTTTTCTTTCATACTATGCCACTTCTGATGTTAATTTTTGAAAAAGAACAATTTTAATTGGGAAATTACTGTATTTAGCAGTAGACTGTGGTATACACACACAGACAGGCTTCCCTGGTGGCTCAGATGGTAAAAAAAAATCTGCCTACAGTGCAGGAGACCCTGGTTGAATCCCTGGGTTGGAAAGATCCCCTGGAGAAGGGAATAGCTACCCACACTAGTATTCTTTTTTTTTAAATAATTTTTAGTTGGGGAATAATTACTTTACAATATTATGTCGGTTTTGCCATACAATGACATGAATCAGCCACATGTGCACATGTGTCCCACCATCCTGAACCACCCCCCCTGCTCCCACCTTCCTCCTCACCCTATCCCTCTGGATTGTCCCAGAGCACCAGCTTCTCTGCTTCATGAATCAAACGTGTACTGGTCATTATGGTAATATACATGTTTCAATGCTATTCTATCATATCATCCCACCCTCTCCTTCTCCCACATAGTCCAAAAGTCTGTTCTTTACATCTGTGTCTCTTTTGCTGCCTAGCATATAGGATTGTCATTACCATCTTTCTAAATTCCATATATATGTGTTAATATACTGTATTGGTATTTCTCTATCTGACTTACTTCACTCTGTGTAATAGGCTCCAGTCTCATCCACCTCATTAGAACTGACTCAAATGTGTTCTTTTTTTATAGCTGAGTAATATTCCATTGTGTATATGTATGTACAACTTCCTTATCCATTTGTCTGCTGATAGACATCTAGGTTGCTTTCCATGTCCTAGCTATTGTAAATAGTGCTGCAATGAACATTGGGGTACACGTGTCTCTTTCAATTCTGGTTTCCTTGATGTGTATGCCGAGCAGTGGGATTGCTGGGTCATATGGCAGTTCTATTTCCAGTTTTTTAAGGAATCTCCATACTGTTCTCTATATTGGCTGTGCCACTTTGCATTCTCACCAACAGTGTAAGAGGGTTCCCTTTTCTCCACACCCTCTCCCATTTATTGTTTGTAGACTTTTTGATGGCGGCCATTCTGACCAGCATGAGATGATACCTCATTGTGGTTTTGATTTACATTTCTCTAATAATGAGTGATGTTGAGCATCTTTTCATGTGTTTATTAGACATCTGTATCTTCTTTGGAGAAATGTCTGTTTAAGTCTTTTGCCCACTTTTTGATTGGGCTGTTTATTTTTCTGGTATTGAGCTGCATGAGCTGCTTGTATATTTTGAAGATTAATTCTTTGTCAGTTGTTTCGTTTACTATTTGTCCCATCCTGAAGGCTGTCTTTTCACCTTGCTTATAGTTTCCTTTGTTGTGAAAAAGCTTTTAAGTTTAATTAGGTCCCATTTGTTTATTTTTGTTTTTATTTCCATTACTCTGGGAGGTGAGTCATAGAGGACCTTGATGTGATTTATGTCAGAGAGTGTTCTGCCTATATTTTCCTCTAGGAGTTTTATAGTTTCTGGCCTTACATTTAGATCTTTACTCAATTTTGAGTTTATCTTTCTGCATGGTGTTAGACAGTGTTCTAGTTTCATTCTTCTACACATGGTTGACCAGTTTTCCCAGCACCGCTTGTTAAAGAGATTGTCTTTTCTCCCTTGTATATTTTCCCTTCCTTTGTCAAAGATAAGGAGTCCATAGGTGCACGGATTTCTCTCTGGGCTTTCTATTTTGTTCCATTGATCTATAGTTCTGCCTTTGTGCCAGTACCATACTGTCTTGATGACTGTATGTTTGTCATATAGTCTGAAGTCAGGAAGCTTGATTCCTCCAGTTCCATTCTTTTTCCTCAAGATTGCTTTGGCTATTCAAGGTTGTTTGTGTTTCCATACAAATTTTGAAATTATTTTTTGTAGTTCTGTGAAAAATACTATTGGTAGCTTGATAGGAATTGCATTTAAACTATAGATTGCTTTGTGTAGTATATTCATTTTCACTATATTGATTCTTCCAATCCACAAACATGGTATATTTCTCCATCTATTTTTGTCATCTTTGATTTCTTTCATTTCTTTCTTCCTTTCATCATCTTTTGTTTCTTTAGGTACCTTTATTCCTAAGTATTTTATTCTTTTTGTTGCAATGGTGAATGGGACTGTTTCCTTTTCTCTGTCTATTTTTTCCACTCTAGTATTCTTGCCTGGAGAATTCCATGGACAGAGGAGCCTGATGGGCTACAGACCATGGGATCGCAAAGAGTTGGACACCTGAATGACTAACACACACACACACACACACACATACTTTTATATATATATATATATATATATATATATATATATATATATATACACACACACACTTCCTAGGTGGCTCAGTGGTTAAAGAACTCCCCCTGTATCAGTGCAGAAGACAAAAGAGACACAGATTTAATCCCTGAGTTGGGAAGATTCCCTGGAGGAAGAAATGGCAACCTACTCCAGTATTCTTGCCAGGAAGATCACATGGAGAGAGAAGCCTGGTGGGCTACAGTCCATTGGGTGGCAAAAGAATCAGATAAGACTTAGCGACTAAACAGCAACAACAAATGTGTGTGTTCACACACATACATGGGCTCACTATTAATATGTTGATGTTTTAGAATGTCAATTATAGTTTGAAATATATTATTTTAAAAGATGACTGCTTTTGTGTACATTTGTCATTAGTCTGTTTCTTCAGAAATTTATGAAGGAGAATTGTGTTTTGGGGCTTCCCTGAAAGCTCAGTTGGTAAAGAATCCACCTGCAATGCAGGAGACCCCAGTTCAATTCCTGGGTCGGGAAGATCCCCTGGAGAAGGGATAGGCTATCCACTCCAGTATTTTTGGGCTTCTCTGGTGGCTCAGTTGGTAAAGAATCCACCTGAAATGCAGGAGACCTGGGTTCGATCCCTGGGTTGGGAAGATCCCCTGGAGAAGGGAAAGGTTACCCACTCCAGTATTCTGGCCTAGATAATTCCATGGACTGTATAGTCCACAGGGTTTCAAAGAGTTGGGCACCACTGAGCAACTTTCACTTTCTCTCTGTTTTTATTATGCAGTGCTTAGTGCAGGGCTGCATAGGTGTAAGTACTGAATGAACATTATTTGACGCTGACAAGTAACTTTATTGTATTTTTTTTTTCAAAATTAGAATTACATATTTTGTTAGTCGAAGAGGACATTTGTGGGAATATATTGGGATGTATAGAGTGGCTAAATGGGATGCTGCTGTTTAATAACTCATTATTTTTTGTTTTAGCTTATATATTTTAGGCAAGGACATGAAGCTTATGTACGGGCTGTAAGAAAATCAAAAACATACAGCGTTAATTTACAAAAACAGCCATGGAATAAAATGGATCTCAGGGTAAGTTTGCCAAATTAATAAGCTGTGTACTTGAAGTATCTTGGAATTAAGTTACTTTCCTGTATGCTTATTCTCAGTTTCTGGATATTTCAGTGTTGATTGTATGCCCAGGATAAGGTGATGTACCATACTCCTGTACAGCTGAATGTTGTGGGCCGCATTTTGTTTCCTGGAATTTGTATGTCACCTGTTGTCTTTATTTGACCTAATTTCCTTCAGGCTTCAGGTTCTCTGGTGTATACCATGTACTTCGAGCAGTGCAGTAGTTCCATGGTGTGGATATTTTCCTTAGCAGCTTTGTGCTTTCTGAAGGCTCTATAAATTGACTGCATGTGTGGTCCACAGACACCCTCAAGATTCTGGCAGCTTTAGGATATAGTAAATATCATAAATCCTAAGAAACCTATAACTTTGTGGTTATTGTTGTTCTGTCACCCAGTTGTGTCCAACTTTTTGTGACCTCATGAAAGATGGCAGCATGCCAGGGCTCTCTATCCTTCACCATCTCCCAAAGTTTGCCCAAGTTCAAGTCCATTGCATTGGTGATACCATCCAACCATCTCATCCTCTGATGACCTCTTTTCATTCTGCTCTTGATCTTTCCCAGCATCAGGGACTTTTCCAGTGAGACAGCTATTCACATCAGATGACCAAAATAGTGGAATTTCAATTTCAGCGTCAGTCCTTCCAATGAGTATTCAGGGTTGATTTCCCTTAAGATTGACTGGTTTGATCTCCTTGCTGTCCATGGGACTCTCAGGAGTCTTCTCCAGGACTATAGTTCGAAGGCATCAATTTTTTGATGCTCCACCTTCCTTATGGTCCAGCTCTCATAACTGTACATGACCACTGGGAAGATCATAGCCTTGACTGTACGGACCTTTGTCAGCAGAGTAATGTCTCTGCTTTTCAACATACTGTCTAGGTTTGTCATAGCTTTCCTGTCAAGAAGCAAATTTCTTCTGATTTCATGGCTGTAGTCATCATCTGCAATCATTTTAGAGCCCAAGAAGGGGAAATCTGTCACTACTTCCACCTTTCCCTCTATATTTGCCATGAAGTAATGGGGCTAGATTCTATGATCTTAGTTTTTTTTAATATTTAGTTTTAAGCCAGCTCTTTCACTCTCTTCCTTCACCCTCATCAAGAGGTCCATTAGTTTCTCTTCACTTTCTGCCATTAGAGTGGTATCATCTGCATATCTGAAGTTGTTGATGTTTCTCCCGCCCATCTTGATTCCAGCTTGTAACTCATCCAGCCTGGTATTTCTCATGATGTGCTCAGCATATAGATTACACCAACAGGGTAACAGCAGACAGCCCTGTTGTACTCCTTTCTCAATCTTGAACCTATCAGTTGTTCCATACAGGATTCCAACTGTTGCTTCTTGACATGCATACAGGTTTCTCAGGAGACAGGTGAGATGGTTTGGTATTCCCATCTGTTTAAGAGCTTTCCACAGTTTATTATGATCCACATAGTCAAAAGCTTTGACATAGTCATTGAAACAGAGGTAGATGTTTTTTTTTGTAATTCCCTGGCTTTCTCTATAATCCAGTGAATGTTGGCAATTTGGTCTCTGGTTCCTCTTCCTTTTCTAAATCCAGCTTGAACATCTGGAAGTTCTTGGTTCACATAATGCTGAAGCCTAGCGTGCAAGATTTTAAGCATGACCTTACTAGTATGGGAGATGAGTGCAATTATAATGATTAGCACATTCTTTAGTTGTTTTGTAATGATGCTTAACAGGAAGGATAGGAGACAGTATGTGTATTTATTGAAATAAAGATTTAGGCACTTCTAAAAATTGTATTAAGGCTATAAGTTACTAAAATATAAAGTGAGCTTTACATAATCATCTCCTGGGAAATAGGGGTGCTAACATCTATTGTGAATTAGGTGAAAAATAAGATTTTTTTTAGAATTATAGGAATGAATAAACCATATGTTTTCTTTTTTTTGGCTTTTATACATTTATATTTGACACCTGATCACACTTTCTTTTTTTATTATTATTATTTTTTAAATTTATTTATTTTAATTGGAGGCTAATTACTTTACAACTTTCAGTCACCATAATACCTTCTCTCCAGGTTTAAAAAATAGTATGCTGATTCCTGTAACAAAGCTTTTATTCATACAAAAATCAAATAATGGTGAACAAGTCACAACAGTGCAATAGGTAGAAAGTAAAACAACCACATTAACAAAGTGCTGAAATAAATACTAATCAGGAGAGAGGACACGCCCTCATGGGGTGTTTCTGTCACCAGGATGTGTGGGGTTTGTCTTCACAGTCCAGAGCCCACAGCCTCATGAAGCCACATCCTCGGACTGGGTGACGTTGGACCCAGTGCCTGCAAGTCAGACGCCTCGGGTCACCAAGGTCGTGGTGGAGTCAGGATCATGCTGACTCCCAAGGAAGGCCATTTCTGAGTGCTCAGCCTGGCCTACTGGGCATCTAGCGGCAGTTCACTGAGCCTGTGTGATTTCTTATTTTAAATTCTAACCCTGTGTTTATAGTAAATTTTAGAAGTCAACTTACTTGTGGTATAAGACCCTGGACTTTGAAATAAGATCTGAATTCCAATCCCAGCTCTGCTATACACAAGTGTGTAACTCTAAAAACATCACTGTACCCATGAGGCTCTGTTTTGTCATCATTAAATATGATTAATAACAGTGTTTAAGGATGGTATTTAAAATAATATTGTAGCACTCAAAATTGTAAGTCCTTTTCCCAAACATATACATAATATGTCCACCTGCCTAATTACAGACTGTATTTCTGCTAGAGGAATGATTTTTTTAATAGAGTTATCAATAGAATTTAATATTATGACAAGATAGGGCCACAATGGGCAGCTCCATAGAATACAAATTAGACAATCCCAAGAGTTTAAAGTTGTAATAGGTTAATATTTTCTAACCTCATCCTCTCCCTCAGCCTTATGCTCTGCAACCTCCTCATAATCCTCAAAGGCAGCCATATCCTCATGGGCCTCAGAAAACTCTTCTTTCTTCATGTCCTCACCCACATACCAGTGAACAAAGGCAAGCTTGGCATACATCAGGTCAAATTTGTGATCCAGGTGAGCCCAGGCCTCAGCTTGCTCAAAGCTCGTTGTGCTTTGGCTTGGTCTCCACCAGGTAGCACAGTGGGAGACTGGTAATTAATGCTAACTTTGAATCCCGTGGGGCGCTGGTCCACAAACTGTATGCTGCACTTGGTCTTGATTGTGGCAGTGGTGGCACTGATATCTTTTGGAATCATATCACCACAGTACAACAGGTAGCAAGCCATGTATTTACCTTGGTGAGGGTTACATTTCACCATCTGGTTTGCTGGCTCAAAGCAAGCATTGGTGATCTCTGCTACAGAAAGCTGTTCATTTTAGGCTTTCTAAATGGCAGAGCATTTAGATGGCAGAGCATATGTGGCCAGAGAGAAGTGGATGCAGGGATAGGGTACTGTACAGAATTACAGGTTGGTCTGTAATTCTATCAGATCTACATTCAGGGCTCCATCAGATCTCAGGGAACTAATGATGGAAGACACTACTTGTTGGCTTATGAGACAATTAAGACTAGTATAGATTGGGCACTCAATATCGGGGTTTCTATGACAGATGTCATAGACAGCCTCATTGTCTATCATGAAGATACAGAGTGCTCCAGGGTGGTGTGGTTGGTGAGGGTGGAGTTGTAGGGTTAGTGAACTATAGCTGTGGAAACCTGGGTGCTGGGTAAATGGAGAACTCCAGCATGGACTTCTTGCCATAATTGACAGAGAGATGTTCCAATGGCAGGAAGGTAAACCTAGAACAAGTTCCCCCACCACAGCTGTGGAAAAGCAAGAAGCCCTAAAGACCTGTGCATTGGTCAGCCAGTTTCTGAATTCAGTCCAAGACGAGGTCAGTGATCTTCTTGCCAATCATGTAGTGACTGCGAACATAATTATTGGCAGCATCTTCCTTGCCCTGATGAGCTTCTTTGTGTGGAGGAACTGGTAATAGGTGCCAGTACCAACTTCATCAGTGATCGTGGGTTCCAGGTCTACAAACACTGCCCTGGGCACATGCTTGCCAGTGTCTGTCTCACTGAACAAGGTGTTGAAGGAGTCTTTTCCTCCTCCAGTGGTCTTATCACTTGACACCTGGCCATCAGGCTAGATGCCATGTTCCAAGCAGTAGAGCTCCCAATAGGCATTGCCAGTCTGTCCACAGCCTGGCCAATGTGGATTAAGATGTACTCACGCATGAATGAAACTTGTAGGGTTCTGTGGGACTTGAGGAGGTGAGGGGAGGGCCACAAAGATTTCACACCAACAGACTACCAAGGAATCCAAGGGAGAAGTAGTGACTAGAGGAGTGATTCTTAACCAGCAGAAAACTTCTTAACTCTCCAGAGCAAAACCTGGGGAGTTTGTTCAAAATACATATGACTGAGCTTTACCCTAGATATAGTGAACTCAGTTCCATAGTAGTATGGTTTAGGAACATGAATTTTAAAAAAGATTACCAAGGGGATTCTTCTGCTTATCCTTGGTTTAGAGCCATGCACTAAACTACAAATTGCTGTTAAGAGGTCAAGAGCCATGTCTTATTGCCTTTTACACTTAGTGGAATGCCTCAAATCTGGTGGGTATTCAGATAATTTTAAAATTTAATAATTTTAAAATAAAATTTATCAGATAATTTAAAAAAAATTATGGAGTATAGTTGATTTACAATACGTTTCAGATAATTTTTAAATTGTTCAAATAATAATAAAATAATATGCAAATGTTAGGCAATTATTTATATTGAAATTAATAATTTTTTGGTATTCTCATGAATAGGAACAAGAGTTTGTTAAGATTGTAGGAATCAAATATGAGGTTGGACCACCTACACTATGCTGCTTGAAGCTTGCATTTCTGGACCCCATTTCAGGCAAAATGACTGGAGAATCTTTTTCCATTAAGTGAGTATCTATGCTGGCTCGTGTGTGTGTGTGTGTGTGTGTGTGTGTATTTTAATTCCTAACATGTATTCTTGATGGTAAAGAAAACATGACAGCACTACGGGCTTTAGAGTTTTAAAGACCATGGTTTAATGTTTAATTCTTGTTTTGTTTTTCCACTTAATAGGGTCACAAAGAGTTGGACACGACTGAAGCGACTTAGCATGCATATTATATATAGATAGATAGATAGATCAACTGAAATAAAAACATACAGCATGAGACCTATAGGTTTCAGTTTTATTTGGGAGCTTGCTGAGGACTATAGTCTAGGAGATAGCCTTAGACAACTCTGACAAGATGTTCTCAAGAGGCAGCAGCGGCAGAGCCAGGGTATATTTGAAATTTTTTTGGCTGTGAAATACATGTAGTCAAGCATACATCTTGCTAGTTATTGGTAGTCACGAGGATCAAATATCTCGGTGATTTTAGTGTTCTATATATGGAAAGATGCAAGAGTCCAGGATCATTGAAATTCTTCCTTACGTATGCATCTTAACTATCTAAGAGTCCATATATCCAAAACATAGAATGCTTCATCTTGAATTCCTTTTAGGGTGAACTGTAGGTCAACAACTACAGTGGCTAATGACTTGATTCTTTTATTGGCATAGCCAGAGTTCTTTTGTTTTTTTTTTTTTGTTTTTTTGTTTTTTCCCATAATATGACTTTCATTGTCTTTAACTTCATTCAGAACGGTTTTGTTAGGTTGTATTGTGACAGCTGTCATATCAGTGAGCATTAAAAAAAAAAAAACACACATCAAACTGGTGAATTTTTGTGTAGCCATTTTAATATTGAAGATGGAAGAAAAAGAGGAACATTTTTGGCATATGATACTTTATTGTTTCAAGAAAGGCAAAAAAAATGATTTGTGCAATATATGGAGAAGGTGCTGTGACTGATCAAACATATCAAATGTGGTTTGCGAAGTTTTGTTTTGAAGATTTCTTGTTGGATAATGCTCCGTGGTCAGTTAGACCAGTTGAAGTTGATAGTGGTCAAATTGAGACATTAATTGAGAACAATCAAAGTTATACCATACAGGAAATAGCAGACATTCTCAAAATATCCAAATCAAGTGTTGAAAATTGTTTGCACCAGCTTGGTAATGTTAATCACTCTGATGTTTGGGTTCCACATAAGTGAAAAAAATCTTCTTGACTGTACTTTTGTGTGTGATTCTCTACTGAAACAAGGCAAAAATGCTCCCTTTTTTAAACAAATTGGGACAGATGATGAAAAGTGGATATTGTACAATAATGTGGAATGGAAGAGATCATGGGGCAAGTGAAATGAACTATCACAAAACCATACCAAAGGCTGGTCTTCATTCCAAAGAAGGTTATGTACATATAGTGGAATTGGAAGGGAATTATGAGCTCCTTCCAGAAAACCAACTGATTAATTCCAACAGGTACTACTTCCAGTTAGACCAACTGAAAGCAGCACGTGACAAAAAGCTTCCAGAATTAGTCAGCAGAAAATGCATAATTTTCCATCAGGATAACTCAAGACCACATGTTCCATTGATGACCAGGCAAAAACTGTTACAGCTTGGCTGGAAAGTTCTGATTCATCCACTGTATTCACCAGACATTGCACCTTCAGATGTCCATTTATTTCTGTCTTTATAAAATTACCTGAATGGAAAATATTTCAATTCCCTGGAATACTGTAAAAGGCATCTGAAACATTTTTTTGTTCAAAAAAAAATGAAAAGTTTTGGGAAGATGGAATTATCAATTTGCCTGAAAAATGGCAGAAGGTAGTGGAACAAAATTGTGATACACTTAAAGTTCTTGGTGAAAATGAAAAATGGACCTTTAATTTTTACTTTAAAACCGAAGGAAGATTTTGGCCAACACAGTATATGATCAATTGTCTCAAGACATTTAGGCATCATTAGTTTTTTTGGAGATATACTTACACATTGGATAATGTAAGAAATAACAGTCTTACAAGATAGGATAAAAGTAATATAGTTAGTGATTTAAGGTCATAAGTAAATATTTAAGACAAACAGATCAAACACATGGGGTTTAATTTAATTAAAAGCATTTGTAAGGACCTTGAGGTTTGCAACAGTTTGCTCAATAGCTCCGCATTAAACATATATATCCCTGGATATTTAGAAAGTGACATATACTGTTGTATCTGTATACTGAATCACATGTACTTTATTTTCTCTTCAGATATCATGACATGCCAGATGTCATTGACTTCCTTGTGCTACATCAGTTTTACAATGAAGCCAAAGAAAGGAACTGGCAGATAGGTAAATATAGAATTCCCACTTAAATATTGTTTGAAGAAGAGTAACTTTTAAACTGAATTAACATTGAGAAACTTTAGACTGAAAAAGCTGTTAGCCAAATTAGAAAAATTAAATTTTTATTTTCAGTTATGTTTAGGTGATTTTATGTGCTTTGTATGTGTTATAAAACCTTTTCTGTGAGTATCTATTCTATTAGAATACAAATCTAAATTAAAATGAAAATCTGAAGTTTCATTGCCTTCACATGGAGTACTTACCACTTGGGCTCTTAACAGACCTTTACTGATTGTGACTTTGTCTCTCTCTCTCGCCTCTTCCACCTCTCTCCCTTTTTCTCCCTTTCTCTGTTTACCCCTCCTGTTGTCTCCCTGTCTATTCCTTCCACCTTCTCTAGCTATTTTATCTTGGGCACAATTTTAACCTCTCTGTGCCTCACTTCCATTATCTATAAAATGGGAATCACATCTGAACATACCTATAAGGTTGATATGAATGATAAATAATATGTAGAAAGAACTTAAAATGTACCAGACACAGAGCAAACACTGTATAGTTATCTGCTATTAGTAGTTTTTTTTTTTTTTTCTATTAGTATCTTCTATCTTTTCTAATGTGAAAGAAATATTTTTATCCACATGGTTGATTTTATATTCCTTAGCCATTTAGAGGCACAAAACTAGTATGAAGAGATTTTTAGAAACAAAATGGTAAAACAAAAAAGAAGAGGAAGAAAAAAAATAAGAAACAACTGTGGTATTATATGTGCAGTACAAAAAGCAGACTGTCTAATGATGATTCCAAGTAATTGAAAGAAGTTAAATTATATGTGGTAATCTGTGATTTTATTTCATAATAATTATTAGCACTTGGAAATCAAAATCCTTGAAGAGAGTAATATGGAATACTCAGATTGAAATCTGTAATAATACTGGATACAATGATGCTATTGTATTCATCAAAATGTATAGTTTAGACTGGGAACATAGCAATTATTCTCAAGAGCACTCTTTTAAGAATTTTTTTAAAAACATTGTAGGTGATAGATTCCGCAGTATAATAGATGATGCCTGGTGGTTTGGGACTGTGGAAAGTCAGCAACCTTTTCAACCAGAGTATCCTGATAGTTCTTTCCAGTGTTACAGTGTTCAGTAAGTACAGTTATGGTCTTTTACACCTGATAAAATACTTTAGTGCTATATGGACTTTCTATAAACCCTGCCTTACCTAGTCTTATAAGACCTGTACCTGTAAGGAAGGAATCATAGTACTTTCAAGTAAGGAATTTGATGATAAGCTTTCTGGTGCAATATGCATGCTAAAAAAAAGCAGAAACTGAATACTTATTTCTGCCTCCTTAATTCCTGTGTTTTCTCTTAAATATTTCTACTTTAGATAAGAATTACAACTATTATTTCATAAAGAATACTGAAATTAATTCAGTGTTTAAAGTAATTGTTTCAGCTGGAATATAATAGTGAATATTTATATAGTCTTTTATTTGATGGTATAAGTTCTAGTCAAGGGTGAGTGCATTACTTTTGGATATATTGATACTATTTGTCTACATTTACTTTTGTTCTTCATGAAATACCAGAGTTGTAAGATTCCTAATAAATACAACTTTTTTCTTAAGAATGATAAAACATATGTTTATTCTGTGAAGATTGACTTTTAGTCTTCATATTGTAGATCAAAAGGGAATAGTAAACTTTTGGAGAAGGTGTAATAGTCAACCTGATAGAAATAAGTAGGTTATCTCACAGAAATAAGTGATATATTAAATTGATTTTTTAACCTAAAAGGAATTTTCCAGTGAGAACTTTTTATTCTGTACCCTGGCTTAACAATGAATGTATGCTTGGTTGGAATTAAAAAAAAAAAAATCAGAATTAAGAATAAGCTTAGGGCTCTCTAACTTTCATATTAGTGGACCATATTTTCTCTATTAGAGGGTTATCGTTATCTTTGTATAAACACAGTTATACTTTAAAGAAATTGTACTGCCCCTTTCCAGATTTCACCGCCAAGAAGTCCTCCAAATTATGCTAGTATGTAAAAGTATCATGTGAATTTGATTTGTATCTTGTTATTTTTTAATAGCTGGGACAATAATGAAAGAGAAAAGATGAGCCCCTGGGATATGGAGCCAATTCCAGAAGGAAGTAAATATGCTTTTAAAAAATGAATTATAATTTTTCTAAAAGAAGAATGGCAATAGCATTATTCTGAAAACTAATTATTTCTGATTTTTCACCTTATGCATAGCTGCCTTTCCAGATGAAGTTGGTGCTGGTGTTCCTGTGTCCCAGGAGGAACTGACTGCTTTGCTATACAAACCTCAGGAAGGAGAGTGGGGGGCTCATTCCAGAGATGAGGAATGTGAACGAGTTATTCAGGGAATCAACCACCTTCTTTCCCTGGGTATGGTGAATGTGAAAGAATATTAAGAAGATGAGAAAAGAATATTAGGAAGATGAGAAGGAATAAGGAAAACCAGCAGAATTTTAAGTTCTGTAAAAGGAAATGCAGTTTTTCACTATATACTTCTAACTCAAAAGGCACAGGGATTCTAGTTTTAATAATATTTTTATATGTTTGGTCAAAGTAATGACTTGCAAACCTTTTCAGTTCTGGGGTTATAATAGTGAAGACATATAAGTGTCTTTTACTTTCTTGAGTCATTTTGGCTCTCTAGCTATTCCCTAAGCCTAACTTTGGATGGATTTTTTTGGTAAAGACTGTGTGTGGAGTAATCAGTTTTACTCCATGACTAGTTATATTTTCTGACGTATATCACATGAGACATTTGGCATTTATCCAGAAAAGACATAAATTTGAAGTTAAAAACAGTTCTCCAATAATTTTGTCTTGTTTTTATCTGATTTGAACCAGTGTATCATGCATGATTCATAGATAATATGTCCAAATAAAAAGAATAACATTTTAATAGTATTGGTCTAATTTTTGCATAATTTAATCATCTCATTTTAGTAATATAGTTTTATATTGCCCACACTTCCTGTTTATATGTGGTTTTTGTTTGTTAACGTGAGATGTTAGTGTTGTTTATAACTATCTTTTCTGATTTTGTAAATATTGTAGATTTTGCCAGCCCTTTTGCTGTTCCAGTGGATCTCAGTGCCTACCCCTTGTATTGTACTGTAGTTGCTTATCCAACTGACCTCAACACCATCAGGCGGAGACTTGAAAATCGCTTTTACAGGTTTGTTTAGTTTTTACCATTTCCTATAAAGCTTATAGCTTTATGTCTTTTGCTTTCGTTTTTGCATGACGATACACTGAGATCTTTGTTTTCATCGTGTACAATAACCACTCAGAAGACCCATCTCAAAATTTCTTTTGAAAATTTGGAACAATTTATTTCCTTTCCTTCAGGAGATTCTCAGTCTTCCAGGGTAAAAAGGAGTATGGACAGGGATAAAATTATGACTAGTACAAGTCACAAATGAAACAATAATTACAGTTAACTCTTAGTTTATTAAAGGCAGATTAAGTGGTTTGTGGATTCATCATGATTATGGTGCTCCAGAGCTTTGAGCATGTTTTAAATCCCCTGTTGGGAAATTAGGCAGCAGTTAATTAGATTTAATCACCAGCTCCAAAATGTGTAAAGAAAAAAAATCAAGTTATTTTTTTCTTTGGTTTTGCTGGAAGTTATGCGATTATGGGGAGGCGGTGGAGGGCAGCTTTTGTTCTCTTTCTCACCCTCAAGTCTACAGCATCCTAACAACAATTATTCCATGAAATTGTTATAAATAACACCATGTGGGTGTATCTTATAACATTACCTATAATTTCTTTAGTAGTGTATTATCATAACAGCAACTGCATTAAAATATGTGTCCTTTTCTACAACCTGGATTCTTGATTTTTGGTCTTCTCTGAAAACTAAACATTTTTTTGTTGACTTTATCAAAGCACTCTTTGTTTCTGTTTGTTTCTTTGTATTTGGTCAAATCATTATTTACCCATAATGTCATGGGTCAGTTCTCTTTCAGGTTTTAATATCCAAGTTTATAATCCAGTGGTTCTGAATTCTTGCCTGTGCTTCAAATACTGTAACTACATACTTTTATTGGTGCATATTAGTCACACAGATATATTGAATCACAAACATATATTTGAACACCTTTGACGTTTCATGATTAAATGCCTAGTTGTTCTATATTGTCTAATTCTAGAATAGACTTTAAATGTATCGACCAAAAGTAACAGGGTATTTTTGCTTTCATAGGAGAATATCAGCATTAATGTGGGAAGTACGCTATATTGAGCATAATGCTAGGACTTTCAATGAGCCAGACAGTCCTATAGTTAAAGCAGCCAAAATAGTAACTGATGTCTTACTTCGATTTATTGGGTAAGAAGCAGTTTTATCTTCTATAGAGGCTGACTTCTGAGTTTTTAAAATTTATTGAAGTGTATTTTAACTTGTTTCTCAGGGATCAGAGCTGTACTGATATACTGGATACTTACAATAAAATTAAAGCAGAAGAACTAAACAGTACTGATGCAGAGGAGGTAAGAATCACAGCATGACCAGTAGGCATTAATTCTTTTTCTGTCATTTAAAGTACATTAGGTATTATACGTAAGTGTTGTAACTGGGTATTAGCAATGAATCTGATTTCTGAAAGCTCGCTGAACACCTGCATCTTTTTGTATTAAGCTCTTTAACCTATATTTAGATAGTGTATACCAAAAATGTAGTGGTGCTGCAGTGTTTGGTCAGAGAGAGGTGGCCATTCACCCCTTGGACACGGTGTTTTCAGTGTTGAGAAATCAATACTTTATTTTCCAGCCCTTGAAAACAGGACAAAGCACTAAACTGTGTTTTAAAAGAATGGTTAGTTGATGGAAATTTTAGTAGGGATTAATTTTCTATACTACATACATATATATACATGTATATATATGTATATATATAATATTAAAGTATTTTATAATTTTAAACTTAAAAGTCTCTATTTTTAGTAGTTTCATGGAATTGCTGTTTGATTTCCTTTGTGGAAATTTATAAACATAAACCAGTTTTTCTTAAAGAAATGAATTAGTATTGTCAGCAGACCCTCATGTATCTTATTTCCCCACCCAGTTATATCCCTAATTTATATTAAGTTATTTTTGACTAAAGGCTATGATAGAAGCAAAAACTAGGTTAAGAGGCTGAAACAATAATGGAAAGTGACAATTCAAAAATATTTTATGGAAAACAATTCATCCCAGGGATAAGTGACTCAAATATGCTGGATTTTATTGCAGTGGGTATGATTATACAGAGGTATTTTACATGTTTATATTTTCTGTACTGTTAATTCTCAGAATGGTAAATCTCTAATAGTTTTTCAATTTCACAAAAATGTGTTTGACTATAAAATATTGTAAGTATTATTGAAGTTAAATGCTATTTACATATTAAAGACAACTCAGATATGCCAATTAGATATTATCCTCCTGAAACTAATAAAAAATTTATCATTCTTATACCTGATATTTTCTCTAACCTTTAATATAAATGCATTTTGACTCAGAATTTGATGTAGCAAGAATTTCTCCTCAAAATAACATAACTTGGATTAGAATAGGAAAGTAAAGTAAAATATAATTCAGCGAGCTTGTTTTTTCTTTTTCTTTCTCTCCCTTCCTTCCAACATTTAAGTTCTACGCTTTAAACAAATTGCAATTATACAAAACAGTGTTATCAACTAGAGTCACCATGTTTTACCTTAGATCCTTATATTCTCAGCCTTTATTCAACTTATAGTTAGAAGTTTGTGTCCGTTTACAACCTTCTCCCTATCCCCTCCCACCATCAGTCCACTACCCAACAACATTTCTGTATTCTGTTTCTGAGTTTGACCTAAAAAAAAAAAAATTACATATACGTGATACCATGCTGTGTTTGTCTTTCTCTATCTGACTTAGTTCACTTAGCAAAATGCCCTCAAGTTCCATCTGCATTGTCACAAATGGCAGAATTACCTTCTTTCTTATGGTTGAATAATATTCCATTGTGTATATGTGTGTGTGTGTGTGTGTATGCACCATATTTTCATTGTCCGTTTATCTGTTGACAGACACTTAGATTGTTTCCACATCTTGGCTATTGTGAATAATGCTTCAGTGAATATGGGAGTGCAACTTTATATCTTTGATATCTTGTTATTATTTACAGCAGAGAAGGCAATGGCACCCCACTCCAGTACTCTTGGCTGGAAAATCCCATGGGCGGAGGAGCCTGGTAGGCTGCAGTCCATGGGGTCGCTAAGAGTTGGACATGACTGAGCGACTTCACTTTCACTTTTCACTTTCATGCATTGGAGAAGGAAATGGCAACCCACTCCAGTGTTCTTGCCTGGAGAATCCCAGGGACAGGGGAGCCTGACGGGCTGCCATCTATGGGGTCACACAGAGTCGGACACGACTGAAGTGACTTAGCAGTAGCAGTAGCAGTATTATTTACAGAAGTGAAATTGCTGGATCATATGGTGTTAATAGTTCTATTTTTAATTTTTTGAGGAACTACCGTATTGTTTTCCATAGTGGCTGTACCAATTTATATTCCCACCAACAGTGCACAAAGGCTGTCTTCTCCACATCCTCGTCAACACTTCTTATTTCTTTGTCTTTCTGATGATAACCATTCTAATAGGTGAGAGGTGATATTTCATTGTGGTTTTTATTTGCTTTTCCCTGATGATCAGAGATATTGAGTACCTTTTCAGGTACTTATTGGCCATTTGGATGTCTCCTTTGTAAAAATGTTTATTCAGTTTCTCTGTACATGTTTCATTAGGTTATGTGTTCTCCTGCTATCAAGTTGTTTATATATTTTAGGTATTAACTCCCTGTATATGATTTGCAAATATTTTATCCCATTTGGTATATTGCCTTCATTTTGTTGATGGTTATTGTTTGCTGTGAAGAGCTTTGTAGTTTGATGTAGTCCCAATTTTTTATTTTTTGCTTTTGTTGACTTTTTGACCTTTGGATTTTGTTAAATCCAAAAAAATCATTGCCAAGGCCAGTGTCAAGCAGCTTACCCCTGTGTTTTCTTTTAGGAGTTTTATGGTTTCATGTCTTATATCCAAGTCTTTAATCCATTTTGAGTTGTGTTTAATGTATGGTGTAAGATGGGGTCCAGTTTCATTCTTTTTCAGGTGGATTTTTTTTTCCAGTTTTTCCAGCACAATTTATTGATGAAATTATCTTTTCTTCATTTTATATTCTTGGTTCCTCTGTTGTAAATTAATCGACCAATATGCATGGTTTATTTCTGTGTACTTTCTGTTCCCTTGATCTATATATTTTATGTTAATACCATACATTTTGATTATAATAACTTTGTAATACAGTTTGGTATCAGGAAGTGTGATGCTTCCAACTTTATTCTTTCTCAAGATGGTTATTAGAATTCTTTTTTGTGGTTCTATATGAGTTTTAAGATTGTTTTTCTATTTATGCAAAAAATACTGTTGGGATTTTGGTAGGGCTTGCATTGAATCTGTATATTGCTTTAAATAGTACAGATGTTTTAACAGCATTAATTTTTCATATCTGTGGCATGTGATATCTTTCCATTTATTTGTATATTCTATTTCATCAATGTCTTATAGTTTTCAGTGTACAGATCTTTCAACTCCTTGGTTAAATTTATTCCTAGTATTTTATTCTTTTTGATGTAAGTATAAATGGCATTGTTTTCTTAATTTTTCTTTCTGATAGTCCACTGTTAGTGTACAGAAACATAACTTATTTTTGTATGATGGTTTTGTATCCTGCAATTTTACTGAATTTGTTGATTAGTTCTAACAGTTTTATGGTGGAGTATTTAGACTTTTCTATATGTAATATCATGTCATCTGCTAATAGAGACACTATCAATTTTTCCTTTTTGATTTAAATTTTTTTGTTTTTCTTGACTAATGTTACAGCTAAGACTTTCAATACTATGTTAAATAAAATAAAAGAGTGAGTATTTGTGTCTTGTTCCTTATCTTAGAGGAAAAGTTTTCAGCTTTTTACAATTGACCATAAATTAGTTGTGAGTTTTTCCTATATGGCCTTTTTTTATGTTGAGATACAGTCCCTCTATACCTATTTTATTGAGAGTTTATATCATGGATGGATATTGCTCTCCTCAGAGTAGCATTCTGGTTTAGAATAGAAAATTAAACTAAAATGTAATTCAGCAACTTCAGAAAGGGAAACTAATGGCTTGTGAGCTACTTCTCTTCTTTTTGAAAAAAAAATTCATTAAGGTATAGTTGATTTACAGTGTTGTATTAGTTTCAGGTATACAACAAAGTAAATCTGTTGTACATATATATAGACCCACTCTTTTTAGATTATTTTCCCATATAGGCCATTTCAGAGTATTGAAGAGAGTTCCCTGTGCTATACAGTAGATCCTTATTAATTATTTATTATATATATAGTAGTATGTATATGTTAATCCCAATCTTCCAATTTATCCCATCCCTTTACCCCTGGACACCATAAGTTTATTTTCTACACCTATAGCTCTATTTCTGTTTTGTAGATAAACATATTTGTAGCATTGTTTTAGATTCTCCTAGGCATTACCTATGGAGAAGGCACTGGCGACCCACTCCAGTACTCTTGCCTGGAAACTCCCATGGATGGAGGAGCCTGGTAGGCTGCAGTCCATGGGGTTGCTAAGAGTCGGACGCAACTGAGCAACTTCACTTTCACTTTTCACTTTCATGCATTGGAGAAGGAAATGGCAACCCACTCCAGTGTTCTTGCCTGGAGAATCCCAGGGACAGGGGAGCCTTGTGGGCTGCTGTCTATGGGGTTGCACAGAGTCAGACACGACTGAAGTGACTTAGCAGCAGCAGGCATTATCTATGTGCTTCACCATCACCAGATTAGTAGTGGTGTGTGGGACTTGTCTCTTTGTATTAAAAAACTATCCCTTGGGGTGATACTTCACTGAATCTTATTTTTTAATACATATTCTTATTTTCCCTATAGAAAAGAGGTTTGTTTCTTGAAGTAGCAAAAGATTATAGCATGCAGCTGAAGTTTAGAGTGAATCTTTCTCCCACCTCTGTTCTGCTGCCTGCTTCAATGAGGGAGTTAATTATGATTGTATTTGCCGTTTCTTTGTAAATGTTTATCTAGTTTATTAGACTAAATATAACAATATCTCTCCCACTCTTCCCTTTTAATTTTAGGATACAGAAATGGTTGATTTAGATTCAGATGGACCTGGTACTTCATCTGGAAGAAGGGTGAGTGGATAAATGAACTGCTAATAAGAAAAAATTCAAGCTTCCTGTATCAAGGATCCCTAAGACCAACTCCACAAATTTGGAGAGTTGCTAGAAAGACTTATAGAACTTAGTATATATACTTGTTGCTGTTGTTTAGTTACCAAGTCGTGTCTGAGTCTTTGCGACCCCATGAACTCTAGCCTGACAGACTCCTCTATCCATAGGATTTCCCAAGCAAGAATACTGGAGTGGGTTGCCATTTCTTTCTCCAGGTGACCTTCTCAACCCAGCAATCAAGCCTGTGTCTCTTCTGTTGGCAGGTGGATTCTTTATCACTGAACCACCAGGGAAGCCCTATGTATATTTGTTAACTCATTGCTAAGGTTTATGACAGTGACAAAGTAAACATACAAAGCTGGGACACAGGGAAAAATATACTGGCAGAGCCTGGAGGAATCTATGTGCAGGTTTCCTTATGCACTCTCTCTCCTCTGAAAGGCCACACAGAGTACGCTCTTTCCCCACAATGAAAATGTAGCAATATGTGAGTGACTAGAGACTCAGTTCCCAAATAATTTATTGGGAACTTGTTATGTCTACCTCATCTGACTAGCCCATGCCAAGATTCCAGACTCTCAGAAAGCAGGAAAGCACCAGAAATTTACAGGAAAGTGGATATTCAGCACAAATAACATTGTTTGTACTAACTTGGGCAGAGTAAACTACTTTTATCATTTAAGAAAGAGTTCAAGTCCCAAGTTCCTAGACATCAATCAAGGGCTAACCTGAGAAGCAAGGCCTGTTAAAGATAGCCTCAGGTCTTTTATGTTAACTCTGTTCTGCACACTTCTACTCTATGATAATTAGACAAACATTTGTTATATATAAGGAAAATATTTCCTTTCAAATACTGAAAGAGAATGTATACAAAAGGCATCAGAATAGTAAAGGCTAGAGTATATTCTGGAGAAGGCAATGGCACCCCACTCCAGTACTCTTGCCTGGAAAATCCCATGGACGGAGAAGCCTGGTAGGCTACAGTCCATGGGGTCGCTGAGTCAGGCACGACTGAGCGACTTCACTTTCACTTTTCACTTTTATGCACTGGAGAAGGAAATGGCAACCGACTCCAGTATTCTTGCCTGGAGAATCCCAGGGACAGAGAAGCCTAGTGGGCTGCTGTCTATGGGGTCGCACAGAGTCAGACATGCCCGAAGCGACCTAGCAGCAGCAGCAGAGTATATTCTGATGACAAAGAATTTACTTTAAAAATATACATATTGTTCAAGTGTTATTTTGAGAAAATTATGGTGCCATTGTCAAATATTCTTAACTACCAGCAAAGATTAAGGTATTAAAATTATTGCTCTTGTACAGGAAAAATTTGTTCCTCTGTGTTTAATTTAAGATTTGGATTTTCTCAAAATGAGACTTCAGAATACTAGTGTTCTTGCTGTTTCTGTGAATATAATAATCTACTTTTGTTTATATTTTTGCAAGGGGGAATGATATTTAATCAAAACTAAGAAACTTTTAAATGGGTGCTATAAGGCGAGTGCAGAAAAAAAGAGACTGAGCCAGGCAGTCAGGCAAGAAAAGGAAATTTATTAGAGGGAAAAGAGAGGGTGACTGGCTCTTAAGGACAACCGGCATTCTCCCTTTCTGATGGAGTCCACCAAAGAAAAATTCTTTGAAGGGATGGTCACATAGCTGGAGGTCTGGAATCTGGTGGTCTCGCAGCTTTAAGAAAATAGACACCAGTGAGATAACAGGATGCCATTTGGGAAATTTGGTCAGTCTCACAGATCACTGTGATTTATTCTTTGTTTGCAAAGTCAACATAATGAGGCATCTTATCAATGAGACCCCATGTGGGCCCTATCAGGTGCTCTATCTTATATAGATATATTAACATTAGGAAGACAGGAGAAAAATCAATAAAGACTTAAGGAAAGAGCTTTTAAATATAATTCTTTAAAAATCTACAGGTCAAATGCCGAGGCAGAAGACAGTCTTTAAGGTTTAATCCTGATGCTTGGAGAAAACAGTGCAAAGAACTATTGGGCCTCATTTATGAACGTGAAGACTCAGAGCCATTTCGACAACCATCTGATCCTCTTTCCTACCCAGTAAGCATAGTTATTTAAATAATTACCAATATGTATTTTAATTTCCCATAAATGACTATGCTAAGGTCTAGTTAAGAGCTCTTCCTCCCCTTTCTTCTTTCCTTCCTTCTTTGTTAGTGCATCTCTGAATTGTGAAAGTGAATAGTGTGATTAGTCCTGACTTTTTAAAACGGCTGCCGTACTTTGTGTATAAATACACAGTTGTAAACCAAATTTTAATCTAAATATCTTTGCATTTCCTTCCTGCTTTTATTTTGGATATTTATTTAATGCTTTTTGCTAACTTCTAATACACTCCTACATACTAGAGTCCATTCATAACATATGTCAGCCTTATTTAATTTGTAAAAAACATGTTACTCAATATGGTCACTTATTGACTAACCAGTATACCATATTACTTTTCATCAAAGATAAAAGCATGAGATCTTTAAATTATAGGATACCTTTTCTAGAAGTTTATCTATTTATATGTCGAATAACCTTTATTACAGATAGCAAATCTGTTTTAAGTTTTTCAGAAAAATGATAACAGCAATATTTCAGAAATACCATCAGACCATCCTCTGAAATTAGCAAGCATCAGTATTTTCTCTGTATACACTGGTTTCTGTTGGGGAAAAATGTCATTCAAATAAGGATCAAAATTATGTTCGACAAAGCTTGATTTGTTTTTTGTAGTGGATTTAGGTAGAATAAATTAGTCCTGTGTTTTTCATAATAGAGAATGGTGAATGTAAAATTCCTCCTTCATCTTAAATTATAGTCAGTAAAAACATTCCAATTTATGGATCTTTGTGCATTAGATCATAATTGTATTATAAATTTTGATATTTTATTGTGGTAGTCTTGAAACACAATGTATCTTTTTTACCCTAATAGGGCCATCAAGAGCAGGAGGGTGAATCCTCTGAGTCTGTTATTCCAGGACAACAACAAGATTCATCTCTTTGTGAGGTATGCGTAGTAATCTCTTAAAAGGTATATATGTTCTGATTGTTTTTGTATTATTTTACTTTTTAAAATTTCCATACTGTAAATAAACCTCTTGTAATTTGTAAAACTATTTTCCAACTTTGCTCACTGCCTTTTTACCTTTGCTTAAGCTTTTGGTTGTCGTTACTTTTTTTTTTTTTTAATAGTGCATGTTCTCAAGAGTTCATTATAGCATCTAGGCAGGTGTTTGTTTCTATAAGTCTAAAGCTACTGTAGCAGAGTAGAAAACATCAATTACAAAACATAACTATGTCTGTAATTGCAGCTGATTATTCTGAGTAGGACTTCATTCAGCCGGCTGAGTGGGTCTTTTGAGTTTTGGCCATCCATGTTATACAAATTACCTATAATTTTTCTCTATGAGAAATCTTTGTTTCATACATCATATTATATTGGAATACACTTTTTTTATTTAAGCCAAAAAATTGAAAATATATTAATGCAATAAGATCAATTGTGTTTTCTTGTACTTAGAAAAATATTTTTCCCCTCTTTTTATAATACCTTTCTTCTGCCCTGTCTTCTGGCCCTTTGGCTTCTCCTTTGAGAGAAATGTGCTTTTATGTCTTAATGATTCTAAATAGGATGAAGGAGTTAATATTGGCTATGGTTTTCACTCCAAAACATGTTTATTACTGGTGGTAGTGGTATATATAAGATATAAATTCCAGATGTAGTACCATATGACAACCCTAGGAACATCTTAAGTAAACTTGAAATATTTAGGCTCAAATAGAGAGAATCTTCTCCCACCTTTAACTATTGGGTTGGCCAAAAAGTTTGTCTGGGTTTTTCATAAGGTGTTACAAAAAACGTGAAGGAACTTTTTGGCCAACCAAATAAAACTCAAACTAATTATGAATCTGAGACTGAAGACTTTAGATGAAGCAAAAGTGTCACATTTATTAAAAAACAAAAAGGAGAAATACACAGACCTGACCAATTTGATTATAACCTTCAACTAATGACAGTTTAGGGAGAATGCCCTCATGCCAACTCCCTGGCAAATTGCTCAATGAAAGTAGAAAATGGGATTGTTTACACAGGATTAAATAATTTGATGTCACAAATTAGCTACCTATTTTCAAGATACTCTAAACTATGTAGTGATGAAGTCAGTGGCTCTGAATTTTCTGCTCTGTCCCTTGAGAGAGTCATAATGGTTTTTCATTGAAGGGTGAGGGCTAAGGCTCTTCCACAGAACCCTACTATTTCCCTGAGCCACCAAAAGACCTCTATTAAACAGATGATTTGGGGGCTAGGAAGAGGTAAGTGGCAGATTAAAGAGCAGTATATTTATTTCATGGCGATGCAAATCTCAGTCCCGTTGTTTTGTGTAGTATTGTTATTTAGCCTTTATGTTTAATAACACATTCTTCTTTGTAGGATTATCATGATGTTATAGACACTCCTATGGACTTCAGCACTGTGAAAGAAACATTGGAAACAGGAAACTATGGTAGTCCTCTGGAATTTTATAAGGATGTTCGCCAAATATTCAGCAACTCCAAAGCTTACACCTCTAATAAAAAGTCACGGGTATGAAGAACCATTAATAGGTGGATTAATTACCTAAGCATTTAGTTATATATCAGGCAGTTTTCTATAACCAGTTTTAAAATTGCTAAACAAGTATGTACTATCATTCTGATGTAGTTTCTGAAGTTTGATTCTCAGTACTTTCTCTGAAACAGTTTATCAAGCAAGCATTAAAGAGAAATTAAGCTGCCCCTCTTGCTTTCTCCTACTTGCCACTTCTTTTCTCTTAAATAACACCTATATTTGCCAAAAAGAAGTCAAAGAAAGGAATAGTAGAAATTTGAGTATTCTTTAATATGTTCAATAAATAATTTAATAAAAATGTTTGGGAGGATTAATTTATATGAATTATTTAGATTAGCTATGAATATTTATGTTCCTTTTATTATAACAAATTAGTGAACTATATTGGGAAATTATAACTTTATTCATACTCACATTTAATGTAATAGTTTTTTATGTTCTATCATAACTTATACATCTTAAGAATAATAAGGTAATTTTCATGTTTTTTTTTTATCACTAGTATCTGATTAACTTTTAAATCAGTTGCACAGTAGGTATATACATGGTCGGTTCTACTTCATATAAAATAAATTTTTACTGATTTCTGAACATAATTTTTCATATTTTCCCTATATTTTCTGCATATTTCTAAAATGTAGATTTATTTTCTACATTTACATTTGTACTTATAAATGTTTATATATCTTTTAGTAGGTTTTACATTTTGAAGCATTTCTAAAAATACATAATGAACATTTTCCAATTTTATCATTACTTTTTGAAAACAGAGGTTTTAATGTCTCCATTGTATTCCACCATGCAGGTGGTTTTGTGTTGTTTAACCAGCATCCTATTGCTAGAGATACAGGTTGTTTTTAATTTTTCACTTTAAATGGATAATGCTGTGGCTATCTTTAACATCCTTGAATATGATGAGCATGTGTAATTCTCTGATGTTACCATAGGATAAATTCCTAGTGAAGAAATTATTAGCCAAAGGATGTGTATATTTTAAGGGTTTGACATGTATAGCCAATTGTCTTGAAAAAGTTGTTCAGGTTAAAATATCCACTGGCAATGTATAAGAATGTTTTTTCCTACCCTTCCCAACACTGGATATTATCTTTTAAAAATCCTTATTATTTGTAAGTGAAAATGGTTTCTTGTTTTAATTCTTCAGAAAGAATTTTTCAAGTGTAGAAGTAGCACATATATTATGTCTGAAAGGATGATGCTGATATTGTTCAAGCATGTTTATAACCTTTTATTTTTATATAATTAAAATGGTTGGTAAAACAAGACTAATTTCTACCTTTGCAGATCTATAGCATGACACTGCGATTGTCTGCCTTATTTGAAAGTCGTATTAAAAATATCATCTCTGAATATAAGTCAGCAATCCAGAGTCAGAAGAGGAGAAGGCCACGGTACAGAAAACGTCTAAGAAGCAGCAGCAGTTCATTATCTAGTAGCAGAGCTCCTAGGTATATTACATTAATGTAGCAGTTTAGTTTTCAAAACATTTTGTATGTATTACCTTACTTTTTAAAGTTTATTAACTACTTTGAGGGAATCTCAACACCCAAGAGGTTTTTTATTTTTTTTAAGAACTCTTAAACCTGTATAAAGATGGAGCTGGTAACCTAAAGTTTGTTTATATGAATTTTACTATACCAAAACCTTTTTAAAAAAATTTTTAATGATTGAAATTTAACTTTGTCGTATTACTAGTTTGAAGTATTTCATTTAAATTATATTGCATTTATTCTATGCTTAGTTTAAGCATTTTGTAACATACTATCTATCATAACATATTGCTACTAGAAAAAAACTACTCATTATTATATATTTTTACTTATAGTCCAAAAGGGAAACAGAAGCAAATGAAGCTGCAGCCTAAAAATGACCAGAATACCTCAGTGTCTTATGCCAGGAATAGCACTCCTTTCTCATCTCCTGGTAAATATATCTTTTATTTTTGGTATTCTATATTTTAGCTAAATACTAAGGATATAGAAGAGGCAGCATGGTTTAAAATGCAAAGGGCAATGGATTTGGATATAGAAAAGTTGCATGTTACCCTTAGTTCTTCTATCTCTGTGGCCCTAGGTAAGATATTAGGTCATAGTTTCTTTATTTTTAAAGTGAGGGTGTTAAGACTAGATGAATTTTAAAATAACAACTTTAAAATTATGTCTTTATGATTTTTAACATCTGAAATATCTCAGACCACACATCGGCTATGTATTTTCCAACATAAAAATTGAAAAGTCATTATGCTGCTGCTGCTAAGTCGCTTCAGTCGTGTCCGACTCTGTGTGACCCCATAGATGGCAGCCCACTAGGCTCCTCTGTCCCTGAGATTCTCCAGGCAAGAATACTAGAGTGGGTTGCCATTTCCTTCTCCTGAAAAGTCATTATGTGAGGAAGTAGTTTTCTTGGAAACATTTTTGACATTCTGTGCTTGAAAGTTTCAGTTTTAGTTCAGCTCAGTTGTGTCCTACTCCTTGTGACCCCATGGACTGCGGCACTCCAGGCCTCCCTGTCCATCACCAACTCCTGGAGTTTACTCAAACTCATGTCCATTGAGTCGGTGATGGCATCCAACCATCTCATCCTCTGTTGGCCCCTTCTCCTCCTGCCTTCAGTCTTTGCCAGCATCAGGGTCTGTTCAAATGAGTCAGCTCTTCGCATCAGGATGCCAAAGTGTTTTAGTTTTAGCTTCAGAATCAGTGCTTCCAATGAATATTCAGGACTGATTTCCTTTAGGATGGACTGGTTGGATCTCCTTGCAGTCCAGGGACGCTCAAGAGTCTTCTCCAGTACCACAGTTCAAAAGCATCGATTCTTCAGTGCTCAGCTTTCTTTATAGTCCAGCTCTCACATCCATACATGACTACTGGAAAAACCATAGCTTTGATTAGATGGACCTTTGTTGGCAGTGATGTCTTTACTTTTTAATATGCTGTCTTGGTTGGTCATAACTTTTCTTCCAAAGAGTGTCTTTGAATTTCATGCTGCAGGCACCATCTGCAGTGATTTTGGAGCTGAAAAAATGAAATCTGTCACTGTTTCAACTGTTTCCCCATCTATTTGCCATGAAGTGATGGGACCAGATGCCATGATCTTAGTTTTCTGAATGTTGAGCTTTAAACCAACTTTTTCACTTTCATCAAGAGGCTTTTTAGTTCCTCTTCACTTTCTGCCATAAGGGTGGTGTCATCTGCACATCTGAGGTTATTGATATTTCTCCCAGCAATCTTGATTCCAGCTTGTGCTTCTTCCAGCCCAGTGTTTCTCATGATGTATTCTGCATATAAATTAAATAAGCAGGGTGACAATATACAGCCTTGATGTACTCCTTTTCCTATTTGGAACCAGTCTGTTGTTCCATATCCGGTTCTAACTATTGCTTCCTGACTTGCATACAGATTTCTCAAGAGGCAGGTCAGGTGGTCTGGTATTCCCATCTCTTGAAGAATTTTCCACAGTTTATTGTTATCCACATAGTCAAAAGCTTTGGCATAGTCAATAAAGCAGAAATAGATGTTTTTCTGGAACTCTTTTGCTTTTTTTGATGATCCAACGGATTTTGGAAATTTGATCTCCGGTTCCTCTGCCTTTTCTAAATCCAGCATGAACATCTGGAAGTACTTCATCAGGAAGTACTGGCTTGGAGAATTTTGAGCATTACTTTACTAGTGTGTGAGATGAGTGCAATTGTGTGGCAGTTTGAGCATTCTTTGACATTGCCTTTCTTTGGGATTGAAATGAAAACTGACCTTTTCCAGTCCTGTGGCCACTGCTGAGTTTTCCAAATTTGCTGTCCTATTGAGTGCAGCACTTTGACAGCATCATCTTTCAGGATCTGAAATAGCTCAACTGGAATTCCATCACCTCCACTAGCTTTGATCATAGTGATGCTTCCTAAGGCGCACTTGACTTCGCATTCCACGATGTCTGACTCTAGGTGAGTGATCATACCATCGTGATTATCTGGGTCGTGAAGATCTTTCTTGTATAGTTCTTCTGTGTATTATTGCCACCTCTTCTTAATATCTTCTGCTCCTGTTAGGTCCATTCCATTTCTGTCCTTTATCGAGCCCATCTTTGTATGAAATGTTCCCTTGGTATCTCTAATTTTCTTGAAGCGATCTCTAGTCTTTCCCATTCTGTTGTTTTTCTCTATTTCTTTGCATTGATTGCTGAGGAAGGCTTTCTTATGTCTTCTTGCTGTTCTTTGGAACTCTGCATTCAGATGCTTATATCTTTCCATTTCTCCTTTGCTTTTCACTACTCTTCTTTTCACAGCTACTTGTAAGGCCTCCCCAGACAGCCATTTTGCTTCTTGGGGATGGTCTTGATCCTTGTCTACTCTACAGTGTCACGAACCCCCGTCAGTAGTTCTTCAGGCACTCTGTCTGTCAGATCTAATACATTGAATCTATTTTTCACTTCCACTGTATAATCGTAAGGGATTTGATTTGGGTCATACCTGAATGGCCTAGTGGTTTTCCCTACTTTCTTCAATTTAAGTCTGAAGTTTGCAATAAAGAGTTCATGATCTGAGCCACAGTCAGGTCCCAGTCTTCTTTTTGCTAACTATGTAGAGCTTCTCCATCTTTGGCTGCAAAGAATATAATCAATCGGATTTTGGTGTTGACCATCTGGTGATGTCCATGTGTAGAGTCTTCTCTTGTGTTGTTGGAAGAGGGTGTTTGCTATGACCAGTGCTTTCTCTTGGTATAACTCTATTATCCTTAGACCTGCTTCATTCCATACTCCAAGGCCAAATTTGCCTGTTACTCCAGGTGCTTCTTGACTTCCTACTTTTGTATTCCAGTCCCCTATAATGAAAAGGACATCATTTTGGGGTGTTAGTTCTAGAAGGTCTTGTAGATCTTCATAGAACCATTCAACTTCAGCCTCTTCAGCATTACTGGTCAGGGTATAGACTTGGATTACCATGATATTGAATGGTTTGCCTTGGAAACGAATAGAGATCATTCTGTCATTTTTTAGATTGCATCCAAGTATTGCATTTCATACTCTTTTGTTGACTATGATGGCTACTCCATTTCTTCTAAGGGATTCTTGGCCGCAGTCGTAGATATAATGGTCATCTGAGTTAAATTCACCCATTCTAGTCCATTTTAGTTCTCTGATTCCTAAAATGTTGACGTTCACTCTTGCCATCTCCTGTTTGACCACTTTCAGTTAACCTGATTCATGGACCTAACATTCCAGGTTCCTATGCAATATTGCTGTTTACAGCATCACACTTTGCTTCTATCACCAGTCACATCCACAACTTAGTGCTGTTTTTCCTTTGGCCCTGTCTCTTCATTCTTTCTGGAGTTATTTCTCCACTGATCTGCAGTAGCATACTGGGGACCTGCCAACCTGGGGAGTTCATCTTTCAGTGTCCTTTCTTTTTGCCTTTTCATACTGTTCATGGGTTTCTCAAGGTAAGAATACTGAAGTGGTTTGCCATTCCCTTCTCCAGTGGACCAAATTTTATCATAACTTTCCACTATGACCCGTCCGTCTTGGGTGGCCCTACACGGCATGGCTCATAGTTTGATTGAGTTAAACAAGGCTGTGGTCCATGTGATTAGATTGGTTAATTTTCTGTGATTGTGGTTTTCAGTCTGTCTGCCCTCTGATGGAGAAGGATAAGAGGCTTATGGAAGCTTCCTGCTGGGAGAGACTGACTGAAGGAGAAACTGGGTCTTATTCTGATGTGAGGGGCTATGCTTAGTAAATCTTTAATCCAATTTTGTGTTGATGGGTGGAGCCTGAAAATTTAATGATGTAATAAGCCATTTGTTCTCAATATGTTCATATTTTTTCCTTCAAACAACTTGTAATTTTGATGTTAGAGTGAAATAACTGAGTAAGCTATAGTTTTAAAAGCAGCCTTTTTAGTTTTTATGAAAGCCTAATTATGTTAACATTAATCTTTTTTTAAATGTTAAGTTTCAGATGCTGCTGAAGGGCTTTCACTGTATTTACTTGATGATGAACCAGACGGGCCATTTTCTTCATCGAGCTTCAGTGGATATAACCGAAGTGGAAATAGCCATGACCCAGGGAAAGCCAAATCATTTCGAAATAGAGTTTTGCCGATTAAGCAAGGTAAGAAATAAATATGAACTGGGCATTTATTCTTTGTTCCTTTATCACAAATCCTTTAAAAGCTGATATATTTAGGTAGTAAAATTTAGTATGTCCTTAAAATTAATGAGGATTTCAATATTGTCAAATTTGAGGCAGATAGGATTTCATATGCACATTTCCAAACATATCTTAGTTTTTTAAAATAAAATTTAAAATGAGTAGGGAAGAAAAACTAAATAAAGTTATTTTTCCCTGAGCATATAAAACCCAGACTGTTTGACATATTTAAGATTGTTCATTTTATTAAACCACATTAAGGAAAAAGGAAAAAAAATTCAGTATCATCTTTAAATAGGCCTAATATTTCTAAGGGCTACCCGTATTTTACAAAGGGTTTATGTCAAGAAATGAGCCTTCTTTCAGTCAACACCCACTTTTGAAACTTTCTTTTTGTTTTCCAGTTATATAACTCAAATTATTATCTTTCTCCGGGGCCTGCTGTCTCAATAATTCAGGGGTTTTCAGACTGCTCTACCTATTTCTTGGTAATCCACAGAGGTACTTCAGAAAGTCGCAGAAGAACTTTCTCCATTCAACCAGAACAACTCTTTTTTTTGTTTTTAATTTCATGTGATGAGCTTTGAGCTTTCATATAGCTTTCATTTGAAGAATAATTTTCATTGCTAAAAAGGAAATCACTGACCTAATAATTCATTATCATGTACATCCAGTTTGGACCATGTCTGGCGGCATCGGTTATAAATACTGAACGTTATGCAAACTTTATGTTGTAGACCCTGACCATGTTCAAAGGAAGTTCTGATGTAGTCATCTGTCTGAAGTTTGGAAGAATGATTACTATTCTTTTACAAATATCTTTTTTTGGAATATATACATTCTAATTTATATAAATTTAATGAAAGATTAAGTTGTTTATTATTATTAAATAGCTTAAAATATATATTCTAAAATTATATTTTATGTTATAAGACAAATATTGAAGCATCTGATTACTTTAAAATAATTAGTGGCTTCATTTTTCCCAGTCTATATCTTTACCTTCACCTTTGATCCTGCTATACATTGTATATTCATTGCCACTTCTCTTTTTGTCCTTTCCTCCACTGTCAAGCTTTTAGAAAGTATAGCTTCTACTTTCCACCTCTGTTTTCTTTCAGCCTAAACATCCCTTTATCCTTTGTAGTCTTACCTCTGCTGCCACGACTCCCCAAAAGCTATTCTCCTCAGAATCACCAGTAATCTTCAGTGACCAACCAGTGTCCTTTTCTTAGTACCCCACCTCCTTGATCTCTATATCTTTACATGCTATTGACTACCTGCTTTAGGAATTGCACTGCTTAGCTTCTATACTCTACTGATTGTGTATCTCTGTTTTGCCTATATTTCTATATTCTTTTCTTTGGCCCTACATGCCTCCTATTTGCAGTTTCTCACTTTTTTTTTGTCTTTTACAAATAAAGGAATCTAATAACTACATCAGTCATCTTTATGCTGCTGCTAAGTCGCTTCAGTTGTATCTGACTCTGTGCGACCCCATAGACGGCAGCCCCCCAGGCTCCCCCATCCCTGGGATTCTCCAGGCAAGAACACCGGAGTGGGTTGCCATTTCCTTCTCCAATGCATGAAAGTGAAAAGTGAAAGTGAAGTCACTCAGTCATGTCTGACTTTTAGCGACCCCACAGTCTGCAGCCTACCAGGCTCCTCCATCCATGGGATTTTCCAGGCAAGAGTACTGGAGTGAGGTGCCATTGCCTTCTCCGGTCTTTATGCTAATAACTCCAAATCCATATATCTAGCCCTAACATCTGTTTGTTCTATTAGTATAATTTATAGTACTTCCTAAAAAAAGGTTCCCTTGTGTGCTTAGCATCCATTTTTCTGTTTCAAGTGTGCTTCTTTCTCTGCACTCGCTATTTTAATGACACCATCATCTTCTGAGTCATCCTGCTTAAAATCTTACAATGTTCTTTAACTCACCTTTTATCCCTCATAAGTGTCACATTCTAAGTTTTGTAAATTCTACAACTTTTAATATCACTTAAATCTCTTGTCTACAGTTCATATTGCTATCCCCATAGTTTTTTGCCTAGTCTAGTAGTCAACGTGGGTGGTCACAATGAGATACTACAGACTGGGTAGCTTAAACAACAGATACTCATTTTTTAGCAGCTTCATTGAGATACCATTTGACATTTAAAAATTGTATGTTTAAAATGTACCACTTGATATTTTGTTATATATATATATATATATATATATATATGCACTGAGAAATGGCCACCAGAGTCAAGCTAACATTATCCATCACCTCTACATAGCCACTGTGTGTGTGTGTGTGTGTGTGTGTGTGTGTGTGTGTGTGTGCACGCATGCATGTGTGGAGAAGGTTTAAAGTCTAGACTCTTAGTGAATTTCAGGTATACCATACAGTATTAACTGTTGTCACCATGCTGTATATTTGATATCCAGAATTTATTCATCCAGAATAACTGAATCTCTGGACCCTTTTACCAACACCTCCACATTTTTCCTCCCTCTAGCTCCTGGCAGCCACCATCCTACTCTTTGCCTCTATGAGTATGACTCTTTTAAATTATACATATAAGTGATATTGTGCAATATTTCTTTTTCTGTATGTTGCTTATTTTGCTTAGCCTAATGTCTTCCAGTTCCATGCATGTTGTAAATGGCAGGATTTCTTTCTTTTATCCATTCATCTGTAGGAAGATTGGCTGTTTCCATGTCTTGCCTCTTATGAATACTGCTATATGGAACATGGAAATACAGACATATCTTCAAGATCCTGATTTCTATTTCTTTGGATATATGCCCAGAAGTAGGATTGCTGAATCAAATGGTAGTTCTGTTTTAGGGAACATGTTTACTGATTTCCATAATGGCTGTACTGATTTACTTTCTCTCCAACAGTGTGCGAGGGTTCCCTTTTCTCTTTATCCTCCCTAACACTTATCTTTTTTCAATTTTGTATTTTATTATTTAGTTTTTAGAAATTTTTGGCTGTGCTGTGCAACATGTGGGTTCTTAGTTCCCCAACCAGGAATTGAACCTACACCCCCTGCATTGGAAGTGTGTAGTCTTAACCACTGCCAGTCTTTATCTTTTCAATATTAGCCATCCTAACAGCTGTGAACTGATACCTGATTGTGGTTTTGATTTTCATTGCCCTGATGATTAGAGATGTTGTGCACCTTTTCATAAATCTGCAATAGACATTATTTTCTCACAGTTCTGAATGCTCAAAATCCAAGATCAAGGTGCCAGCAGGATTGGTGTCTGGTGAGGACTTTTCTTCCTCGCATGCTGATGGCTACCTTCTCTCTGTGTCCACATGTGGCTGTTTCTCTATATACACAGTCAGGGAGAGCCAGAAAGCATTGGTGTGTCTTTCTCTTCTGAGGATGCCAGTCCTAGTGCATTAGGGCCCATCTACCCTTATGATTTCTTTTAATTTTAATTATTTCTATAAGGGTCTTGTCTCAAAATACAGTCATATTGGGGGCTAGGGCTTCAACATATGTATTTGGCAAAGGTGGGAGGGCACACAAAATTAAGTCCATAACACTTATGCCAATCTTGTAGTTATGATTACCATACAACCCTACTCTTTGTTCTCTCCAGTTTTTCCAGTCCACTCTCCTGTTTTCCTCCTACCCTGCTTATCTTTGCCAATTATTTTTTATCTTTAAATGTTGAAATATATCAAGTCTCAGTCCTCAGTCACCTTCTTGCTCTCTCGGTGAGCTTTCTCAGTTCTCTTCACCCTAAATGTTACTTCTTTACTGAAAATTTCCAAAACTATATCTTCAGCTCTATTCAGGTCTCCCTTGATTTCTAGACTGCGATATCCACCTGATTTTCTTTTTCTTCTTAAAATGCCTTAAGATTTCTGGTAGTATTTAAATCTGGAATCTCTATTTTTTTCAACAGCTTGCCCAAACCTATTCTCCTTCATTGTTCTCTAACCAAGCAAAATATCTCCACCATCCACCAAGTTATTCAGGCCATAAAACTTTGGAGTTGACTTTCCTTTTTACTTAGCATTTCATATCCAGACAGTCAAAAAATCCTGTCAGTTCGAACTATAAATGTTGGTTCTGATAGCTCCTCCAGAAGGAAATATGTAAATACAATCACTTATCATCACCTCAATTGGTATATCTCTCATAATATATTACATATCATGTCTATTACAGTGTACTGTCAATTGATCTCTGCTTCCAATCTTGCCCCTTCTCTGTCTGGTCTCTGAACAGCAACCGTTGGTGTTCAGACACTCAGTCGTGTCCAACCCTTTGCGATCCTATGGACTGCAGAATGCCAGGCTTCCCTGTCCTTCATCATCTCCTGGAGCTTGCTCAAACTCATGTCCATTGACTCAGTGATGATGCCATCCAACCAGCTCGTCCTCTGTCATCCCCTTCTCCTCCAGTCTTCAATCTTTCCCAGCATCAGGCTCTTTTCTAAAGAGCTGGCTCTCTGAAACAGGTGGACACAGTAATGGAATTTCAGTTTCAGCATCAGTCCTTCCAATGAATATTCCAGGGTTGATTGCCTTTAGGATTGACTGGTTTGATCTCCTTGCTGTCTAAGTCTTCTCCAACACTACAGTTCGAAGGCATCAATTCTTAGGCACTCAACCTTCTTTATGATTTAACTCTCATATCCATACATGGCTACTGGAAAAACCATAGGTTTGACTAGATGGACCTTTGTTGGCAAAGTAATGTCTCTGCTTTTGAATATGCTGTCTAGGTTAGTCATAGCTTTCCTTCCAAGGAGCAAGTGTCTTTTAATTTCATGGCTGCAGTCACAACCAGCAGTGATTTTGCAGTCCAAGAAAATAAAGTCTGTCACTTTTTCCATTGTTTCCACAACTATGCCATAGCACAGCAACCCTCAGTTCAGTTCAGTTCAGTTGCTCAGTCGTGTCTGACTCTTTGCGACCCCATGGACTGCAGCATGCCAGGCCTCCCTATCCATCACCAACTCCCGGAATTTACCCAAACTCATGTCCATTGAGTCAGTGATCCCATCCAGCCATCTCATCCTCTGTCGTCTCCTTCTCCTCCCGCCTTCAGTCTTTCCCAGCATCAGGGTCTTTTCAAATGAATCAGCTCTTCACATCAGGTGGCCAAAGTATTGGAGTTTCAGCTTCAACATCCGTCCTTCTAATGAATATTCAGGACTAATTTCCTTTAGGATCTCCTTGCAGTTCAGGGACTCTCAAGAGTCTTCTCCAACAGCATAGTTCAAAAACATCAATTCTTTAACACTCAGCTTTCTTTATAGTCCAACTCTCACATTCATACATGACTACTGGAAAAACCATAGCCTTCACTAGATGAAACTTTGTTTCATAAATAAAAAAGCAGAGACAAAGTAATGTCTCTGCTTTTTAATATGCTGTCCAGGTTGGTCATAATTTTTCTCCCAAGGAGTAAGTGTCTTTTAATTTCATGACTGCAGTCACCATCTGCAGTGATTTTGGAGCCCAAAAAAGTAAAAAAAGTCTGCCACTGTTTCCACTGTTTCCCCATCTATTTGCCATGAAGTGATGGCATCAGATGCCATGATCTTCGTTTTTTGAATGTTGAGCTTTAAGCCAACTTTTTCACTCTCCTCTTTCAATTTCATCAAGAGGCTCTTTAGTTCTTCTTTGCTTTCTGCCATAAGGATGGTGTCATCTGCATATGTGAGGTTACTGATATTTCTCCCCACAATCTTGATTCCAGCTTGTGATTCATCCAACCCTGTGTTTCTCATGATGTACTCTGCATATAAGTTAAATAAGCAGGGTGACAATATACAGCCTTGATGTACTCCTTTTCCTATTAGGAACCAGTCTGTTATTCCATGTCTAATTCTAACTGTTGCTTACTGACCTGCATACCGATTTCTCAAGAGGCAGGTCAGGTGCTCTGGTATTCCCATCTCTTTCAGAATTTTCCATAGTTTCTTGTGATCCACACAGTCACTTTGGCATGGTCAATAAAGCAGAAGATGTTTTTTCTGGAACTCTCTTGCTTTTTAAGTGATCCAGTGGATGTTGGCAATTTGATCTCTGGTTCCTCTGCATTTTGTAAAACAGCTTGAACATTTAGAAATTCACAGTTCACGTATTGTTGAAGCCTGGCTTGGAGAATTTTGAACATTACTTTACTAGCGTGTGAGATGAGTGCAATTGTGCGGTAGTTTGAGCATTTTTTGGCATTGCCTTTCTTTGGGATTGGAATGAAAGCCGACCTTTTCCAGTCCCGTGGCCACTGCTGAGTTTTCCAAATTTGCTGGCATATTCAGTGCAGCACTTTCACAGCATCATCTTTTAGGATTTGAAATAGCTCAACCAGAATTCCATCACCTCCACTAGCTTTCATCATAGTGATGCTTCATAAGGCCCATTTGACTTCACATTCCAGGATGTCTGGCTCTAGGTGAGTGATCACACCATTGTGATTATCTTGTTTATGAAGATCTTTTTTGTATGGTTTTTTGTGTATTCTTGCCACCTCTTCTTAATATCTTCTGCTTCTGTTAGGTCCATACCTTTTCTGTCCTTTATTAAGTCCATCTTTGTATGAAATTTTCCCTTGGTATCTCTAATTTTCTTGAAGAGATCTCTAGTCTTTCCAGTCTATTGTTTGCCTCTATTTCTTTGCATTGATCGCTGAGGAAGGCTTTCTTATCTCTCCTTGCTATTCTTTGGAACTCTGCATTCAGATGGGTGTATCTTTCCTTTTCTCCTTTGCTTTTTGCTTCTCTTTTTTTCACAGTTATTTTTAAGGCCTTCTCAGACAGCCATTTTGCTTTTTTGCTTTTCATTTTCTTGTGGATGGCCTTGATCCCTCTCTTCTATACTGTGTCATGAACCTCTGTCCATAGTTCATCAGGCAGTCTACCAGATCTAGTCCTGTAAATATATTTCTCACTTCTACTGTATAATTGTTAGGAATTTGATTTAGGTCATACCTGAATGGTCTAGTGGTTTTCTGTACTTTCTTCAATTTAAGTCTGAATTTGGCAATAAGGAATTCATGATCTGAGCCACAGTCAGCTCCCAGTCTTGTTTTTGCTAACTGTATAGAGCTTCACCATCTTTGGCTGCAAAGAATATAATCAATCTGATTTTGGTGTTGACCATCTGGTGATGTCCACATGTAGAATGTTCTCCTGTGTTACTGGAAGAGGATGTTTGCTATAACCAGTGTGTCCTCTTGGTAAAACTCTATTAACCTTTGCCCTGCTTCATTCTGCATTCCAAGGCCAAATTTGCCTGTTACTCCAGGTGTTTCTTGACTTCCTACTTTTGCATTCCAGTCCCCTATAATGAAAAGGACATCTTTTTTGTGTGTTAGTTCTAGAAGGCCTTGTAGGTCTTCATAGAACCATTCAACTTCAGCTTCTTCAGCGTTACTGGTCAGGGCATAGACTTGGATTACCGTGATATTGAATGGTTTGCCTTGGAAACGGAGAGAGATCATTCTGTCGTTTTTGAGATTTCATCCAAGTACTACTGCATTTCGGACTCTTTTGTTGACTATGATGGCTACTCCATTTCTTCTAAGGGTTTCTTGCCTTCAATCACAAAAAATTAACCAATCTAATCAGATGGACCACAGCCTTGTCTAACTCAATGAAACTATGAGCCATGCCATGTAGGGCTACCCAGGACAGATGGGTCATGCTGGAGAGTTTTGACAAAATGTGGTCCACTTCAAAGGGAATGGCAAACCACTTTAGTATTCTTGCCTTGAGAACCCCATGAACAGTATGAAAAGGCAAAAAGATAGGACACTGAAAGATGAACTCTCCAGGTCGGTAGGTCCCCAATATGCTACTGGAGATCAGTGGAGAAATAACTCCAGAAAGAATTAAGAGATGGAGCCAAAGCAAAAACAACACCTAGTTGTGGATGTGACTGGTGATGGAAGCAAAGTTTGATGCTGTAAAGAGCATTACTGCATAGGAACCTGGAATGTTAGGTCCATGAATCAAGGCAAATTGGAAGTGGTCAAACAGGAGATGGCAAGAGTGAACGTCAACATTTTAGGAATCAGATAACTAAAATGAACTGGAATGGCTAATATTAACTCAGATGATAGCAACCATAGCACTCTTTTAATGTAAATTGAATCCTGTCATTCTCTAGCTTTAAAATTCTACATTGGCTGTCATCTCCAACTTATTTCCTATTTTTCTCTTCTACTCTTAATTTTACTGGTTTCTGTTTCCTCCAGTGTTAGTCCAGATATCACCTCATTCAGTTTTTTTTCTCAAATACTGCCTCAGCTGAAAAGTCTTCCCTAGCTATTATACATACATTCACACTCTTTTCTTTACCTACTTTTCCTTTTCTTTATAACCCATTTTAGTACTTGAAATTATTTATTTGTCTGCTTCATTGTCTCTCAGGGTTTCACACTAAAATATAAATTCAAGGAGCAAATACTTTGTCTCATCATTGCCATATTCCATTGTCCATTGCCATATTCCAATGGCATTCCATCAATGCCAATTCCAATGCAATGCCTAATGAATGCATAAGATTATTCTGAATATGTGCCCATGTTCCCTCCTAGAGTTCAAGCCCTTAAATTTTTGCCTAGCTTTTTCATCCCCCGTCATCCCTACATAGTCCCTTCATCCCTGCGAAAATTAGTCAGACAAAAATAAAATCCTTAGTATCTTCCATTTCAGGAGCTTCCCTGGTGGCTTAGTGATAAAGAATCTGCCTACTAATGCAAGAGATGTGGGTTCGATCCCTGGGTTAGGAAGACCCTCTGGAGGAGGAAATTGTAACTCACTCCAGTATTCTTGCTTGAGAAATCCCATGGACAACAGAGCCTGTCAGGCTGCAGTCCACGGGGTTGCAAAAGAGTCAGACATGACTTAGCATCTAAACAACAACATCTTCCATTTCAAACAGATTTAAATTCATACTCCAACACTCTGTATGGTTTTACCCCATCTATATTTGGGCACGAAATATTTTTTGACAGTTTCTTAATTTTTGAACATACATAATCATCAGTGTCAAAGCTTAACTTTAAAAAATTTATTCATCTTGATTTAGATCACTCCATTGATGGACCCCTTACAAATGGTGATGGCAGAGAGCCCCGGACAGGAATCAAGAGAAAACTACTTAGTGCATCAGAAGAAGATGAAATCATGGGAAGAGAAGAGAAAGAAAAAAAAGAAACAAAAGAGAAATCACATTTATCCTCCTCAGAGAGTGGAGAGTTAGAATCCAGTTTAAGTTCTGAAAGTACCTGTGGTTCTGATTCTGACTCTGAATCAACTTCCAGAACAGATCAAGATTATGTAGATGGAGACCACGATTATAGCAAATTCATACAAACTAGGCCTAAAAGAAAACTCAGAAAGCAATATGCCAATGGAAAAAGAAACTGGAAAACGAGAGGCACGGGAGGAAGGGGCAGATGGGGCAGATGGGGTAGATGGAGTAGAGGAGGCAGAGGAAGAGGAGGCAGGGGACGAGGCAGTCGAGGAAGAGGTGGAGGTGGTGGGAGAGGGAGAGGAAGAGGGAGAGGCGGAAGAGGTGCTTCTAGAGGAGCCACCAGAGCCAAACGTGCACGTATCACAGATGATGAATTTGATACTATGTTTTCAGGACGCTTCAGTAGACTGCCTCGAATTAAAACAAGAAACCAAGGCAGGAGGACTGTTTTATATAATGATGATTCTGATAATGACAATTTTGTGTCCACTGAAGATCCTCTGAATCTTGGTACATCCAGATCAGGCAGAGTGCGTAAAATGACAGAAAAAGCCAGGGTTAGCCATCTCATGGGATGGAATTATTAGCAGTTAATAAATTTAGAATAATTTAAAAAATTCAATGGCCTTCTACTGCAGGGAATTTACCAGGAAATCTACAAAGCAAGTTGTGTGGGGACTTCTGCTTCCTTTCACATTGGTGCTTTTCCATTATGCCAGTATACATTTGTTTCAAGACTTTTGATCTCCACACTTCATTTGTTCAAACAAGCCTTACTCATTAGGCCTTAAATTTTAAAAAAAATTCTACACACACACACACACACACACACACACACAACCACAGACACACTACAGATTTACTACATTAAGGGAGCATTCAGCTTCTTAAGAGTAGCATGACATTTTTATCTAAATGGAATATCCCTCTTTTGCTTTTGTATCACAGAAGTATAGCACCTTCTTACAGAGTTTTATATAGTTTGTTTTTGCCATTTTGATTCTTGTACCAGTAATAATAACTTTTGCACAATACACCAATCCTAAAGGCAGCTATTAAATGTTTACAGTTTCTATATTGTAAGAACGATCTGGATTATTTTACTCTTCCCAGGCCAAACTTTCATGAATTGTACTGAACTGAAGTATATATTTATACTACAGTTTTTTTTGGGGGGTGGGGGGTTCTTAATATGCTTTTCATTGATTTGCTTAATTCATGTTAAAGGTAAGAAAGGGTTGGTGCCTTGTAAATATGTAGCAGATCTTTGTGGTGTGTCCTGATGTGTGCATTAACTTTATTAAAAAAGAATACTTGAGGTATCAATCTAGACAAGGTGCCAAATGCAAAAGTTTCTTGCATCCATTTTCTTTTTTCTGTTATATTTTATTGCATTAATAGAACTTGTGTAGCTTAAAGAATAACTTAAACATTTGAAAAATCCTCATCCACAAAGAATAACTGAATAGTAGCTCAGCTACCTCTATTAACTACAACTACTGGAAACATTAAGAAAAATAGATGCTGTTATTCATTACTAACTAAGGAGAAATAGAACAAGCATGGTAGGAATGAATACTCATAAGTTATAAGCTGAGAGGTTGTTGATAATTGTATTGGCTCTCAAATGAATAGTTGTAATTAAATTTTCTCAAGTATCATAACCTCTACCTTATTAGGCTTTTCTTAGAGCGTATTTGTGTAAGTAGACTTGATCTACTGCTTATATATCCCTGCTACCACTTGCTATTTAACGGCTGTGAGTGACTGGTATTGAATTTTAAAATGTAGCACAGCACCTAGTTTGAGTTCGAATGTTTTAGCTAGCTAATATTTTGAATCAATGTAGGTTCAGCTCATACCATTCCAAAGGGTTCTTCTGTTAATCTTTCAGAATAGAACCTGGTTGCACTGCACACTGATATTTTGAGTCATTATTTTATAGATTAAAAATAAACCCTATGGTCTTGTTTACAGCAGTAGAGTGCACATTGGTTCCATAAGTGAGCTTGAGTTCCAAGATGAATTTTACTCCTCAAATTTGAGGGATTGCAAATTTGCTAATTCATTAGATAACCTAGATTTTTGAGGTAAGAATAATATTGATCTCTGTTTTTGTAACAACCAGTTTGCCCATAGATCAAACTTATGGAATAAAAGGAACTTCTTAATATATGCTTAGTAATCCCAGGATATTTCTTAAGCTAATGTATTTGTCTCATGTTTTCATTCATTTCATGCATCTGAAAATCCTTAAGTGCAGAGGAAGGAGTACACACATAGAATTGCTTTTTTGGTTGGGTTGGGTGGGGGGTTTTCTTGGACTAACATCTTTAAGCAATTTTCACTTGCAGTAGAAATGATGTTCAGGCTTTAAGAAAGTATTGCAAATTATTAATGGAACTAATTTATATTTCCTGACAGTAGATCAAGTTTATTTTTGGTTGTTGTAGTCTACTTTTCACTAAACCAAAATTACTTCTGGTTGTAACTCAGCTGCCACTTTTAACCCATAATATAGATTTAAAAACATTCATGTTTAAAACTCTACATTTGATTTTTGATAAAATGTACTATTTTAGTTATTCATATCTTGGACATTTAGACTAAATTTGTGCCTGTGTTTTCCTGGAATTGATAACACTTTGGCCTACCCTATTCAAAGTAACATAGTTACTTAAATTCATGGATATATCCAAATGTGTATCATGTATATCGTTGTAGTGTGAAAATTTTTTTTGACATTCTTCTATGAAGAGCTGACCTCTTGAAATGTAGAAGAATTGCCATTTGTGTGGTTTAGCTATCTCAAGCTTTATTTATAATTTATTTTGAAAAATAAAAATGGCACATTTATTTCCCAAATGTCAAGATTTTCTAGGTTTAGATAATTAGAATAAAAAGGGTGAAGACATTTTAAAGAATATTTTATATGTAGTGAGATACTGTGAAAATACTAGTGAACAGCATTTTGCTGTAATGTTGATTTCAGTTACTAGGATGTAAAGAGTTAGTCACCAGGGTATGTTAGATGAGCATAGTTTTCACTTACTACAAAACAGATAATTTTCTGTTTGCATGCAAATTATTTTAATAAGTGTAAAAATAAAAGTTTGGAAGACAGTGTTTTTACCTTTATATCTGGACTCCCACCCCCCAATTTATACTTTGCCTTTTTTTTTTTTTTTGTAATATCACCTCTTGTGAATGTGTTGTAATTTGTATCGCATTGATATTTTATCACTTTAATTTTTTAGAGGTTCTTTAAACCTAAATAAGATCTGGGTTTAGCCATAGCAAAGCAAGTAGGAAATGAGCTAAGAAATTTGAAAAAAAAAAAAAAAAAAGTCTAAATTTTAAATGAATTTCTAAGAAAAAAGTTACATTTAGGTCCATGAGAGCATATACATGTACAAGCCTATTCCCGTTCTAGATATTAATAGTCAATGAATTGTAATGTTTCTCATGAATGCTAATAATGTTTAAATTCCAAGCTTTAAGATTCTAGCATGTGTATCTGTTTATGAAACAGATTGTGTTGCTTCTATGGCTTGTTGTGTGTATCTCTTCCAGCAACAGGATGCTCTCTAAAACATTTCACTGGCCTCTTGTGTAATGACTAAATTTGTGTGTGTGTGCGTGCACACATGCACTCATGTGTGTGTGTGCACAGATCTATATGTAGATTTTTTCCCCTCAATTTAACATGTTTTATCTCAGACATTTAAAAAAAAAGTTTATATGGAAGACAGCTGTATTCACTGTCTACCAATTCATTGCTTCTGTTGTAAAGCACTTACCCTGTATATATACTGCTTGATTATCCATATCATTATGCCTTCTAGATAAACAATCTACCTTTTGCTGTGTACGTATGCCCTATTTTTAAAATTTAATTTGCCCTTCTTTCATGTGTTTCTTTGTCCGTTTCCTTTCCCAGAGATCAGGCTTGTGCTCAAATTCTTCCATACAGCACTTTGTTTCACCCAGAGGCTAGGAAACTGAGTAAAATTATTAAATCTTATTCTGCACAACTGTGTGCTCAGATATCTAACTCAGCCTTCCAATATTTTAAAGTAAATTTGAGTGATTTATCTTTGTCATTACTTTTGTTGTAATCCTAGATTGTCATCAGATAATAGCAGAATGATTGAAATAGAAAGATGTGTATACCACTTCTAACTTTTGATAAAAGCTTTTTGGAGAATTTTTCAAAATTTGTATCTTGTAGTGATAAAATTAAACATCTATTACTTGCTTATATATCTCGGGAATTATTTTATGCACATTTATCAACTGGTACTTAGGTTTAAAGTTGGCATTTTCTTTTTAAGTTGGAATTTTCACATCCACAGAAGGGAGACTTAACTACATAATTTTCAGTATACTTTGATATCCTGCCTTTTAAACAATAACCAACATTTTGAGTTGGGAAATACATAATTATTTCTGGGGGAAGAAATGGAACTTATAACATTTAAAGTTCATTGTTTTAAATGTTAATTCCATCCCCAACATTTTTGTGTTACGTGAGGCTTTATGAAAGTTATTGAAAGTAGAATATTCAAAGATCATTTTCCCAAATTTAACAAGTTTTGATTAAATTTTAATTATGAAGTTAAATTATATTTATGGTGCTGTATTTTATATAATATCTATTGTCCTCAAATTTCTTGACATTTATTTCTCATATAGTCTTATCCTTATTTCCTATTCCATCATTTCTCTCTTGCTTGCTCTTACCTTCATTTCTCTTTCTGCAATGAAGACTGTACCTAATTTAGCAAACTTCAACAAAACTGGCAATTTATGATTCATTGATGGGAGAAGTACAGTAGAAAGGCCCTGCAGTTTAGAGTTAAGATGTGTTTGTTTATTTATATGTGTGCCCATTTGTTACTCTTAGACCTATCTTAATTAAATTTAGAATATGATACTTTGACATAAAAACATTGTAAGTATTTTCTAAAAAATAAAACTATTGATACATATTAAAATTGCCATTGGTAATTGACTTTTGAAATCACATACAAGAATATTTAGAAACCCACTTGGGAAATGTGATTTACATGTGTCACCAGATACATATTAGGCAGTACTACAAATGTTAATTCTTTAAACAATACTGTGGTGATGGCAATCAGTAATTTATTTCTTTGTCCTGTAACTTATCATCCTTGTCTTTTGTAATTCCTAACAAAGTATTAACAAAATTGTACCTTATGTTTGTTCTTAGTATCCGTAAATTTTAAGGTGGAAAATCATTCAGTTAATAGTTGATGTGATGTTGTATATGGACAAAATGTCCATTAAACTAAAATTCAGTAAAGAAAGGTAAACTAAACTGGCTTGGTTTATAAAAGATGTTTTGTTTGGCAGTTATTAGTCATTATAAGCAATTATCTTCAAAGAAAAAAAAACTGGACTAATTTGTTGCCATTCTTTATGGGATGTTTACAATAAAATTCCAAGTTGTTTGGAATCAGTTGCACTCTTGCTGCTTTGTGCTTCAACTCAGATACTGGAGATAAATTAACAAGAAGAAAGAAATATGGAGTTACCTTTCCATTATCCAGCTTCAGAGACTATAACATGTAACTCGTAGGCCTTTCCTTTCTTGTTTCTTGTAATATAGTATTTTATTGTTATTATTTTAGTCTAAGAAACTAGGGTGCTTCTTCCTATCAAAGAAAATTAAGGTGTTTTTTTTTTCCTTAGTTTCAGATATTCTTTGGGTCATTTTTAGGTAATAACTATGTTAACATTTCAAATGTGGGCTGCTTGGTGCATTAAAAAACAGCCTGCAAAGCTTTATTTAACATTTTGTTTTATAGAGAGAGCTCTTTGAAATGAATATATTTCTGATGTGTTTAAAACTTCTTACAAGCTGTAGCAGCTGAGCTTATGAATCTCCACCATTCTTATTTGTAGTAAAATTGCCCACAGAGGCTTAACTCTATTATAAATGGTGCTTTGATTCAATGTACGTGAAAGAGGGAGAGAAGTAAGGTTAGAGGTAACTTTTGAGCCAGGAAGTGAAGGGTCATTTAATAAGAATATTCCACTTCTGCAACTAAATGGTTGCTGAGAATTTTCTTCCCAATGGTCAGAACTCCATTTGCTTCAAGGTAAGTAAGCTGGCTAAAGACTGGACTGTATGTTTTATACATACACTGCATTTTGTGCATTTAGAATTAAGAAATAAGGTATTTAGAAAAAATTACTACCTCTGCCTTCCAGCATCATCCTATGGCTATGAGAGTAGTCCACATTTTTGCAATATTTGGAGATTGAAGTGGAGATACATTGTTTGGTATTTATGTGTAGTTGCTTGATTGGTTAAAGATAGCCCTCTTTAAAGATACAGAAGTGTACCTTAAAAATCATTTATTAACAGGCTCTGATGTTTTCTGACTTCACCTGATAGTTTTTTTTTTTTTTTAATTTAAATTTATTTATTTTAATTAGAGGCTAATTACTTTACAACATTGTCTTGGTTTTGCCATACATCAACATGCATTGGCCATGGGTGTGCACATGTTCCCAATCCTGAACCCCCCTCCCACCTCCCTCCCCATACCATCCCTCTGGGTCATCCCAGTGCACCAGCCCCAAGCTTCCTGTATCCTGCATCGAACCTGGACTGGCGATTCATTTCTTATATGATATTATACATGTTTCAATGCCATTCTCCCAAATCATCCCCACCCCTCCCTCTCCCACAGAGTCCAAAAGACTGTTCTATACATCTGTGTCTCTTTTGCTGTCTCGCATACAGGGTTATTGTTACCATCTTTCTAAATTCCATATATATGCGTTAGTATACTGTATTGGTGTTTTTCTTTCTGGCTTACTTCACTCTGTATAATTGGCTCCAATTTAATCCACCTCATTAGAACTGATTCAAATGTATTATTTTTAATGGCTGAGTAATATTCCATTGTGCATATGTACCACAGCTTTCTTATCCATTCATCTGCTGATGGATATCTAGGTTGCTTCCATGTCCTTAAGATTGTTGTTATTAAGTCACTAAGTCTTGTCAGACTCTTCTGTGACTCCATGCACTGTAGCCCATCACCTCTGTCCATGGGATTTCCCAGACAAAAATACTGGAGTATGTTACCATTTCCTTCTCCAGGGGATCTTCCTGACCCAGGGATTGAGCCCCTCCTTTCCTGCGTTGCAGGTGAATTCTTTACCTTTGAGCCAACGGGGAAACCCTTTTAAGATAGAAAAAGTAAATAATTTTTTATAACAAAATTTTACAGCAGTATTCAGAGGATCCACTTTTTTCCTAGTTGGGAAGGTCAAGGACAGAGTGCTGTCTACCCTATTCTTGAGTTATATGTCACTGATAATTTAAAACTACTTTCCATAAATGCACAAAATAAATTAAAACCTATGTATTAAGCCTGTGGGTTGGTTCTCTTTGGATACTTAAGCCTGTACACTTACGGTTGCTTTCTTAGGGCTTTTATATAAGTACTTAAAAGAATTTTTTTTAATGCTACTTATTGTCAGTAAACCAAATATATCATTAAATAAAAAAGAACTTTTTATGGTATCAATGTTTTACTGAATTTTGAAGAAAATTTTTTTCCTATTTTTGTAACTTTAGTATTTGCCAGCTATGTCAGTTGCCTTAATAAAGTTACCTCTCACTTATCAATTATAAAAAAGCTAATAAATAATTCTAACTTTTATTAATTATTAACAAATTAAACCTTAATTTGACATTGGAGCATTTTTAAAAACAACTTTTAAACTAGTATCCTTTAATTTGTAAACTTTATATACTGTTAGATTGCCTTCTCAGCATGTTTATGTTCTTCAGAGAATAAGTTTTATAGTAAATATATGAAGAAATAAAAACATTTTAAATTGCTTGATTTAGGTTATTAATATTACTTGGTGGAATTTATTCATTTTTAAGAATGCTTTTGTGGTTGATTTTTGTCATGTTACAGTTCTAAGTAGTATTTGTATTATCACAATGTTACTTTATATTTGGTATTTTGTGTATTCTGTCAAGTAATTTAAGGTATTAAAACTCTGAAGGTGTTTTTTAATTTCATTTTTCTTTGCTTTTTAGAAAAAGTTTAGAATATCATGCTTAAATGAGATATTTCAGCCCAAATTAAACATTAACTCATTTATTAGAAGTTTTTTTTTTTTTTTTTTTTTTTTTTTTGTAACTGTTGGGTATTGTTCACCTAAAACATTAATGATATACTGGTCGTTCTGAATTTTTTCTGTTTGTTAATTTTTTTTTTTTTTAATTTGGCTGCTCCAGATCTTAGTTGAGGCATGCGAGATCTAGTTCCCTGACCAGGGATCAAACCCGGGCCCCTGCATTGGGAGCACAGAGTCTTAACCACTGGACCACCAGGGAAGTCCCTATTTGTTAAATTTTAATTTATAAATTAGAGCACACCTTGTATACAAGAACATAAGTGTTAATTTTATCTAGTCTGATGGTATGGAGTAGTAAGTGCTTGATCATAGTCACATTGCCTTTCACTTTTGAAGGATGCTATTCATTTTTATTGTTAATTGTGTTGAGTAGTTACCATAATATAGGAAAATACTTATTAAGTGATATATTTCTATTCTCCAGTCACCTCAAAAATATGACTGGTAAATACGTTTCAACATTGTCAAGATATTCATCTTTTATCACTTTGCTTAATTATTCAGGTAAAAGTTGTTGGAAAAAAATCTGAGATAATGAGTTACATTCTTTTTCCAGATATGTATGAAGATCTCCTTCATAAAAGAAGATACTTACAACCAGGAATTTATAGCCTATATTCTTCATATCAATGATAAGAGGTGGCTAAAAGAAGACTGATTTATCCCTTCTCAGGCTTGTTTATTTGTTTGTTTTATTAATTCAGTCAACATGTATTAATTAATTTACCTTTACTGAGTACTTGTTATGTGCCAAGCATTGTGATTTTTTTAAAAGAACTTTGCGGTTTACAAATTTCATCTTTAAGTATATACTCAAGCACCAGAATGATACTATCAGTAAATTCTGTTTTTCAGATCAAAAAAAGTGAGTTTCAGTGAAATCTAGTAATTTGCTGAAGGTAACATGGCTAATAAATAGAAAAGCCTTGATTAATCCAGACTATCTGCTTCCAGGTTTATAGTCTTAACTTTTGTATCTTATTAATGGGGTAATATTTGGTTCCATTTTCCTCTTTTCCATTGTCCATGAAATGAAGGCTGCAAAGTCATACAGTGTGTACTTTGAAGGTCACATTTCTTTTTGCTTAAGGCTAAGATTTTTTAATAAAGGAGACATTAAGATGTGGATCTTTATGCCTCTTAGTACTTTGGGGAGGTGGTAGTTAGGAGCTAAAAATTTTAAAGATATCAGATTTATAAGTAGGAAAATACATATCTTATGCATACTTACACAAAGGTAATATCCAAGGAAAATCAAAGAATTTACTCATATCTTATTTTAAGGATTAATTCTGCTAATAGTCTATACAAGTATCCTTTTCAGTGCATGATACAAAATTTATTGGTTACTGCTACTTTACACAATGTGGTCTCTTTCCAGCTGCAAAACCTAGACTTTCTTTTTCCTTTGGAGTTTGAATGGGTTTTAAGTACAGTTATCAGAGAATATAGGAAGTTCCTGGTTTAAGCCATGGGTTTAATTTAGTTAAGTGTTTTCATTTGTTTTGCTTTGTTTTTGTTTTTTTTTTTTTTTTTTCATTCCTTGAATCACTTCTAAGTTTCATTCATTTAATTTGTCACTCTTCTCTTTTACCCTCATTTAAAAAAAAATTCCTAAATCAAAAATGTCTAGGGAAAATAAGACTGTTTCAGAAAGGAAATATTTTTTAACCCATCTTTCATACCTCTTTTGTACCATTTTAATTTGGATTTTTTTGTAAGACTTTGGATCAGGGATGATTTAGTGGGTTTCAAGTAGCTGTATAAGTATAATAAAACTGATTTGAACCCCTGCTAATTTGAATTTTAGAACAGTTTTTGTATTTTTTTTTATACATATTTTTTTTAAATTTTATTTTATTTTTAAACTTTACATAACTGTATTAGATTTGCCAAATATCAAAATGAATCCGCCACAAGTATACATGTGTTCCCCATCCTGAACCCTCCTCCCTCCTCCCTCCCCATTCCATCCCTCTGGGTCGTCCCAGTGCACCAGCCCCAAGCATGCAGTATCGTGCATCGAACCTGGACTGGCAACTCATTTCATACATGATACTTTACATGTTTCAATGCCATTCTCCCAAATCTTCCCACCCTCTCCCTCTCCCACAGAGTCCATAAGACTGTTCTATACATCAGTGTATCTTTTGCTGTCTCGTACACAGGGTTATTGTTACCATCTTTCTAAATTCCATATATATGCGTTAGTATACTGTATTGGTGTTTTTCTTTCTGGCTTACTTCACTCTGTATAATAGGCTCCAGTTTCATCCACCTCATTAGAACTGATTCAAATGTATTCTTTTTAATGGCTGAATAATACTCCATTGTGTATATGTACCACAGCTTTCTTATCCATTCATCTGCTGATGGACATCTAGGTTGCTTCCATGTCCTGGCTATTATAAACAGTGCTGCAATGAACATTGGGGTACTCGTGTCTCTTTCCCTTCTGGTTTTCTCAGTGTGTATGCCCAGCAGTGGGATTGCTGGATCATAAGGCATGTCTATTTCCAGTTTAGCAGTTCTGTTTTTGTGGTTATTGGGGGGAAAGCTTCAAGAACTCAGAGCTAATGTCTTTGTTACATAGTAGATCTCCCCTTGTTATTCTTAAGTAATGGAATTCTTCAGTGGGTTTTGAAAAGCCATTAGGACTGTCTGAGTTGCATTTTGTTATGGCATTTTACATTGGTCTCATTCATATTTCATCATGCCACCTTTTCTAACCACATTCCATTCATTGTCATTCAAGGAACAGAAATGTTGATTTCTAACAGATTGACTATTCAGTTCTTCTGTCAACAAAGATTACTGTAAAAATCAAACAGAAAGAGAGTAAAAAATAGAATATATTAATTTTCTTCGGGCTTGCTGCCTAATTTCTAGTAAGTCAATTCTACTTTATTTTTGGCATCAAAATGAATAATTTATTTTCTAGCTAAATAGAGCAAGTCTGGTTTGGCTAACTTAGTATACCTATGATAATCTTTGCTTGCATTAGGATAATATAACCTAGAAACCTGGGTTGAGGCCTTGTGCTGTGGTTGGACACCATTCTGTGGCCTAGCTTGTTTGCTTAACATGTGTTTTGATGGAAACAGTCTGACTCTAGAGTCAGGTACTATGGTTATGGTGGAGGGTAAGGGGAGAAAGGGAAGCTGAGGGGAAACTTAGAAATTTCTAAATCATCTTAACTAGAGGAGAGAAAGGAATGGGATTTGGTGTGTTAATAAGGAACAAAATTCTCTAGTGTTCAGGTTGCCAATGATACCAGATAAGATAGCAACCTAAAATATGCAGATAATACCACTCTAATTGCAGAAAGTGAAGAGTAACTTTAGAAGCTCTTCAGAGCCTCTCGATGGGGTGGAAGAGGACAGTGAAAAAGCTGGCTTGAAACTCAGCATTAAAAAACTAAGATCATGGCATCTGGTCCCATCACTTAATGAAAAATAGAAGGGGGAAAAGTGGAAGCAGTGACAGATTTTATTTTCTTGGGCTCCAACATCACTGTGTATAGTGACTGCAGCCATGAAATTAAAAAGATGCTTACTCCTTGGAAGGAAAGCTATGACAAATCTAGAAAGCATATTAAAAAGCAGAGACATCACTTTGCTATCAAAGGTCTAGCTAGTCAAAATATATTTTTTCTAGTAGTCATGTACAGATGTGAGAGTTGGACCATAAAGAAGGCTAAGCACCCAAGAATTGATGTCTTCAAATTATGGTACTGGAGAAGACTCTTGAGAGTCCCTTGGACTGCAAGGAGATCAAACCAGTCAATCTTAAAGGAAATCAACCCTGAATATTTATTGGAAGGACTGGTGCTGAAGCTCCAATACTTTGACCACCTGATACAAATACCTGACTCATTGGAAAATACCCTGATGCTGGGAAAGATTGAAAGCAAAAGGAGATGGGGGGTAGCAGAGGTGATTTGATAGCATCACTATCTAACTCAATGGACATGAATTTGAGCAAACCCCAGGAGATAGTGAAGGACAGGGGAGCCTGGCGTGCTACAGTCCATAGGTTCACAGAGTCAGACAGACTTCACAACTGCACACCAAGTGTTTAGGATTTAAGTGTCGATACCTTCAAGCACAGCAGCCTCAGAAACAGGTTAGGGGAAGCTCCATCTGAGTTTTATTTTTTTGAAGGGAGTGGGTTGGAAAGGGGTTGTTTGTGATGGGTGAGATTTTAATGTCAGAATTGATACATTAGTGATAGATTTCTTGAGAGCTCAACACTATTGAGAAGGTATTATTGGCCCTATTTTGCAAATGAGGAAACTTGAGGTGTAGAAAAGCAAACAGCTTGCCCAATATCACACAGCTAATAAATGGCAGAGTTTACACTCAGATCTGTTTCCAAAGCCTGTATATATACTTAACTGTTATTACACATGCCACTTCCCATTGGTCTATTTTAACCCTAGATTTGTCAGAGACTGACTAAGTGGCTTTGACCAATTTCCTTTTCTTTCTTGGTTCCAGTTTTCTTTAGCTATACAAGGGTGAAGTTGATCACTAAATGATTTCTAAGGTCTTTGTGAGTTTATTCTCAATTTTTTGCATATTCTTTATGCATTTTCCTAATCTCTAAAATATACTTTCATTGGAGACTTGATTTTCTTAGATTTTTGATAACCCTTATATTGTATGGATTAAAGTTATTCATTTGAAGACAAATATCTGAACTACTTTAGGATATTTCTGTTTTCATAAAGGAAGGCTTATAAAATACAATTTTAAGTGTAAAGAAATAATTTAAAAGATTAATTTTTAGCATGACCATGGGAGGCTCAAGATGGAGAGAAATATGTATACATATAGCTGATTCACGTTGTTGTACAGCAGAAACTAACACTATATTGTAAAGCAATTATAGTCAAATAAAAAATTAAAATAACAGAACTCAGGTGGAAAAAAAAAAAAAAAAAAAAAGGCAGGCCAATACGTAGGCAGGCTAGTTTGCAGGAGAGAGCTGGGGAATGAGAATTCTTCAGGTCAGGGCAAATATCAAGCACAAACTTCAAAACCTTTAGTTTGTAGAGCAATTTATGCAAATAGGCTTTGTTGAAAAGAACTGAATCATCTAATTAGTGGAGTTTAACAGCTGAGTGCAGTCAGGAAAAGAGGAAGAGACCCCTTCTCAAATTGCTGTCATCCCAGAGTGATTATAGGCATACTAGAAACAAACTCCCTGAGGCACACATTAGACTCTTAAGACTGTGGGAGGAGAAATAGACCTCATTAAAATCATCTAATCAGTTACTAAACAAATAAGCAAGTAACATTAACAAGCCCAGAGTTGCTACAATATATTGTTTTAAATGTCCAGTTTCCAACAAAATGGTCATGAGACAAAAAGTGAAAGCAAATGGCAAAAGTAAACTCACCTGTATATGAGACCTTAGAAGTGAAAGGATTAAACAATACAATCAAAAGGTAGATATGCTGGACTAGATTAAAAAAAAAAAAACAAACAAACAAAAAAAACTATACATTGTATACAGGAGATATTTTAGATTTAAAGATACAAATAGATGAAAAGTAGAAGGATGGCAAAAAGTAGAGAGGGTATAGTAAATATAAGCAAAAGTAGACTTTAAGGCAAAAACGTACTAGCAATAAAAAGGTATATTTTAGAATAATAAAAGGGTCAGTCTTTAAGATCATTATAAATCTTCGTGTACCTAACAACAGCCCCAAACACATGCAGCAAAAAGTGACAGAATTAAAGGATAGTTAAACAGTATTTTGGGACTCAGTTCCCCACCTTCAATAATGAATAGACTAACTAGGAAGAAAATTAAAGATACAAAAGGCTCAAGCAACACTCTACTCCAATTAGACCTAACAGACATATATAGAACACCATCTAGTAACAGCAGAATACACATTATTTTCAAGAACACATGAGATATTCTCCAGAATATACCATATGCAAAGCCATAAAACAAGTTTTAATAAATTTAAAGGATTAAATCATGCAAAGTATGTCCTCCCACCATAGTGGAATGAAATTGAAAGCAAACAACAGGAGGGAATTGAAAATTTTATGTAGAAGTAAAACAACACTCTTAAATAACCAATAGACCAAAGGAAATTATAGGGGAAATTGGAAAATAACTGATATGAGAAAAAAATGAAACACAAAACCAGCAAGAGGAGTACTCAAAGGAAAATTTATACTTGTAAATACCTATATAAAATGGAAGAGGGACTTTACTGGCAGTTCAGTGGTTAAGACTTCATATTCCCAATGCAAAGGGCATGGATTCAATCCTAGGTTGCAGGACTAAGATCATGCATGCTGCACAGCAGGCCAAAAATAATAAATAATAGATATATATAAAATGGAAGAAAGCTCTCAAGTCAATAACCTAACCTTTCACTTTAAGAAATTAGAAAAAGAACAATCTAAACCCAAAGCAAGGGGGAAAAAGAGTATGGTAAAGGTTAGAGTGGAAATAAATGAAATAGAGAATATAAAAACAATAGAGAATATTAAACAAAAAAGTCAACTCTCTGAGTGGATCAACAAAACTGACAAACCTTTAGCTACACTAAGAAAAAAATGCTGCTGCTGCTAAGTCGCTTCAGTCATGTCCGACTCTGTGTGACCCCATAAGACGGCAGCCCACCAGGCTCCCCCATCCCTGGGATTCTCCAGGCAAGAACACTGGAGTGGGTTGCCATTTCCTTCTCCAATGCATTAAAGTGAAAGTGAAGTCACTCAGTTGTGTCTGACTCTTAGCGACCCCATGGACTGCAGCCTACCAGACTCCTCCATCCATGGGATTTTCCAAGCAAGAATACTGGAGTGGGGTGCCATTGCCTTATCCGAGAAAAAAATGAGATAGACTCAAATTACTAAAATCAAAAGTTTAAGACTTTACCTTCTACCTCAAAGAAATCCAAAGGATTATTGGGGAATAGCTACCCCATGCCTGAGGCCAGGGGTGGCAGCAGAAAGGAGCTACCCCAAGTCCAAGGTAAGGAGCAACAGCTGCACTTTGCTGGAGCAGCCGTGAAGAGATACCCCACATCCAAGGTAAGAGAAACCCAAGTAAGACGGTAGGTACTGAGAAGGCATCAGAGGGCAGACAGACTGAAACCACAATCACAGATAACAGGCCAATCTGATCACATGGACCACAGCCTTGTCTAACTCAATGAAACTATGCCATACCGTGTGGGGCCACCCAAGACAGATGGGTCATGGTGGAGAGGTCTGACAGAATGTGGTCCACTGGAGAAGGGAATGGCAAACCACTTTAGTATCCTTGCCTTGAGAACCCCATGAACAGTATGAAAAGGCAAAATGATAGGACATTGAAAGATGAACTCCCCAGGTCGGTAGGTGCCCAATATGCCATTGGAGAACAGTGGAGAAATAACTCCAGAAAAAATGAAGGGATGGAGCCAAAGCAAAAACAAAACCCAGTTGTGTATGGGACTGGTGATGGAAGCAAGGTTCGATGCTGTAAAGAGCAATATTGCATAGGAACCTGGAATGTTAGGTCCATGAATCAAGGCAAATTGGAAGTGGTCAAACAGGAGATGACAAGAGTGAACATCGACATTCTAGGAGTCAGCGAACTAAGATGGACTGGAATGGGTGAATTTAACTCAGATGACCATTATATCTACTACTGCGGGCAGGAATCCCTCAGAAGAAATGGAGTAGCCATCATGGTCAACAAAAGAGTCTGAAATGCAGTACTTGGATGCAATCTCAAAAACAACAGAATGATCTCTGTTCGTTTCCAAGGCAAGACATTCAATATCAAGATAATCCAAGTCTATGCCCCAACCAGTAATGCTGAAGAAGCTGAAGTTGAACAGTTCTATGAAGATCTACAAGACTTTCTAGAACTAACACCCAAAAAAGATGTCTTTTTCATTATAGGGGACTGGAATGCAAAAGTAGGAAGTCAAGAGAGAAATGTAGTAACAGGCAAATTTGTCATTGGAGTACAGAATGAAGCAGGACAAAGAGTAATAGAGTTCTGCCAAGAGAATGCACTGGTCATAGCAAACACCCTCTTCCAACAACAAAAGAGAAGACTACACATGGACATCACCAAATGGTTGACGCCAAAATCAGATTGATTATATTCTTTGCAGCCAAAGATGGACAAGCTCTCTACAGTCAGCAAAAACAAGACTGGGAGCTGACTGTGGCTCAGATCATGCGCTCCTTATTGTCAAATTCAGACTGAAATTAAAGAAAGTGGAGAAAACCACTAGACCATTCAGGTATGACCTAAATCAAATCCCTTATGACTCTACAGTGGAAGTGAGAAATAGTTTTAAGGGACTAGATCTGATAGACAGAGTGCCTGATGAACTATGGACGGAGGTTCATGACATTGTACAGGAGACAGGAATCAAGACCATCCTCAAGAAGAAGAAATGCAAAAAAGTAAAATGGCTATCTAAAGAGGCCTTACAAATAGCTGTGAAAAGAAGGGAAGCAAAAAGCAAAGGAGAAAAGGAAAGATATACACATTTGAATGAAGAGTTCCAAAGAATAGAAAGGAGAGATAAGAAAGCCTTCCTCAGCGAGCAATGCAAAGAAATAGAGGAAACAACAGAATGGGAAAGACTAGAGATATGTTCAAGAAAATTAGAGATACCAAGGGAACATTTCATGCAAAGACGGGCTCAATAAAGGACAGAAATTGTATGGACCTAACAGAAGCAGAAGAGATTAAAAAGAGGTGGCAAGAATACACAGAAGAACTGTACAAAAAAAATCTTCACGACCCAGATAATCACGATGGTGTGATCATTCACCTACAGCCAGACATCCTGGAATATGAAGTCAAGTGGGCCTTAGGAAGCATCACTATGAACAAAGCTAGTGGAGGTGATGGAATTTCAGTTGAGCTATTTTAAATCCTGAAAGATGATACTGTGAAAGTGCTGTGCTCAATATGCCAGCAAATTTGGAAAACTCAGCAGTGGCCACAGGCCTGAAAGAGGTCAATTTTCATTTCAGTCCCAAAGAAAGGCAATGCCAAAGAATCCTCAAACTACCACACAATTGCACTCATCCCACATTCTAGTAAAGTGATGCTTAAAATTCTCCAAGCCAGGCTTCAGCAATACGTGAACCATGAACTTCCAGATGTTCAAGCTGGTTTTAGAAAAGGTAGAGGAACCAGAGATCAAATTGCCAACATCTGCTGGATCATGGAAAAAGCAAGAGAGTTCCAGAAAAACATCTATGTTTGCTTTATTGACTCTGCCAAAGCCTTTGACTGTGTGGATCATAATAAAGTGTGGAAAATTCTGAAAGAGATGGGAATACCAGACCACCTGACCTGCCTCTTGAGAAACCTATATGCAGGTCAGGAAGCAACAGTTAGCACTGGACATGGAAAAACAGACTGCTTCCAAATAGGAAAAGGAGTATATCAAGGCTGCATATTGTCACCCTGCTTATTTAACTTCTATGCAGAGTATATCATGAGAAATGCTGGGCTGAAAGAAGCACAAGCTGGAATCAAGATTGCCAGGAGAAATATCAATAACCTCAGATATGCAGATGACACCACCCTTATGGCAGAAAGCAAAGAACTAAAGAGCCTCTTGATGAAAATGAAAGAGGAGAGTGAAAAAGTTGGCTTAAAGCTCAACATTGAGAAAAGTAAGATCATGGCATCTGGTCCCATCACTTCATGGCAAATAGATGGGGAAACAGTGGAAACAGTGGCTGACTTTTTTTTTCTGGGCTCCAAAATCACTGCAAATGGTGATTGCAGCCATGGAATTAAAAGATGCTTACTCCTTGGAAGGAAAGTTATGACCAACCTAGACAGTATATTAAAAAGCAGAGACATTACTTTGTCAACACAAGTCCGTCTAGTCAAGACTATGGTTTTTCCAGTGGTCGTGTACGGATGTGAGAATTGGACTATAAAGAAAGCTGATCGCCAAAGAATTGATGCTTTTGAACTGTGGTGTTGGAGAAGACTCTTGAGAGTCTCTTGGACTGCACTGATATCCAACCAGTCCATCCTAAGGGAGATCAGTCCTGGGTATTCATTGAAAGGACTGATGTTGAAGCTGAAACTCCAGTACTTTGGCCGCCTGATGTGAAGAGCTGACTCATTGGAAAAAGACCCTGATGCTGTGAAAGATTGAGGGCAGGAGGAGAAGGGGACGACAGAGGATGAGATGGTTAGATGGCATCACCGACTCAATGGACATGGGTTTGAGTGGACTCCGGGAGTTGGTGACAGACAGGGAGACCTGGCATGCCGGGTTTCATGGGGTCACAAAGAGTCAGACACGACTGAGCGACTGAACTAAATACACCATGAATAATGGTGTATTAGTCTGCTATGTCTGCCATAAGAAAATACCACAGACCATGGGCTTTAAACAATAGAAATTTCACAGCTGTAGAGACTAGAAGACCAAAGTGCTGGCAGATATGTTTTCTTCTGAGGCCTCTCTCTTTGGCTTACAAATGGAAGACTTCTTGCTCTTTCCTCACACTGAGGAGCATGCATCCCTCGTGGCTCTTTCTCATCTTAGGAGGACACCAATCATGCTGTATTAGGGCCCCATCCTTGTGACCTCATTTGACATTAATTGCCTCCTTAAAGACCCTTTCAAAATGCAGTCGTACTAGGGGTTATGTCCTCAACATACAGGGCAGGAGTCCACGATTCAGTCCATAACAACTGCATACCAACAAATTAGATAACACATTAAATGCACAAATTCTTAAAATGACACAAACTGCCCAAACTGACAGAATAAATAGAAAATCCAAATAGAACTTTAGCAAGTGTTATGGACTTAATGTTTCTGATTCCCAGAAATTCACATGTTGAAACCACAACTCCAGCAGGGTGATATTAGGAGGTGATGCTTTTAGGATGTAATTAGGTTTAGGTGAGGTGAATAGGGTGAGGCCCTCATGATAATAATAGGGTCCTTATAAGAGTTGTTTTGGGGGTCTCCAAAATCACTGCAGATGGTGAGTGCAGCCATGAAATAAAAAGACGCTTACTCCTTGGAAGATAAGTTATAATCAACCTAGACAGCATATTAAAAAGCAGAGACATTTGCCAACAAAGGTCCATCTAGTCAAGGCTATGGTTTTTCCAGTAATCATGTATGGATGTGAGAGTTGGACTATAAAGAAAGCTAGCACTGAAGAATTGATGCTTTTGAACTGTGGTATTGGAGAAGACTCGAGAGTCCCTTGGACGGCAACCAGTCCATCCTAAAGGAAATCAGTCCTGAATATTCACTGGAAGGACTGATGTTGAAGCTGAAACTCCAATACTTTGGCCACCTGATGCGAAGAGCTGACTCATTTGAGAAGACCCTGATGCTGGGAAAGATTGAAGGCAGTAGGAGAAGGAGATGACAGAGGATGAGATGGTTGGATGGCATCACCAGCTCAATGGACATGAGTTTGAGCAAGGTCTGGGAGTTGGTGATGGACAGGGAGGCCTGGCGTGCTGCAGTCCATGGGGTTGCAAAGAGTCAGACATGACTGAGCGACTGAACTGAACTGAACTGAAGAGTTATTTGACCTGAGCAGAGCCAGCCCTGGAGTCTACAGGCTCTATAGTAGGTGGTAACTTCCAAGAGGACTTAACCAAGGGGCACCTCCCAGGACTGCTGCTGCCAGTGCCCCTGTCCCTTAAGTGAGTCACTGCCAACCCATGCCGCCACAGGAGACCCTCCAACACTAGCAGTCAGAATCCCAGAATACATTGAAATCTCTTTTCAATTGAGCTATGTTGCTATTCAGTTGCTCAGTCATGTCCGACTCTTTGCGACCCCATAGACTGCAGCACACCAGGCTTCCCTGTCCTTCCCTATCTCTCTCGGAGTTTGCTCAAACTCATATCAATCAAGTCAGTTATGCCATCCAACTATCTCGTCCTCTGTCATCCCCTTCTGCCTTCAATTTTTCCCAGTACCAGGGACTTTTTTAACGAGTCAGCTCTTCAGCTGGCAAAGTATTGGAGGTTCAGCTTCAGCATTAGTCCTTCCAATGAATATTCAGGGTTGATTTCCCTTAGAATTGACTGGTTTGATCTCCTTTCTGTCCAAGGAACTCTCAAGAGTCTTCTCTAGCACCAGTTTGAAAGCATCAGTTCTTTGGTGCTCAGCCTTCTTTATGGTCCAATTCTCACATCGTTACATGACTACTGGAAAAACCATAGCTTTGGCTAGACGAATCTTTGTCAGCAAAGTAGTGTCTGCTTTTTAGTACATTGTCTAGTATCTAATACACTGTCTAATATGCTGTCAATTGAAGCTACTTCAGGTTATTCCTATCTCCTAGATATCTTTTAATTCAAAGAACATCTGACTTGGGTTCGGTTTATTAAATTGAACTTAAAAGTTCTGAGAGAGACTAATTAAACTTTGAGTCAGCCAAAGCAAAAGCAGCAACAGATGGTGGATTTACTTTAAATGATTTTTGTTACCATGCAAGACAAGACTGGCAACAACATGAATGAGCCTGAAGGAGTTCAGAATGAACCTCCCAAAAATATGGCACATTGGAATGTAGACTATTTTGAGCTGAAGGCAATCAAGAACTAGAAGACTTAAAAAATTTTACCTCTCCCTTAGATACCTAAAGTAATTTAGATAGTGGGCCTGCCCTGTGAAATACTTATTTCCAAGAGATCACTTTTTCTATGAATGACTGATTTGTATGGCAGAATAAACATCTAGTTACCAATCATCTTCCCATACAGTACTGTGAATCACCCACCTCCTCTTTGAAGGTCCAGGCCCTAATCCCGTTCCTTAGCTCAACATGGCATATGCTCAGTTGCTCTGTTGAGTCTAACTCTTTGTGATCCCATGGAATGTAGCCCACCAGGCTCCTCTGTCCATGATATATTCCTGTCAATATTATTGGAATGAGTTGCCACTTCCTCTTCCAGGCGATCTTCCTGACCTAGGGATCAAACCTAAGTCTCCTACATCAGCAGGTGAATTATTTACCACTGAGTCACTTTGAAATCCCTCAACATGGCATATAAACCTCAACTGCCCAACTTGTCCTTAGGTCTCATTGTCTTTGTGGAGCCCCTTGTGCATGCTAAGTCACTTCAGTCGTGTCTGACTCTGCGACCCTATGAACTGTAGCCTGCCACGCTCTTCTGTCCATGGGCTTTTTCAGGCAAGAATACTGTGCAATTAAATTTTAATCTGTTGGGACTTCTCTGGTGGCCTAGTAGTTAAGACTCCACCATGCAATGCAGAAGATATGGGTTGAGTCCCTGGTCAAGGAACTAAGATTCCACGTGACTCAGAGAAACTAAGCCTGTGCTTCATAACTACTGAAGCTCAGGCACCACACCTATTGAAACCTATGCATTACAAGTAGAGAGTACATATTGCCACAACAAAATATCCTGCATGATGTGATGAAGATGTCACTTGCCTCAACTGAGACCTGATGTAGCCCAAAAAATAAATAAAATTTTAACCTGCTAAAAAATAGTGTCCTTATAAGATGAGAGACTAGAGCCTTGCTCTATATACATGTAAGGATACAATAAGAGATGGCTGTTGCAAGCCAGGAAGATGACGCTCACCAGCTATTGAATTTTCCATTACATTGATCTTAGACTTTCCAGCCTCCAGAACTGTCAATCCCAAAGAAAGGCAATGCAAAAGAATGTTCAAACTACTGCACAATTGCACTCATCTCACACACTAGCAAATAATGCTCAAAATTCTCTAAGTCAGGCTTCAACAGTATGTGAACTGAGAACTTCCAGATGTTCAAGCTGTATTTAGAACAGGCAGAGGAACCAGAGATCAAATTGCCAATATCCACTGGATCATTGAAAAAGCAAGAGAGTTCCAGAAAAACATCTCCTTCTGCTTTATTGACTATGCCAAAGCCTTTGACTGTGTGGATCACAATAAACTGTGGAAAATTCTGAAAGAGATGGGAATACCAGACGACCTGATCTGCCTCTTGAAAAACCTGTATGTAGGTCAGGAAGCAACAGTTAGAACTGGACATGGAACCCAAATAGGAAAAGGAGTACGTCAAGGCTGCATATTGTCACCCTGCTTATTTAACTAATATGCAGTGTACATCATGAGAAATGCTGGGCTGGAGGAAGCACAGGCTAGAATCAAGATTGCCAAGAGAAATATCAATAACCTCAGATATGCAGATGACACCACCCTTACGGCAGAAAGCAAAGAACTAAAGAGCTTCTTGATTGAAAGAGGAGAGTGAAAAAATTGGCTTAAAGCTCAACATTGAGAAAAGTAAGATCATGGCATCTGGTCCCATCACTTCATGGCAAATAGATGGGGAAACAGTGGAAACAGTTCAGACTTTATTTTTCTGGGCTCCAAAATCACTGCAGATGGTGATTGCGGCCATGAAATTAAAAGATGCTTACTCCTTGGAAGGGAAGTTATGACCAACGTAGACAGCATACTGAAAAGCAGAGACATTATTTTGTCAACAGAGGTCCGTCTAGTCAAGGCTATGGTTTTTCCAGTGGTTATGTATGGAAGTGAGAGTTGGACTATAAAGAAAACTGAGCACCAAAGATTTGATGCTTTTGAACTGTGGTGTTGGAGAAGTCTCTTGAGAGTCCCTTGGACTGTAAGGAGATCCAACCAGTCCATCCTAAAGGAGATCAGTCCTGGGTGTTCATTGGTGGGACTGATGTTGAAGCTGCTACTCCAATACTTTGGCCACCTGATGCGAAGAGCTGACTCATTTGAGAAGACCCTGATGCTGGGAAAGATTGAGGGCTGGAGAAGGGGATGACAGAGAATGAGATTGTTGGATGGCATCACCGACTCAATGGACATGGGTTTGGGTGAACTCCAGGAGTTGGTAATGGACAGGGAGGCCTGGCATGCTGCAGTTCATGGGGTCACAAAGGGTCAGACACGACTGAGCGACTGAACTGAACTGAATGCACCATATTAATAGAATAAAATGAAAACTACATTATCTTGTCATTAGAATTAATAAAATTATTTGATGAAATTCAACACCAATTTTTGACAAAAATGTGCAGCAAACAAAAGGGAACTTCCTCAGCCTGATGAAGGATATCTATGAAAAAACCCAGTTAATATCATACTTAATAGAGAAATACTGAATACATTCCACTTAAGATCAAGAAGAAAGGATTTATTCCTCTTCTACTTCTATTCAACACTGTCTTCTGTGTCCTCCCATGGGTGTTTGAGTAAGGAAACAAAAAAGGCAACCAGAGTGGAAAAGAAGTAAAACTATCTCCATTTGCAAATTACATCATTCTGTATATTAAAAATCCTAATGAATATAAAAAGTATTAGGACGAATGAGTACACCAAGTTTGCATGATACATAAGTATTAAAAAATAGTTATATTTCTGAGGGGCAGTCCTAAGATGGCAGAGGAATAGGATGGGGAGAACAATTTCTCCCCCACAAATTCATCAAAAGGTCATTTGAATGCCTGGCAACTTCCAAAAAATAACTTCTGAACACTGGCAGGGGACACCAAGCACCCAAAAAGGCAGCCCATTCTCTTGGAAAGGAGAGAAGATAAAATATAAAAACCAAAAAGAGAGGCAAAAGAGGGATGGATACCCATCCCAGGGAGGGAGTCATGAAGGAGGAGAGTTTTCCAAACAGCAGGTCTGTGGGGAGTTTTGGAATCTAAGAGGGCAACGTAAGTGGGAGGAAAAAAAGAAAACCCACAGAATACACGCCTAACCACAACTCCCAGCAACAAAGTAGCCCAGATGCTCCTGTCTGCCTCCAGCGAGTGGGAGCTGAACAGGGAGGTATGGGTTGCATGCTTTGGGTAAGGACCAGGCCTGAATGCCCAGAGGACAATCTGAAGGAGCTAACATGAGATAGCAACCCAAACTGTGGGATAGCCAGAGAGAGAGAAAAAAAAGAGAGAGAGAGAGAACTTACCCGTGAAAAGCTCTAACATAAGGCACATCCGGGACCCCTCAGAACAAAGGATTGAGCGAACACCAAAGGCGAGCTAGCTGGCTGCAGACTGGCCCATTCCCTCATCAGAGGCAGACAAGTAGGTGGGTGACAGCAAGAGCTGGAAGGCAAAGGGCAATCTTGGCCCCAGTGATGGCATCCCCCACCAAACTGTGAGCAGGCATCCAGTTGCTAACCAAGTCTTCCTGGGATCGTGGACAGTTGACATCTGCCAGGATTGTTACAGCCAGAGATCAGCTCCCCAGAGGAGACACACAGCACACCTGAGATGGCGCTTTTACGGTGCACCCGGGAAATCAAGCAGCCATGACTGGGGAGATGATTAAGATGCACAGCCCACCTGGGACAGTATGCTCGCTGAGCACCTGGTCACCTGAGCTCCTCGCACCTGGGAAGGGCACAAAATGCATGGCCAACCAAGTCTGTGCCTTTGTGGAGTACCTGAGAACCTGAACCTGAGCAGCTTAGACCTGGGAAGTGGACAAAATCCAGGGCCGGCTTTGGAGAGCTCCCCTGCAGAGCAACCTGGAGCCTGATCAGTGTAGACTGAGAAAGCACACGCACCGTGAGCTGGGGCAAACCCAGTGTGGACCATACACTGTGAGTACTTCCCACATATACCAGTGATATTTGTTTACAGTTTCCCTCCTTTCCCACAGCACAACTGAACAAGTGAGCCTGAATAAGTGACCACCTTTGCCCCCTTGTGTCAGGGTAAAAATAAGACCCTGAAGAGACTTGCAGAGGAAGCCAAAATAAACAAAGAGGAGGGAACCGCTCTGGCAGTGACAGGTGCAACAGATTAAAACCCTGTAGTTAGCATAGACCAAGCATGGGAAGGTGCCTGTAGATCTTGAGAAGAACAAGGAACAAGGAAGTATCTGGAACTGAACTGACCCCACATTGCCCTCAACAGCTCCAGAGAAATTCCTAGATATACTTTATTATTATTATTTTTTAAAAAATTTAAGTTCTTTTTACTCCTTTAATTTTCATTTTTATAACCTATTACCTTGCCAAAAAAGACCCTATTTTTAAAGCAAATTGCATATATATATATGTTTATAATTTTTGTGATTGATTTTGATTTGTATTTTTAATATTGTATTTTTGAAAGTCTAAACTCTAGATTTCTAATTTTTGCTTTTTGATATTTGTTATAAATTTTGTACCTTTAAGAATCTAATCTTCAGTACCCATTTTTATTTAGGGGTGTGATTACTGGCTTGATTCCTATCTCCCCATTGACTCTCCCTGTTCGCCCCCAAGCCAGCCTATCTCCTCCCTCCCCATCTCTTCTCTATTTAACTCTGTGACTCTCTCTGGTTGTCCCAGGCTGTGGAGAACACTTAGGGAACATTGCTGGCTAGATTGGTCTCTCCCCTTTTGATTCCCCCTCCTCTCCTCCTGGTTACCTCTATCTCCTTCCTCCCTCTTCTCTTTTCTATGTAACTCTGTGAACCTCTCTGGGTGCCTCTCACTGTGCAGAATCTTTTTACCATTAACCTAGATGTTTTATCATCAGTGCTGTATGGATGGAGAAGTCTTGAGGCTACTGTAAGTATAAGACTGAAAACCAGAGACAGGAGGATTAAATCCAAAACTTGAGAACACCAGAAAACTTCAGACTCCAGGGAACATTAATTGACAAGAGTTCATCCAAAAGCCTCCATACCTACACTGAAACTGAGCTCCACCCAAGAGCCAACAAGTTCCAGAGCAAGACATAGCATGTTAATTCTCCTGCAACACAGGAACATAGCCCTGGGCATTAACATACAGGCTGCCCAAAGTCACAACAAACCCATAGACACCTCAAAACTCATTACTGGATACTTCATTGCACTCCAGAGAGAACAGATTCAGCTCCACCAGAACACAGATGCAAGTTTCCCTATCCAGGAAACCTTGACAAGACACTAGTCCAACCCCACCCAAAGTGAGGAACCTTCACAATAAAGAGAAACCACAAACTTCCAGCATAGAGAAAGGCCACCCCAAACACAGCAATCTAAACAAAATGAAATGGCAGAGAAATATTCAGCAGGTAGGGAACATGATAAAGGCCCACAAAATCAAAGAAAAGAGGAGGAGATAGGGAGTGTACCTGAAAAAGAATTCAGAATAATGATAGTAAAGATGACCCAAAATCTTGAAAACAAAATGAAGTTACAGAAAAATAGCTTGGAGACAGGATTGAGAAGATGCAAGAAATGTTTAACAAGTACATAGAAATAAAAAAAGAGTCAATCAATAAAGAATAATGCAATAACTGAGGTCAAAAGCACTCTGGAGGGAACCAACAGTAGAATAACTGAGACAGAAGATAGGATAAGTGAGGTGGAAGATAGAATGGTGGAAATAAATGAAGCAGAGAGGAAAAAAGAAAAAAGAATTAAAATAAATGAGGACAACCTCAGAGACCTCTGGAACAATGTGAAACAACCCAACATTCGAAATATAGGAGTCCCAGAAAAAGAAGACAAAAGAAAGGCTATGAGAAAATACTTGAGGAAATAATAGTTGAAAACTTCCTTAAAATGGGGAAGGATATAGCCACCCAAGTCCAAGAAACCCAGAGAGTCCCAAACAGGATAAACCCAAGGCGAAACACCCCAAGACACATATTAATCAAATTAACAAAGATCAAACACACACAAAAAATATTAAAAGCAGCAAGAAAAAAACAACAAATAACACACAAGGGGATTCCCATAAGGATAACAGCAGATCTTTCAATAGAAACTCTTCAGGCCAGGAGGGAATGGCAGAACATACTTATAGGGATGAAAGAGAAAAACTTGCAACCCACATTACTATACCCAGCAAGGATCTCATTCAAATGTGAAGGAGAAATCAAAAGCTTTACAGATAAGCAAAAGCTGAGACAATTCAGCACCACCAAACAATTTCTTTAACAAATGCTAAAGGATCTTCTCTAGACAGGAAATGCAGAAAAGGTTTATAAAGTCAAACCCCAAACAACAAAGTAAATGGCAACAGAATCATACTTATCAATAATTACCTTAAATGTAAATGGGCGGAATGCTCCAACCAAAAGACAAAGACAGGCTGAATGGATACAAAACAAGATGCCTATATATGCTGTCTACACCTCAAAACAAGGGACACATACAGATTGAAAGTGAAGCACTGGAAAAAGTTATTTCACACAAATGGAGACCAAAAGAAAGGAGGAGTAGCAATACTCATTTCAGATAAAATAGACTGTGAAATAAAGGCCATGAAAAGAGACAAAGTAGGACACTACATAATGATCAAAGGATCAATCCAAGAAGAGGATATAACAATTATAAATATATATGCACCCAATGTTGGAGCACCACAATAAATAAGGCAAATGCTAACAAGTATGAAGGGGGAAATTAACAGTAACATAATAATAGTGGGAAACTTTAATACACCACTCACACCTAAGGATAGATCAAATAAACAGAAAATTAGCAAGGAAACACAAACTCTAAATGATGCAAGGGACCAGTTAGACCTAATTTATATCTGTAGGACATTTCATCCAAAAACAATGAATTTCACATTTTTTCTCAAGTGCACACAGAACATTCTCCAGGATAGGTCACATCCAGGGCCATATGTCTAGCCTTGGTAAATTAAAAAAAAAAAAAAAAAAAAAAAAAAAAAAAACTGAAATCATTTCAAGCATCTTTTCTTAATACAATGAAGTAAGATTAGATGTCAACTACAGGGGGAAAAAACCTATTAAAAATACAAACATATGGAGGCTAAACAACACGCTTCTGAATAAACAAGAAAGTCACAGAAGAAATAAAAAAAGAAATCAAAATATGCGTAGAAACAAGTGAAAATGAAAGCAAAACAACCCAAAACCTATGGTACACTGTAAAAACAGTTCTAAGGGGAAGGTTCCTGGCAATACAAGCTTACCTCAAGAAACAAGAGAAAAATCAAATAAATAACTTAACTTTACACCTAAAGCAACTAGAAAAAAAAAAAAAAGAAATGAAGAACCCCAGGGTTAGTAGAAGGAAAAAAATCCTAAAAATTAGGGCAGAAAGAATTGCAAAAGAAACAAAGGAGACTATAGCAAAAACTGACAAAAGCAAATCCTGGTTCTTTGAAAAGATAAATAAAATAGCAAACCATTAGTCAGACTCATCACAAAAAAAAAAGGAAGAATCAAATCAACAAAATTAGAAATGAAAATGGAGAAATCACAACAGAAATACAATGGATCATAAGAGACAACTCTCAGCAACTATATGCCAATAAAATGAACAACTTGGAAGAAATAGACAAATTCTTAGAAAAGTATAACTTTCCAAAACTCAACCAGGAAGTTATAGAGAATCTTAACAGACCCATCACAAGCACAGAAATCAAAACTATAATCAAAAGTCTCCCAACAAACAAAAGCCAAACACCGGATGTCTTCACAGATGAATTTACCAAAAATTTAGAGTAGAGCTAACACCTATCCTACTCAAACTCTTCCAGAAAACTGCAGAGGGAGGTAAACTTCCAAACTCATTGTATGAGGCCACCTTCACCCTAATACCAAAACCAGGCAAAGAGGCAACAAAAAAAGAAAACTACAGGCCAATATCACTGATGAACATAGATGAAAAAATCCTTAACAAAATTCTAGCAAAAAAAATCTAACAGCATTGAAATGATCATACATCATGACCAAGTAGGCGTTATCCCAAGGATGCAAGGATTTTTCAATATTTGCAAATCGATCAATGTGATACACCACATTAACAAATTGAAATATGAAAACCATATTATTATCTCAATAGATGCAGAGAAAGCCTTTGACAAAATTCAACATCCATTTATGATTAAAAAAAAAAAAAAAAACCTCCAGAAAGCAGGCATAGAAAGAACATGCCTCAACATGATTAAAGCCATATATGACAAACCCACAGCAAACATTATCTTCAATGGTGAAAAATTGAAATCATTTCCCCTAAAGTCAGGAACAAGACAAGGGTGCCCACTATCACCACTACTATTCAACATAGTTTTGAAAGTTTTAGCCACAGCAATCAGAGAAGAAAAAGAAATGAAAGGAATCCATATTGGAAAAGAAGAAGTAAAAGTCTCCCTGTTTGCAGATGACATGATCTTCTACATTGAAAACCCTAAAAACACCACCAGAAAATTACTAGAGCTAATCAATGAACATAATAAAGTTGCAGGATATAAAATTAAAACACAGAAGTCCCTTGTATTCCTAAACACTAACAATTAAAAAACTGAAAGAGAAATTAAGGAAACAATTCCATTCACCATTGCAACGAAAAGAAAAAATACTTAGAAATAAATCTACCTAAAGAAACAAAAGACCTATATATATAAAACTATAAATCACTGATGAAAGAAACAAAAAATGATACAAATAGATGGAGAGACATACCATGTTCATGGACCAGAAGAATCAATATACTGAAAATGAGTATACTACCCAAAGCAATCTATAGATTCAATGCAATCCCTATGTATATGAAAAATACCAATGGTATTTTTCAGAGAACTAGAAAAAATGATTTCAATTTGTATGGAAATACAAAACCTCAAATAACCAAGCAATCTTCAGAAAGAAGAATGGAACTGAAGGAATCAACCTTCCTGACTTCAGACTATACTACAAAGCTACAGTCATTAAGACAGTATGGTACTGGCACAAAGACAGAAATATAGATCAATGGAACAAAATAGAAAGCCCAGAGGTAAATCTATGCACATATGGACACCTTATCTTTGACAAAGGAGGCAAGAATACACAATGGAGAAAAGACAATCTCTTTAACAAATGGTGCTGGGAAAACTGGTCAACCATGTGTAAAAGAATGAAACTAGAACACTTGTTAACACCATACACAAAAATAAACTCAAAATGGATTAAAGATCTAAATGTAAGACCAGAAACTATAAAACTTATAGAAGAAAACATAGGTAAAGCACTCTCTGACATAAATCACAGCAGGATCCTCTATGACCCACCTCCCAGAGTAATGGAAATAAAAGCAAAAATAAACAAATGGGACCTAATTAAACTTAAAAGCTTTTGCACAATGAAGGAAACTATAAGCAAGATGAAAAGATGGCTTCAGAATGGGAGAAAATAATAGCAAATGAAGCAACTGACAAATAATTAATCTCAAAAATATACAGGCAACTCATGCAGCTCAATACAAGAGAAATAAACGACCCAATCAAAAATTGGCCAAAGAACCAGTCTTTTCTCCAAAGAAGACATAGAGATGGCTAACAAACACATGAAAAGATGCTCAACATCACTCATTATCAGAGAAACGCAAATCAAAATCACAAAGCGGTACCATCTCACGCTGGTCACAATGGCTGCTATCAAAAAGTTTACAAACAGTAAATGCTGGAGAGGGTGTGGAGAAAAGGGAACCCTCTTACACTGTTGGTGGGAATGCAAACTAGTATAGCCTCTATGGAGAACAGTGTGGAGATTTCTTAAAAAACTGGAAATAGAATGGCCATATGACCCAGCAATCCCACTGCTGGGCATACACACTGAGGAAACCAGAATTAAAAGAGACACGTGTACCCCAATGTACTGGGTACTGTTGGCTATTATAATGTATTGGGTACTGTTGGCTGTTCATTGCAGCACTGTGTATAATAGCCAGGACATGTAAGCAACCTAGATGTCCAGCAGCAGATGAGTGGATAAGAAAGCTGTGGTACATATACACAATGGAATATTACTTAGATATTCAAAAGAATGCATTTGAGTCAGTTCTAATGAGGTGGATGAAACTGTAGCTTATCATACAGAATGAAGTAAGTCAGAGAGAAAAACACCAATATAGTATATTAAGGCATTTATATGGAGTTTAGAAAGATGGTACAATGACCCTATATATGAGACAGCAAAAGTGACACAGATGTAAAGAACAGACTTTTGGACTCTGGGAGAAGGTGAACGTGGGATGATTTGAGAGAGTAGCATTGAAACATGCATATTACCATATGTGAAATAGATCGACAGTCCAGGTTTGATGTATGAGACAGGGTGCTCAGGGCTGGTGCACTGGGATGTTCTTGAGGAATGGGATCTGGAGGGCACTAGTAGTGAGGTTCAGGATGGAGAGCACATGTACACCCATGGCTGATTCATGTCAATGTATGGCAAAAACCACTGCAATATTGTAAAGTAATTAGCTTCCAATTAAAACAATTTAAAATTAAAATACTTATATTTATATAGATTATCAGTGAAATATTCAAAAATAAAATAGAGAAAGTAATCCCATTTACAACAGCATCAAAATAAAATGCTTCAGAATAAGTTTAACAAAAGTATAGGAGATGTACACTGAAAACTACAGAATACTGTTGAAGGAAAATTAAAGATCTAAACAATTGGAAAGATTTTGCATTCATGATTTAGAAAACAGAATATTAAAATGGCAATATGCTCAAAATAATCTACTGGTTCAACACAATCTCTAGCAAAATCATAACTGGATTTTGTTCAGAAACTTAAGAAATCCATTTGGAAATGCACAGCACCTAGAATAGCCAAAACAATCTTGAATAGAACAAAGTTATAGGATTCACACTCTTCAGTTTCAAGTCTTACTAAAAATTCAGTTCAGTTCAGTCACTCAATCGTGTCCGACTCTTTGCGACCCCATGAATCGCAGCACGCCAGGCCTCCCTGTCCATCACCAACTCCTGGAGTTCACTCAGACTCACATCCATCAAGTCGGTGCTGCCATCCAGCCATCTCATCCTCTGTAGTCCCCTTCTCCTCCTGCCCCCAACCCCTCCCAGCATCAGAGTCTTTTCCAATGAGTCAACTCTTCGCATGAGGTGGCCAAAGTACTGGAGTTTCAGCTTTAGCATTATTCCTTCCAAAGAAATCCCAGGGCTGATCTCCTTCAGAGTGGACTGGTTGGATCTCCTTGCAGTCCAAGGGACTCTCAAGAGTCTTCTCCAACACCACAGTTCAAAAGCATCAATTCTTCGGCACTCAGCTTTCTTCACAGTCCAACTCTCCATCCATATATGACCACAGGAAAAACCATAGCCTCGACTAGATGGACCTTTGTTGGTAAAGTAATGTCTCTGCTTTTGAATATGCTATCTAGGTTGGACACAACTTTCCTTCCAAGGAGTAAGTGTCTTTTAATTTCATGGCTAAAAATTACTATAAAGTAAAACTGTGGTATGGATGCAAAGACAGACATATTAATCAGTGGAATAGAATTCAGGGTCCAGAAATAAACTGTATGTCTATTATCAACTGATTTTTCACAGTGGTTCCAAGGTAATTCAATTGGAATAAGAATAGTGCTGTGACAACGGGATTGTTGTTGTGTTCATTCGCTAAGTGATGTCCAATTCTTTGCAACTCCATGAGCTGAAGCATGTGGGGCTTCCCTGTCCTTCTCTATATCCCCGAGTTTGTTCAAACTCGGGTCCACTGAGTCAATGATGCCATCCAACCATCTCATCCTGTCGCCCTTTTCTCTTGCTCTCAGTCTTTCCCAGTATCAGGTTCTTTACCAATGATTCAGCTATTCGCATCAGGTGACTAAAGTATTGGAGCTTCAGCATCAGTCCTTCCAATGAATATCTAGGGTTGATTTCTTTCAGGATTGATTTGTTTGATCTCCTTGCTGTCCAAGAGAATCTCAAGAATCTTCTCCACCACCACAGTTTGAACTCATCAATTCTTTGGTGCTCAGCCTTTTTATGGTCCAACTCTCACATCTGTACATGACTACTGGAAAACCCATAGCTTTGACTAGATGGACCATCACCAAAGTGATGTCTCTGCTTCTTAATAGGCTGTGTAGGTTTGTCATAGCTTTTCTTCCAAGGAGCCAGCATCTTTTAATTTCATGGCTGCAGTTACCATTCACAGTGATTTTGGAGCCCAAGAAAATGAAATCTGTCACTGTTTCAACATTTTCCCATCTGTTTGCTATGAAGTGATGGGACCAGATGCCATTATCTTCATTTTTCTTTTAATTTAATTTATATATTTTCTTGTTGCACTGGGTCTTCTTTGCTGCATGAGGGATTTCTCTAGTTGTAGTGAGTGGGAGCTAGTCTCTAGTTGTCATGCACAGATTTCTCATTGTGGTGGCTTCTCTTGTTGCAGTGCACTGGCTCTAGGTGCATGGGCTCAACATCCATGGCACAGGGGCTTAGTTGCTCCAAGGCTTGTGGGATCTTCCAGGACCAGATATCAAACCCATGTCCCTTGCATTGGCCGGCTGACTCCCATCCACTGGTCCACCAGGAAAGGCCTGATCTTGGTTTTTTGAATGTTGAGTTTTAAGCTAGCTTTTTCATTCTCTTGTTTCAGCATCATCAAGAGGCTCTGTAGTTCCTCTTCACTTTCTGCCATTAAAGTTGTATCGTCTGCATATCTGAGGCTGTTGCTATTTCTCTGGCAATCCTGATTCCAGTTGTGAGTCATCCAGGCCATGACTCAGATTGTAAAGTATCTGCCTGCAATTCAGGAAACCAGGGTTCAATCACTGGAACAGGAAGATCACCTGGAGAAGGGAACAGCAACCCACTCCAGCATCCTTGCCTGGAGAATTACATGGACAGAAGAGCTTGACAGGCTACAGTCCATGGGGTTGCAAAGAGTCAGACATGACTGAGGGACTAATACTTCCACTTTCTACTCTGCATATAATTTAAATAAGCAGGGTGATAATATACAACCTGGACATATTCCTTTCCCAATTTTGAGCCAGTCTGTTGTTCCATGTCCAATTCTAACTGTTGTTTCTTGTCCTGCATACAAATTTCTCAGGAGGCAGGTAAGGTGGTCTTATATTGTTGCAGAAACCAGTACTCGAAAAACCAAGCACCACACTCAGAGAGTTGGAGAACTCGGGTTTATTACACTGGCAGGCCCAGAGGAGTTAACACTCCAAGCTCTGATTCCTGAACAAAGGGATTACAGAGTTTTTATACATGGACAGGCGTGGTTAAGTGGGTTTGTGGGTGTGCAGGGGCTAGGATGATTGCAAAGAGTAGGACAAGGTTGTGTGAGATAAGCTCCAGTTCCTAGTACTGTTAGTCCCACTTTCTGAGGCCTACATGTTCAGAGCAAGCTGAGTTACAGAGGCAGAAAGAGCAGGAGGTTATGTAAAAATTTTAACTTTTACTCTTCATTTCCCCCTCTTGATGCTTCTATCACTCATTGTAGAAAGCACCATCTAATGTTTTAGTATAACATTTAGAGCTCCCCATTGTTTAGGGGGCTATACTGAGCTATTAACTGTTTGTAATTTTATGGATTCAATCCAAGAGGTTATGAACTGGGTAATTGCATTCAGAATACAAGGGCCAAACAAGAGCACCACAAAGAACATGAAGAGAGGACCGGTTAAAAGGAGAAGCCACGATGTCCAGCTCCAGATATTGTTCCAATTACCCCAGGAATTTGCTAGTTCCTCTCTCCTTTTCATGATTTGTTCCCTCAGCTGTTGGGCCATGTCCCTGACTATTCCTGATTGGTTTACATAAAAGCAGCATTCTTCATTTAAGAGGAGGCAGAGTCCTCCCTTTTCAGCTATCAGTAGGTCTAGCCTCTCCTGTAAAACCCACCTCAGCCAGGGAATCTAGTTGGTCCTGTAAGGCCACTAAAGATTTGGCTACTCGGTCAATGTTGTCTGTGAAGTCTTTGGATAGTGTATGGTAAAAGGTGGTTGATGAAGCAATTCCTCCTATTCCTATATCTATCCCAGCCGTGATTCCTAGACCAATGATTCCTAGACCAAGTGCTGCTGCTGCTGCTAAGTCGCTTCAGTCATGTCCGACTCTGTGCAATCCCATAGACGGCAGCCCACCAGGCTCCCCTGTACCTAGGATCCTCCAGGCAAGAACACTGGAGTAGGTTGCCATTTCCTTCTCCAATGCATGAAAGTGAAAAGTGAAAGTGAAGTCGCTCAGTCGTGCCCGACTCTTAGCGACCCCATGGACTGCTGCCCACCAGGCTCCTCTGTCCATGGGATTTTCCAGGCAAGAGTACTGGAGTGGGGTGCCATTGCCTTCTCTGTCTGATTGCTAGTGACAATATTTATCTGGGGAGTTAGGAAAGCTAAGGTGCAGATACCCATCCAATTGACTGGTAGACATAAGTAAGCATCTGCCCCACAAACAAAAAGGCCTTGGGAGCGGCACCACATTGTGTTTGTGTGAGGATGAGTGGGCCACTCACCTTTTAAAGTTTTATTACATTGGTCCCTGGCTATATTGCCTACAGGTTCAGTTCCTCCATCATTTGTAAAGCATTCTGTAGCCTTTTGATTTAACTCATGTAGCCTTTTGAGTTAACTCAATTGCCCTTAAGACTGGCCCTTGTAAGGATGGATCTATAGGAGTTCCCGTGGCTGTTGTATTAATAGTACTGGTGTAGCTAAGTACAATGAAGCTCCTAAGGATAAGCAAAGCCAGCAATCCTTGGCCAGCTGGGGGTTGGTGTCATTAAGGAGGTGATGAGTTGTATTGAGAACCAGGTACAGACTAAGGTCTAAGGGGGAGTTAACTCTGTAACCTGGGTTATACTGCCAACAGGTAGAGCATGATTTTTTAGGGCAAAGTTGGTCTGTGATTTTGTTTGTATTATTTTCCCTGTCTAGTAGGTGTTTCCATTTATTTGACAGACGCCTTTACTGGGTTGTAACATCTGAGTGGCATTAGGGGTAGACGGAGGCACAGGGGCATGATGGCAATGCCATGGTGTCAGGATACTACCCGGGGTTTGGATCCTCTGGTGGGGGAAAGGTAGCAGCAGTAGGGGGCATGACTGGAAAACATTTTTTGCACCAAGTCCCCTGGATATACATCATATGGTTATGAAGGCAGTAGGTGATAGGATTGGCTATCTATACATTGTTCTAGCTGATGGTTAAGTAAGTGATTTTCCAAGGGTAGACTGTAATGTTGACAGGTACATGATGGATAAGGAATGGCACCATCTGTTACAGCAAGGGACACCAAAAGGCTGCAAAGCAGCCTGCACATAACAGTTAACTGAATACTAGCAAAAGGTTTTTCTCCCCATCTTTGGGTTGTCACGGCTATAGCAACTAAGCCTATCATGAAGAGGGGTCAGCTATACTGTGGAGAAATTTAGTTAGTAGGGAGAATTGATCATAAGTGACATCTAATAAGAATGAGGCTTCCCACTACGGTGAGATAATAGAGAGCTAACCACAGCTTCTGACCCGAACCCCAATCCTCGGGTGTGACTGAAGCTAGTCCTGTAGTGAAGAGCACAGCAGCAATACCAATCAGGGATAGAGTCCAGGGTTGACAATGAAAATCCATTGATATTTTGATAGCGGGATCCTCAAGCTTCCACTGTGCATTGACCAGCCAGCTGCCAGAATGTGGCTGGAGCAAGGCTGAAGAATCCTCAAGCTTCTGCTGTGCATTAAATAGCCAGCTTCTGGAGTGACTAGAGCAGGGCTCAGCATCCTTCGTGGGTGAGGGTCGTTGTTTTTGGAACCAGACCTTGATGGTGTTTGGGGGGTCCTGAACTGTTTTACAGGTGTCCTCATTACAGAAAGCCTCTGCCTTCTTGATGCTGGTGTGGTGGATCCAAGGGATGACACCTGTAACTTTAACAGCAGTAGGGGTTGCCAGGACAACCATGCGAGGGCCCATCAAAACTGGCTGAAATGGTTCTTTTTTCCAATCTTTAACCCATACTTCATCTCCTGGCTGACAGGGATGAACCCAATTGCCCAGAGGAATGGGTGCCCTTTCTAAGGTTTCTCAGGTGATATGGTGGAAGACTTTTCCTAGGGCCTGGAGGTGTCAGGACATCTCCAGGTCAGCTAGTTGTTGGGGGTTTCCTTTGAGTTTTCCTATCACTGGGGGCATTCTTCCATATAAGATCTCAAAGGGAGAATAGCCTGGAGGACCTTGAAGTGCATCAGGCTTGGAGTAAGGCTAGGGGTAAAATGTCGACCCAAGATAACTGGGTCTCCTGACAGAGTTTAGCTAATGTAGTCTTGAGGGTCCAATTCATGCATTCAACTTCCCTGAGCTCTGTGGCCTGTAAGCAGTGTGAAGCTTCCATCTGATTCCCAGTGTACTAGATAGTTTGGATTAGCTCAGACACAAAAGCTGGCCCATTGTCAGACTCTATGGAGAGAGGCAGCCAATATCTTGAGATTATGTCTCTTAATAAGGCCTTGGCCACTTCTCATGTCCATTCAGTGTGTGTGGGGTAGGCTTTACCCCATTCCGAGTAGGTGCATATGACCACAAGTAAATACTTATAGCTCCTATCAGACTTGACTTCAGTAAAGTCCACTTCTAGATCTTCAAAGGGCAGTGTCCCAACTGTCTGCACTTCTGGGTTGGGTCTTGGTCCTTGGCTGGTATTGTTTTGCACACAAGTTATACATCTAGCACTGATCTTTGCACACATGGATGGGAGCTTAGGAATGAAACAGTAGCAGCTCAGTAAACTCTTAAGTGCAGTTTTTCCTAAATGAGTTGTCTCATGATGTTGTTTTACCACCTGGATTGCTATATTGCTGGGGACAAAGAGTCTTTAGTCTGGGAGCTTCCACCAGCCCTTCTTTTCTTTTATTCCTCCATCAATGATCTCTTCCTTGCCCATTGATCTTCTTCCTCGGTGTATTTCAGGGATGGAGGTAATTCTGGTGCCAAGAGGACCTTAAAGATTGACTTGGGGCCCACTGTGGGGCTCGGTTGGGTTGCCACCTCCTTGGCTGCCTGGTCTGCCAATGGATTTCTTTTGCTGATTGGATCAGTTCCTCGCTGATGGCCTTTACAATGGATGACTTCCACTTGGGAAGGCTACCAGACTGCTTCCAACAGCTGAAGGATTTCTTTTTTTGTTTTTAATCTCCTTCCCCCCTGCTGTCAATAGTCCTCTTTCTTTATAAATGGTTCCATGTACAAGTAAAGTAGTAAAGGCATACCTTGAATCAGTATAGATGTTGACTTGTTTCCCTTTGGCATACTTTAGTGCCTGGGTGAGTGCCCATAGCTTAGCCTGTTGTGGTGAACACCCTTGTGGCAAAGCCTCAGCCTTCACTATCTCATCAGTTGTTGTTATGGCATAGCCTGCTTTGTGTTGCCTGTCTTGGATGAAACTGCTTCCATCAGTGAACAGTTCAAGTTCTGGGTTCTGGAGGGGAATGTCTGTCAGGTCTCACCTGATCGAGCAAATTTCATCTATGACCTCCTCAGTTATGATCAGGGGTTCCCACTTCTGTAGGTAAAAAAGTGGTGGGGTTCAGCATCTGCACAGTCTCAAGTTGGACCTATGGGTTTTCGCAAAGCAGTCCTTGATAGTGAATCATCCTGAAGTTGGTCAGCCACTTATGCCCCTGGCTGTTCATCAGGGCAGTAAGAGCATGGGGAACCCCTACATTTAAATTTTGTCCTAGAATAAGCTTATCTGCTTCTGTGACCAAAACCACAGTGGCAGCTAATGCCCAGAGGTATGGCAGCCATCTCACTGCCACTGGATCCAGTTGTTTGGACAGGTATGAGACTGGGTGCTGCCATGGCCCAATTGTTTGTGTGAAGAACCCCCAGGGCAGTGTGATTTTTCTTATGTATAAAGAGGTTAAAGTCCCGAGTCACATTTGTCAGCCCTAATGCTGGAGCACTGGTCAAGAGTCTCTCTATCTTCTTGAAGGCCTTTTCCTGTTCAGGTTCCCACTCTAGGGGATCCTTATCAGACCTTGCTGTGGCTTTAAACAAAGGCTTGGCAATTTCAGAGAAACCCAGTATCCAGATCTGGCAGAATCTGGCAGCCCTGAGGAACTCACAGACTTGTTTCTTGGTGTTCAGCTTGCTTCCTCTCATATCCAAATGCCTGATGACCTTCTGAGATGACAAACCCCAGGTACTTTACCTCCTGTCTTCAGATCTGAGCCTTTTTCCATGACACCTTGTACCTTGATGTGGTGAGTAGAGCCAATAGGGCTTTGATGCCTCTCCAGCAGTCCCCTTGGGTGGGACTGGCTAGCAACAGGTCATCCACATACTGGAATAGGGTGCAGTTTAAAGTTTCTCTGGGAAAGGGAGCAAGGTCCACAGCCAGGGCTTCACTGAACAGGGTAGGTGAGTTTTTAAAGTCTTGTGGCAGTCGAGTCCAAGTCAGTTGTGTCTGTCTCCTGGTGTCTTCCCATTCCAAGGCAAACAAGGGTTGGCTGGCTGATGACAGCCGGAGGCAGAAAAATGCATCCTTGAGATTAAGGCAGGTGAACCAGCTTGCCTGAGTGGGCAAGAGACTCAGGAGAGTGTAGGGATTTGGGACCATTGCATGGATTGTGATCACTGCACTGTTGACTGTGCAGAGGTCCTGGACAGGGCAGTAGTCGTTTCCTCCAGACTTTTTGACTGGTAAGAGTGGAGTGTTCCAAGGAGACTGACATTTGATTAGGATCTCCACATCTGGCCAAACCTGGGGTCCCCTTCCAGAGGAGGAAATGGCAACCCACTCCAGTACGCTTGCCGGGAAACTCCCATGGGCAGAGGAGCCTGATAAGCTGCAGTCCATGAGGTCACTAAGGGTCGGACACTACTGAGCAACTTCACTTTCACTTTTCACGTTAATGCACTGGAGAAGGAAATGGCAACCCACTGCAGTGTTCTTGCCTGGAGAGTCCCAGGGACGGGGGAGCCTGGTGGGCTGCCATCTATGGGGTCACACAGAGTCAGACACGACTGAAGCCACTTAGCAGCAGCGGCAGCAAGGGTCCCCTTCTCTGCCCAGACTTCGGGGGGGATTTATTTGTTCCCTCCCTGAAGAATAGAGATGCCATTCATCTTCCCTGGGCACAGTCATGGCCATCATCAGACCTGATTGGCTCCCCAAGGTGAGACTCACAGGCTTTCTGGGGTAAAAGGTGATTTGTGCCCCCAGTTTTGTCAGTAAACCTCTACCCAGCAGGAGAATGGGGCATTCTGGTAAGTACAGAAATTTATGAGTCACCAGATGGCCCCCTACCTGACACGAATGGGCCTTGAAAAATGAGTGGGCTGCCATGTCCCCAGTGGCCCCAACAATAGTTGCTGTTCGGCCTGTAAGGGGAGCCACAGGTGTGGTTACCACAGAGTGTTCAGCTCCAGTATCCACCATAAAAGCCATTGATTGGCCCCCTACTTTCATCATGACAGTGGGCTCCCGGGGGCTCAGGATCAGGGAGCCTGGTCTTCCCTAGTCTGATTCTATTCCAGCCAGGCTGATAAGGTTTTGGACAGCCGGCTCAGGCTGGTACCTTTCTTTGTTGGGTAGACTGAACTTCTTTGATCCTTTAGAAGTCCCTCTGTGATGGAGGCACTCATTCCTCCAGTTTCTGGTCTCTTTGCAATAGGTACACTGGTCATAGTGTAGTGGTGGTCTCGTCTTAGTTTCCCCTTTACATTAGATAACAGTCTGTTTCACTGGATCTGAGCTCCCCAATGCTGCTGCTAGCAGGGCTGCTTTCTGTTTCATTTTTTTTTCCTACTTCTCATTGGACTTCATGGTCTTGGTTCACAAAGACTTTATTTGCTACTTCCAGAAGCTGTGTGGCATTCATCCCAGTGAAGCCTTCCAGCTTTTGGAGCTTTCATTGGATGTCTACACAGGATTGAGCCAGAAAGGCAGCGTTAATCATCTGTTGATTCTTGGCTGTCTCAGGGTTGAATGAGGTGTATGTCCGGAATGCTTCACACAGTCTCATAAAATTTGGTGGGGGGGTCTCATCCGCTTTTTGAATTATCCTTGTAATTTTGGACATATTGGTGGGCTTTTTGGCTCCTGCTCGAGGTCCATGTAGAAGGGCATCATGGTATCAACCCAGGGTTTCTTGTCCTTCTCTGGTATTGAAATCCTAATTAGGTTTCATCTCCAGCATTGCTTCTTATGCCCATCCTTCCACATCTAAGACCTCTGTGGAGGCTTGTCCTCGGAGCCATTATTGGGCTTCTGTTGAGCTGCATTGCCTTTCCTCAGTGGTGAAGAGAGACATAAGGAACTGGCGACAGTCGTCCCATGTAGGCTGATGGGTGTGGAAAATGGATTCTAGGAGGTCAATCATAGCCTGTGGTTTATCAGGGTATGCTGGCTTCTAAGGTATTTCCATTTTAGGAGATCAGTAGTGCTGAAGGTCTGGTAATAGAGGATGGAGTGACCAGGATAGACTGAGCCATCCTCATTCACTTGTTGAGGGCCTTGAGTTTCTCGCAGTTGCCGGGGACCAGCCCCGGCTGAGCCAGGGTATTCGAAGGAGAGACGGCTAGGCGAGGGTCAGGGAATAACTGCTTAATTACACTTTAATTAAGGATACAAAGAGTAATAGAATAAGGATAGCTCAGTAGGAAAATTCAGTGGAGAAAAGAAGCTGAGTGGCTTGGTTTACGCGGAAAATCAATATAACCCGTGACACCAGGTTAGCTCTGACCACGGAGGCCGCAGGCGCCCTCTCGAATAGCGGAAGGTGCCCCACCTTAGACACCTTCTCGAGTGGGTCTTAGAAGCCCAGGCAAATAAATGGTCGCAGAGGACATCCGCGCTCCAGATGGACGCTCAGCCGGAAGTTAAAGGGAAGAATGACATGGGGAGACCAAGTTTCAGTGAACAAGGCCCGCACTTTATTTTCCAAAGTAGTTTTTATACCTTAAGGTATGCATAGAGGATAATGGGGGAAGGGGTGGAGTCATGTAAGGACAGCAGTTCCTGGTTCTAATCTAAGCCAGGCTTTCAAACTTATCATATGCAAAAGTTCAGGTGATTGACATCATCTTCTGGCCCGGAGGCCTGTTAACATTTTAAGAAACTTATTTTTCTCTAAAGGTGATTATTCCAAAGTCAGGCACCAGCCTTCCAAAAAGCATTGGACAAAGCTGCATTTTACATTTCTATACACCCATTATATCAATCAATACACTGCCAAGGACACAGTAGGTAAGGAGTATGGAGACTTAGCAGCAAACATTGGCCCAACAAGTGAAAAACCCTTCACCAATACAATTTCTAATCAATCTTTTAACTACTCAAAGGAATCTGTGTTTAGGCAGTTTAGAACATCTCCTGCCTCTCACAGTTGGGAGGCTCTGAACAATCACACGTGGCCGGAAAAACCTATTCAGGCAGGCTAGAGGATTTCCAAAGGAGTTTGTAGGTTAAACACTGTCACACCCAGGAATTATTAACTGGAGCTGTAAGCTAACTCTTTTTCCAGAGAGAGGTAGTGGGGGACAGCCCCCCGTAAAGTCAGAGGTGTAGGTGAAAGCACAAAGCAGAAAGTAGGCAGACTCTGGTTTTGGGGGTAGATGCTCGAGAATTTCCAGGGGGACTCCTGAGGCTCGATCCCGCCTTTGCGTATGCCGAGCCTCCTTCCTCATGACCTTTGTCATGGGCGGAGTGCCTCACGCTGGCTCCCGGCAGTGATAGAATTCCAGTTGAGCTATTCCAGATCCTCACTCAATATGCAATATGCCGGCTCCCAGCACGCAGTGGCATCTGATGGACCGTGGCCAGCAGGTTAGATTGTCTGGCCAAGCAGAGCCACTTCCATACTGGCTCGGGGCTAGAGTCTTGCTCGTGAGGTGGTGCAGGGGACACAGAGGGAGATGGACTGCCTGGCTATGAGTCTGATGCTGACTGTGCCTGGGTTTGTGGAATCAGGGGAATGTATGGCCAGGGCAGTAGTGGGTCTTCCACTGGATCTCCCTGAAATATAGGTTTTTTTTCCCCTTCTTCTTCCTTTTTTCTGAGTGGATGGGCCACAAATACCCTACTCTGTCCCTGTCTGTTCATGCAAAATCTTGCCCATGGGGGCAGGGTCTGTGCCATTAGAAGCCAGGAGTCTATGATCTGGATGTCCTGGAGTCCTAGTGACTACCTGGTATACTTCTTGAACAGTGGGCAGGTCGAGAGTGCCCTCCGGCGGCCATCCAATGTCAAAGGATGGCCAATCAAGCTCGCATAAGTTACAAAGCTTCCTGGGGGTCATCTTGACTCCATAATCTCCTACCAAACCCTTCTTACTGCTGCTACTGCTAAGTCACTTCAGTCATGTCTGACTCTGTGCGACCCCATAAACGGCAGCCCACCAGGCTCCCCCGTCCCTGGGATTCTCCAGGCAAGAACACTGGAGTGGGTTGCCATTTCCTTCTCCAATGCATGAAAGTGAAAAGTGAAAGTGAAGTCGCTCAGTCGTGTCCGACTCCTAGCGACCCCATGGACTGCAGCCTACCAGGCTCCTCCATCCATGGGATTTTCTAGGCAAGAGTACTGGAGTAGGGTGCCATTGCCTTCTCCAAAACCCTTCTTAAAGTTCTTTATCATGCAATCTAAAACCATTGGCTTAGAGGAACTTCCCCCCACGTTGACAAATGTAATCTACCTGGCAGGATTTTGAGGAAAACCTAATCTCTTAGATGTCAGCTCAAGGAGTCAGTCAACAGGAGAATAACCGGTGACCAATAATTTCTCCCTCCCTGTGTATCCCTCCCTGAGTTGGTGGTGCAAAGACAAACAAGGGTGGGTGCCCCCTCAAAAGAGGACACCATTCAGGCCACATCCCCAGGGGGAACTTAGGTGCCTCTTAGCATTGGCAGATCAGTATAAAACCCTGATCCAGATATGTCTCACAGGGAGGAACTGGGTCCCCCAAAGACAGACACTGCCTTGAGCCATATGAGGTCACCATGGAACTGCAAGCTAAGGCCCACTTGGACTCCATAGCCACAAAGCCCGTGAAGCCACACAGTCAAGCCTGAAGTGCAAGCGAGTCAGACAACACACTCATTCACATTCATTTTTCTGCTGCCTGGCTGCTCTCCTCAGGGAGATTTAAGATGCCTCTTAGCATTGGCAAGTCAGTATAAACCCCCGACCTGGACCAGCTTCACAGGGAGGGATCAAATCCCCCAGAGACTGGCACCACATTTCAGCTCTATAAGGTCATCATGGAACAGCAGGCTTTGGACCCTCTCAGATTCCGTAGTCCAAGGACTGTGGAGCTCATTTTCACTTCCTTCAATCAGCAATCATGCACACACACTCACTCAGAGGTTGTCACAGTACCTCCCTTTTCCCGAGTCCCCAGGTCTCCCTATCTGTTGTTCCCTTCCTGGGAGCCCAAGGAGGTGATCAGTCCCTTCTTCTACCCATTGGGGTAGGTTCCTGCCTAGGGACCAGCCCCGGGGCCTTACCTTATCCTGTGGACATTATTGGTGAGTTGGTCCATCCCTCAAATGAGTGCAGTCGGGGTTCGACCATCCAGAGAGTTGGAACACCAGTCCAAAAGAGAACCCAGAATACCGTCAGGTGGCATGCCTCCTTGTTTGTCTAAGGGCTCCTCTGCTCTGACCCGGCTGAGCCACCAGTCTGGTGGCTCAAGGGGCCAGCATGGTTGGAACCTCTGGGGCCTCCAGAAATGCTGCAGAAACCAGTTCTTGAGAAACCAAGCACCACACTCAGAGAGTTGGAGAACTCAGGTTTAGTACACTGGCAGAACCCTGAAAAAAGGGCTTACAAAGTGTCTATACATGGACAGGCATGATTAAGTGGGTTTGTGGGTTTGCAGGGGCTAGGGCAAAGAGTAGGACAAGGGTGAGTGAGATAAGCTGCAGTTCCTAGTGAGTCCCCACTTTCTAAGACCTATGTGATCTAGACTTTGTAAGGAGCAAGCTGAGTTACAGAGGCAAAAAGAGCAGGAGGTTATGTAAAAATTTTAACTTTTCCTCCTCAGTATTCCCAACTCTTTAAGAAGTTTCCATAGAGAATTTTGGTTGAAGATGGTGGAGTAGAAGGACGTGTGCTCATCTCCTCCTGTGAGAGCACCAAAATCACAACTAGCTGTTGAACAACCATTAACAGGAGGACACTGGAACTGACCAAAAAAAGATACCCCACATCCAAAGACAAAGAAGCAGCAGCACTGAGATGGTAGGAAGGACACAATCATGATAAAATCAAATCCCATACCCACCAAGTGGGTGACCCACAAACTGGAGAGCAATAATACCAAAGAATTTCTCCCATTTTTGTGAAGGTTATGAGCCCCACATCAGGCTTCCCAGCCTGGGGTTCTGACAAACGGACTGGGAATCCCCAGGGAATCTGAACTTGAAGACCAGTGGGATTTGATTGCAAGACTTTCACAGGACCAGGGGTAAAAGAAACTCCAGTCTTGGAGGGCACAAACAAAACATTGCCCGCACCAAGACTCAGAGGGAAAGAACAGTGACTCCATAGGAGACTGAACCAAAAGTACCTGCTAGTATTGGAGGGTCTCCCTGTGGAAGTGTGGGTTGGAAAGGGCTCACCATAGGGATGGGGACACTGACACCAGCAGCCTGGGAAGGTACCCCCTTGGTGTAAACCCTCTTGGAGGTCTCTATAGAGCCATAGGGCTAGGTAACCTCAGGCCAAAAACACTACCAGAGTATGAAACCTACCCATCAGCAGATAATTGGATTTAAAGCTTTACTGAGCAAGGCCCTGCCCACCAGAGCAAGACCCAAGTTTTCCCATCACTATTCCCTTCCATCAGGATGCCTACACAAGTGTCTTAGCCTCCTGCACGAGAGGGGAGAGAGAAGAAGCAAGAAGAACCACAGTCCCAGAGTGACTAAAACAAAAACCACATTACAGAAAGTTAATCAGCACAAAAAAGCAGAAATATATGTCCCAGATGAAGGGACAAGATAAAACCCCAGAAAAACAATTATTGAAGTGAAGATAGGCAACCTTTAAGAAAAAGAATTCAGAATAATAATAGTGAAGATGATTCAGGATCTTGGGAAAAGAACAGAGGCAAACACTGAGAAGACACAAGAAATGTTTACCAAAGACCTACAAGAACTATAGAACAAACAGAGATGAATAACACACTAGAAGGAATCCACAGCAGAATAACTGAAGCAGAAGAATGGATAAATGACCAGGAGGACAGAATGGTGGAAATCACTGCTTCAGAACAGAATATAAAAAAGGAATGAAAAGAAATGAAGGCATCCTAAGAGACCACTGGGACAAAATTAAACATACCAAAAGTCCCAAACAGGAGATGGCAAGAGTGAATGTTGATATTTTAGGAATCAGCGAACTAAAATGGACTGGAATGGGTGAATTTAACTCAGATGATCATTATATCTACTACTGTGGGCAAGAATCCCTTAGAAGAAATGGAGTAGCCACCATAGTCAACAAAAGAGTCCAAAATGCAGTACTTGGATACAATCTAAAAAATGACAGAATGATCTTTGTTCGCTTCCAAGGCAAATGATTCAATATCAGTGGTAATCCAAGTGTATGCCCCAACAAGTGATGATGAAGAAGCTGAAGTTAACCAGCTCTATGAAAACCTACATGACCTTCTAGAACTAACACCCAAAAAAGATGTCCTTTTCATTATAGGGGACTGGAATGCAGAAGTAGGAAGTCAAGAGAGAACTGGAGTAACAGGAAAATTTGGCCTTGGAGTACAAAATGAAGCAAGGCAAAGGCTAATAGAGATTTGCCAAGAGAACACACTGGTCATAGCAAACACCCTCTTCCAATAACACAAGAGAAGACTCTACACATGGACATCACCAGATGGTCAACACCAAAATCAGATTGATTATATTATTTGCAGCCAAAGATGGAGAAGTTCTATACAGTCAGCAAAAAGAAGACTGGGACCTGACTGTGGCTCAGATCATGAACTCCTTATTGACAAATTCAGACTTAACTTGAAGAAAGTAGGGAAAAGCACTAGGCCATTCAGGTATGACCTAAATCAAATCCTTAACGATTATACAGTGGAAGTGAGAAATAGATTTAATGGACTAGATCTGATAGACAGAGTGCCTGAGGAACTATGGACGGAGGTTCATGACATTGTACAGGAAACAGGGATCAAGACCATCCCTAAGAAGAAGAAATGTAAAAAAGCAAAATGGTTGTCTGAGGAGGCCTTACAAATAGCTGTGGAAAGAAGAGAAGTGAAAAGCAAAGGAGAAGAGGAAAGATATACCCATTTGAATGCAGAGTATTCAAGAATAGCAAGGAGAGATAAGAGAGCCTTATTCAGTGATCAGTGTAAAGAAATAGAGGAAAACAATAGAATGGAAAGACTAGAGATCTCCTCAAGAAAATGAGAGATACCAAGGGAACATTTCATGCAAAGATGGGCTCAATAAAGGACAGAAGTGGTATGGACATAACAGAAACAGAAGATATTCAGAAGAGGTGGAAGAAATACACAGAACTGTACAAAAAAGATCTTCATGACCCAGATAATCATGATGGTGTGATCACTCACCTAGAGCCAAACATCCTGGACTGTGAAATCAAGTGGGCCTTAGGAAGCATCGTTATGAACAAAGCTAGTGGAGGGGATAGAATTCCAGTGGTGGTATCTCAAATCCTGAAAGATGATGCTGTGGAAGTTCTGCACTCAATATGCCAGTAAATGTGGAAAACTCAGCAGTGGCCACAGGCCTGGAAAAGGTAAGTTTTCATTCCAATCCCAAAGAAAGGCAATGCCAAAGAATGCTCAAAGTACCGCGCAATTGCACTCATCTCACAAGCTAGTAAATTAATGCTCAAAAGTTCTCCAAGCCAGGCTTCAGAAATACATGAACCGTGACCATCCATATATTCAAGCTGGTTTTAGAAAAGGCAGAGGAACCAGAGATCAAATTGCCAACATCTGCTGGATCATTGAAAAGGCAAGAGAGTTCCAGAAAAACATCTGTTTCTGCTTTATTGACTATGCCAAAGCCTTTCACTGTGTGGATCACAACAAACTGTGTGTAAAATTCTTCAGGAGATGGAAATACCAGACCATCTGACCTGTCTCTTGAGAAATCTGTATGCAGGTCAGGAAGCAACAAGTCAGAAGGGAATGGCATGATATATTTAAAGTGATAAAAGGGAAGAACCAGCAACTAAGAATAACTTTACCCAGCAGGACTCTCCTTCAGACTTGATGGAAAGATCAAAAGCTTTCCAGACAATCAAAAGTTAAGAGAATTCATCACTGCCAAACCAGTTTCATGTGAATGCTGAAGAACTTCTCTAGGTAGGACACAAGAAAAGGAAAAAACCTACTTACAGAAAATAAACCCAAAGCAATTAAGAAAATGGCAAGAGGATCATCAATAATTAGCTTAAATGTAAATGGATTAAATGCACCAACCAAAATACATAGCTTGGCTGAGCAGATGAAAACATGTGCAAGTATGTACTTCCACTTACCACATCACTCTGCTTGACCCCTCAAATTGCATGTAATTATTTTATATTGTTAGGTTAATCATGTCCCCATTATGGCTTGCAATTGTAATAATCTTTTATTTTTTGTCTGGCTAATGATTGTGAAAACTGATAAATACCTTTCACTGTCGTGATTATGTTACTATTACATGAACCGTGAACTTCCAGATGCTCAAGTTGGATTTGTAAGAGGCAGAGGAACCAGAGATCAAATTGCCAGTATCTGCTGGATCATACAAAAAGCAAGAGAGTTCCAGAAAAACATTTATTTCTGCTTTATTGACTATGCCAAAGCCTTTCACTGTGTGGATCACAACAAACTGTGTGTAGAATTATTGAAGAGATGGGAATACCAGACCACCTGACCTGCCTGTTGAGAAATCTGTATGCAGGTCAAGAAGCAACAGTTAGAACTGGACATGGAAAAACAGACTGGTTCCAAATTGGGAAAGGAGTATGTCAAGGCTGTATATTGTCACCCTGCTTATTTAACTTATATGCAGAGTACATCATGCAAAATTCTAGGCTGAAAGAAGCACAAGCTGGAATCAAGATTGCCAGGAGAAATATCAGTAACCTCAGATACTCAGATGACACCACACTTTTGGCAGAAAGGGAGGAAGAACTTAAAAGCCACTTGATGAAAATGAAAGAGAAGAGTGAAAAAGTTGGCTTAAAACTCAACATTCAAAAAACTAAGATCATGGCACCTGGTCCCTTCACTTCATGGCAAATATGTAGGGAAATGATGGAAACATCGTTCCAAAAATAGGCCAAAAATGATTTTTTGGCTGGTGACTGCAGCCAGGAACTTAAAAGATGCTTGCTCCTTGGAAGAAACGCTATGACTAACCTAGACAGCATATTAAAAAGCAGAGACATTACATTGCCAACAAATGTCTGTCTAGTCAAAGCTATGGTTTTTCCAGTAGTCATGTATGGATGTATGAGTTGAACCATAAAAAAAGCTGAGCACTGAAGAATTGATGCTTTTGAACTGTGGTGTTGGAGGAGACTTTTGAGAGTCCCTTGGTCTGCAAGGAGACCAAAGTAGTCAATCCTAAAGGAAATCAGTCCTGAATATTCGTTGAAAGGACTAATGCTGAAGATGAAACTCAGTACTTTGGCCACCTGATGCAAAGAAATGACTCATTAGAAAAGACCCTAATGCTTGGAAAGACTGAAGGCAGGAGGAGAAGGGGGATGGCAGAGGATGAGATGGTTGGATGGCATCACAAACTCAATGGACATGAGTTTGAGGAAGCTCTGGAAGTTGGTGATGGACAGGGAAGCCTGGTGTGCTGCAGTCCATGGGGTTGCAATAAGTCGGACATGACTGAGCAACTGAACTGAACTGACTGAACTATTATTCACTTAATACCATTGTATTATGATTGATCAACAGAAAAATAATACAATTCTGTGTCACTAAAACTACCATTTAATACGAAAACCTGTAATCACTTTTAAAAATCCAAATGCATATCAGAATTATCTTGGAATTTGTTGAAAAATACAAATGCTCAAGTATTGCTTTTTTTGGCTACAGCTCCAGATATGTTTCTAGAGAGCAGTCACGTTTAAAAACAACTGGACTCTATGAGGATATTTTACTTTCATTTACTTTGTTTCACTTTTTCTCTTTCATGTCAATGCTCCCATTTCAATTAGTTTATGCTTTCCAATTTCTCCATCTCTTCTTTTTATGTTCTTTCTCAAACCTTTATCAAGCATAGTAGAAAAGCTCTTCTATACATACATATAAATAACATGTATAACATATATATATATGTTAGAAAACATGAATTTTTTCCTAAATAAAAATTTATGACATTTGGATTCTACTTGTTTGACTTAGTGTGGATAGAATGTTAGATTTCTAATTTAAAAAATCGATATGCAACAAGCAACAAAGGCTTACTGTATACCACAGGGAACTATAGTCAATATCTTGTAATAACCTATAATGGAAATAATTTCAAAAATAATATATCTGTATAACTGAATAAAAAAAAAGAATTCTACATTTTGAAATTTAATAGTTTACCTTTTTGCCAGTTTTTCTAAATATCCTATGGAAACCTAATGACATTGCATGAGATACAAAATTTTAAGTGTATATGTGTAGGATATAAGATTAATACAAATTAATATAAGTAGAAATCTACTACAGTTAAATTATTAATGACATTATTCAAGATGCTCCGATTCTTATTTTTTCTACACTTGATAAAATATTCTCAGATTTCACTTTCACATGATTATATATTTTTATTTTCCTTTATATTTCTTCTGATTTTTGCTTTATGTATCATTAGGGATGCATAAAGCAAAAATCAGAAGAAATATAAGGGGCTTCCCTTGTGGCTCAGCTGGTAAAAGAATCTTCATGCAGTGCGGGAGACCTGGGTTTGATCCCTGGGTTGGGAAGATCCCCTGGAGAAGGGAAAGGCTACCCACTCCAGTATTCTGCCCTGGAGAACTCCATAGACTATACAGTCCATGGGGTCACAAATAGCTGGACACAATTGAGTGGATTTCACTTAACTTTCTTCTTCATCATTAATATACTCATCTTTGTTTCATTTAAAAGATAGATAAATAAATTTAATTAAAAAAAAATAGGAAGAGCATTGGGGTACACGTTTCTCTTTCCCTTCTGGTTTCCTCAGTGTGTATGCCCAGCAGTGGGATTGCTGGATCATAAGGCAGTTCTATTTCCAGTTTTTTTAAGGAATCTCCACACTGTTCTCCATAGTGGCTGTACTAGTTTGCATTCCCACCAGCAGTGTAAGAGGGTTCCCTTTTCTCCACACCCTCTCCAGCATTTATTGCTTGTAGACTTTTGGATCGCAGCCATTCTGACTGGTGTGAAATGGTACCTCATAGTGGTTTTGATTTGCATTTCTCTGATAATGAGTGATGTTGAGCATCTTTTCATGTGTTTGTTAGCCATCTGTATGTCTTCTTTGGAGAAATGTCTATTTAGTTCTTTGGCCCATTTTTTGATTGGGTCATTTATTTTTCTGGAGTTGAGCTGTAGGTGTTGCTTGTATATTTTTGAGATTAGTTGTTTGTCAGTTGCTTCATTTGTTATTATTTTCTCCCATTCTGAATATCCAGGACATGGAAGCAACCTAGATGTCCATCAGCAGATGAATGGACAAGAAAGCTATGGTACATATACACAATGGAGCATTACTCAGCCATTAAAAAGAATACATTTGAATCAGTTCTAATGAGGTGGACGAAACTGGAACCTATTATACAGAGTGAAGTAAGCCAGAAGGAAAAACACCAATACAGTATACTAACGCATATATATGGAATTTAGAAGGATGGTAACAATAACCCTGTGTACGAGACAGCAAAAGAGTCACTGATGTATAGAACAGTCTTATGGACTCTGTAGGAGAGGGAGAGGGTGGGAAGATTTGAGAGAATGGCATTGAAACATGTATAATGTCATGTATGGAACGAGTTGCCAGTCCAGGTTCGATGCACGATACTGGATACTTGGGGCTGGTGCACTGGGATGACCCAGAGGGGTGGTATGGGGAGGGAGGAGGGAGGAGGGTTCAGGATAGGGAACACATGTCTACCTGTGGCGGATTCATTTTGATATTTGGCAAAACTAATACAATATTGTAAAGTTTAAAAATAAAATAAAATTAAAAAAAATAGGAAGAGGAAATTTGGACACAAAAGAGATACCAAGGACACGATGTTCATAGAGCACTTCAAGGTCCATCATCCCAACTTAGATATTATTATGGTCCCATATTTTAGTTCTACTTAACTATTTAACCTTCAAATTAGACATTATCATGCTACATTATTCAATGTTTATTTTTATTTACTCACATACTTCTCAGTATTTTACTCACAATTTCTTCTTGTATGTCAAACATTCTTTCTAGAATCTTATTCCTTAAGGAGGCAAGCTGTAGGTTTCTGAATCTGAGGATCAGCAACTTTCAACATTTCTGGACAATTATCAACCCTATATTTCTTGAGTGTTATATGTTTCTATTCCCTTCACTATCTCCTCTAATCCTGGTTAGAATTTATTACACCTTCATATTCTGTTCTCCATGTCCCTTAAATTGAATTTCATACTTGTCATCTATTTATCTCTTTAAGCTTCATTCTTTTTTTTAATTTAAATTTATTTATTTTAATTAGAGGCTAATTACTTTACAATATTTTATTTGTTAAGCTTCATTCTTGATCAACTATATGAACATATTTTTCAGTTCACTAAACGTCTGCTGTACCCATTCTATTGTTCAATGCATCTAATGATTATTTCACTATAATTATTATATTTTTATTTCCAGAAAATCTCTGATTGTTTTTATTTTAAAATATGCATAATCATTTTCATAACTTCTTACTATTTGCTAATATTCTCAGTCCCCCTTTACTTCTTAAATATACATATTTTGTATTAAGTATCTAAATCTCCACCATCTGAAGTTTCTGAGTCTAATTCTATTGTCTCTCTCTCTTTCTCCTGCTGGCTTACTTATAGTTGCTTGTTTTGGGCAGAGGTGGGTGTTTGGTGATTTCTGACTGTGGTTGTATATTCTTTGAAACATTTTAGTGGAAACTGTTTGAGGCCTAACTTGAAATTCCATTCCCCAGTGAGAATTTGTCTTTCCTTTTCCCAGTGCCCTCTGGTCACTATCAACCTAGGTCCACATTAAAGAAGAAAGTCTGGCTGTGGTTTGTCTGGACTACAATCCTAGCTGAACACTCACATGAGGGCCAATTTGCGGTTATTATTTCACAAGGATGATATTTTCCTTTCTCCTATCCAGAACCATAGTTGTATAAGGTAAGTTTTGTTACTGTTCTTTCTGCAGAGAGAGTTGCTTTCTCATGTATCCTAACACCAAGTGTATAGTGTTAAAATGTCTGTAGTACCCCAAACCATCTATAGAGTCAATGCAATTCCTGTCAATATTCCAGGCATTTTTTATAGGAATAGAGCAAACAACCATAAAATTCACATGGAACCACAAAAGATCCCAAAGAGTCCAAGCAACCTCAAGATATAAGAGCAAAGCCAGAAGTATCACACCTCATGATTTCAAACCATGTTACAAATTGATAGTAATTAGAACAGTATGGTACAGGCATGAAAATAGACATGTAGACCAATGGAACAGAACTGAGAGCCCAGAAATGGATCCATACATATACGTCAACTAATATTGACAAGAGAGCCAAGAACACTCAATGGAGAAATGATAGTTTCTTCAATTAATGGCTCTGGGCAAACTGGATTGTCATATGCAAAAGGTTAAAATTGGACCCCTATCTTACATCACTCAGAAAAGTTAACGCAAATGGATTGAATAGTGTGTGTATACATACAATATGGAGATATATATATATATATATATATATATATATATATATGTAGCCATAAAAAGAAAATATCCTGACAATTGCAACAAATTAGATGCACTTTGAAGGCATTATATTAAATGAAATAAGTCGAACAGAGAAAGAAAAATACTGTATGATTTCTCTTGCACATGGAGACTGAAAAGGTTGAACTCATAGAAACAGAATAGAATGATAGTTATGAAGGGCTGAGGAGTGGAGGAAATCAAGAAATACTGATTAAACTGTACAACTTTCCAGATATAAGATGAATAATTTCTGAGGACTCTAATGTATTGTATGCTTACTATAGTTAATAATACTTTCAAGTTGCTAAGACAATAGATCTTAAATGTATTCACTATGAAATATTGTAATTATGTGAGGTGATGGAAGTGTTCATTAACCTTGTTGTGGTAATTATTTCACAAAGGACACATGTATCAAATCATCACATTATGTACTTTTAACTTACACAATGTTGTATGTCAATTATATCTTAATAAAGCTGGGTAAAAAGAAAAAAAAAAATTTTTCCAAGATTGTTGTGATCCATACAGTCAAAGACTTTAGCAGAGTCAATGAAAAAGAAGTGCTTTTTTTTTTTTTTTTTAAATTCCCTTGCTTTTTCTATGGTTCAGCAGATGTTGGCAATTTGGTCTCTGGTTCCTCTGCCTTTTCTAAATCCAGCTTGAACATCTGGAAGTTCTCCATTCACATTCTGCTGAAGCCTAGCTTGAAGGATTTTGAGAATAAATTTTCTAGCATGCTATATGAGTGCAATTGTACAGTAATTTGAACATTCTTTGGCATTGCCTTTCTTTGGGATTGGGATGAAAGCCGACCGTTTCCAGTCCTGTGGCCACTGCTGAGTTTTCCAAATTTGCTGGCGTATTTAGTGCAGAACTTTCACAGCATCGTCTTTTAGGGTTTGAAATAGCTCAGCTGAAATTCCATCGCCTCCATTAGCTTTGTTTGTAGTAATGCTTCCTAAGGCCCACTTGATTTCACAGTCCAGGATGTCTGGCTCTAGGTGAGTGGCAACACCATGTGGTTATCCAGTTCATTAAGATTTTTTGTATAGTTCTTCTGTGTATTCTTGCCACCTCTTCTTAATCTCTTCTGCTTCTGTTAGGTCCTTGCTGTTTCTGTCATTTACTGTGCCCGTCTTTGCATGAAATATTCCCTTGGTGTCTCAATTTTCTTGAGACCTCTAGTCTTTCCCATTCTATTGTTTTCCTCTACTTCTTTGCATGTTCACTTAACAAGGCTTTCTTATCTCTCCTTGCTATTCTTTGGAACTCTACATTCAGTTGGATATATCATTCCCATTCTCCTTTGCCTTTTGCTTCTCTTCTTTTATCAGTTATGTGTAAAGCCTCCCCAGACAACCACTTCACCTTTTTGCATTTCTTTTTCTTGGGGATGGTTTTGGTCACCACCGCCTGTACAATGTTATGAACCTCTATCCAAAGTACTTCAGGTACTCTGTCTACCAGATCTAGTCCCTTGAATGTATTTGTCATCTCCACTGTATAATTATAAGGAATTTGGTTTAGATCATACCTGAATGGCCTAGTGGTTTTCCCTACTTTCTTCAAATTAAGCCTAAATTTTGCACATGATTTGAGCCACAGTCAGCTCCAGGTCTTGTTTTTGCTGACTGTATAGAGTTTCTCCATCTTCATCTGTGAGTAATATATGCAATCTGATTTTGGTATTGACCAAATGAATGGTGATGTTCCTGTGTACAGTCATCTCTTGTCTTCATGCAAGAGCGTGTTTGCTATGACCAGTGTGTTCTCTTGGTGAAACTCTGTTAACCTTTGACCTGCTTTATTTTGTACTCCAAGGCCAAACTTTCCTGCTCCGCTATGTATCTCTTGACTTCCTACTTTTGCAATCCAGTCCCCTATGATGAAAGGGGCATTTTTTTTTTTTTTGGTGTTAGTTCTAGGACATTTTGTAGGTCTTCATATAATCATTCAACTTCATCTTCTTCAGCATTAATGGTTGGGGCATAGACTTGGATTACTGTGATGTTTAATGTTTTTCCTTGGAAATGAACCGAGATCATTCTGTCACTTTTGAGACTGCAACCAATTACTGCGGTGTTATCCCATTGTATATATGTACCAGAAATTCTTTATCCATTCATTTGTTGATGGACATCTAGATTACTTTTATGTCTTGGCTACTGTATATACTGCCACAATGGACAGTGGGGTACATGTGTCTTTTTGAATTATGATTTTCTCAGGGTATATGCCCCATAGTGGTATTGCTGGGTGATATGATAGTTTTATTTCTAGTTTTTTAAAGGAATCACCATATTGTTTTCCATAGTGGCTGTGTCAGTTTACATTCCTACTAACAGTTCAGGAGGGTTCCCTTTTCTCCACATACTTGCGGCATTTATTATTTGTAGATTTTTTTGAAGATGGCCATTTGGACTTGTGTGAGGTGACACTACATTGTAGTTTTAATTTGCATTTCTCTAACAGTAAGTGATGCTGAGCATCTTTTCATGTGTTTGTTGGCCATCTGTATGTCATCTTTCAGAGAAATGTCTGTTCAGGTCTTTTGTCCATTTTTTTTGGTTGAGTTGTTTACTTTTCTCATTTTGAACAGCACGAACTGCTTGTATATTTTGGAGATTAATCTTTGCCAGTTGCTTCATTTGCAATTATTTTCTCCCATTATAAGGGTTGTCTTTTCATCTTGTTTGTGGTTTCCTTTGATGTGCAAAAGCTTTTAAGTTTAATTAGGTAGGCTGCAGTCCATGGGGTCGCTAAGAGTCAGACATGACTGAGCAACTTCACTTTCACTTTTCACTTTCATGCATTGGAGAAAGAAATGGCAACCCATTCCAGTGTTCTTGCCTGGAGAATCCCAGGGACGGGGGAGCCTGGTGGACTGCCATCTATGGGGTTGCACAGAGTCAGACACGACTGAAGCGACTTAGCAGCATAGCACAGCAGCAGGTCCCATTTGTGTATTTTTGTTTTTATCTCCATTACTCTAGTAGGTAGGTCATAGAAATCTTGCTGCAATTTAAGTCAAAGACTGTTTTACCTGTGTTTTCCTCTAAGAATTTTATAGTTTCTGGTCTTACATCTAGGCCTTAATCAGATGAAGTGGCATTTCTTTAAGGCCTACACACTTCCATCGTCCTTCTGTAGTTGTTGTTCAATTGCTCAATAGTGTTCAACTCTTTGAGACCCCATGGACTGCACCATGCCAGGCTTCCCTGTCCTTCACCATCACCCAGAGCTTTCTCAAACCCTTGTCCATTGAGTCAGTGATGCCATCCAGCCATCTCATCCTCCGTCATCCCCTTCTCCTCCTGCCTTCAATCTTTCCCAGCATCAGGGTATTTTCCAATGAGTCAGTTCTTCATTTCAAGTGGCCAAAGTATCAGAGCTTCAGCTTCAGAATCAGTCCTTCTAATGAATATTCAAGATTGATTTCCTTTAGGATTGACTAGTTTGATCTCCTTGCAGTCCAAGGGACTCTAGAGTCCAGTTCAGTTCAGTTCAGTCACTCAGTCGTGTCCAACTCTTTGTGACCAGATGAACTGGAGTACGCCAGGCCTCCTGTCCATCACCAGCTCCCAGAGTCTACTCAAAATCATGTCCATTGAGTCGGTGATGCCATCCAACCATCCCATCCTCTGTCGTCTCCTTCTCCTCCTGCTCTCAATCTTTCCCAGCATCAGGGTCTTTTCAAATGAATCAGCTTGTCGCATCAGGTGGCCAAAATATTGGAGTTTAAGCTTCAACAACAGTCCTTCCAATGAACACCCAGGACTGATCTCCTTTAGGATGGAATAGTTGAATCTCCTTGCAGTCCAAGGGACTCTCAAGAGTCTTCTCCAACACCACAGTTCAAAAGCATCAATTCTAGTACCACACCTCAAAAGCATTAATTCTTCAGTGTTTAGCCTTCTTTATGGTCCAACTCTTACATCCATACGTGATTATTGGGAAAACCATAGCTTTAACTACACAGACTGTTGGTAAAGTAATGTGTTTGCTTTTTAATATGCTGTCTATGTTTGTTACAGCTTTTCTTCCAAGGATAAAGCATATTTTAATTTCATGGCTGCAGTTATCATCTGCAGTGATTTTGGAGCCCCCCACAATAAAGTCTCTTAGTGTTCCCATTGTTTTCCCATCTCTTTGCCATGAAGTTATGGGACCAGATGCCATAATCTTCGTTTTTTGAATGCTGGGTTTTAAGCCAACTTTTTTACTCTCCTTTTCCACTTTGATCAAGAGGCTCTTTAGTTCTTCTTCACTTTTTGCCATAAGGGTGATGTCATCTGCATATATGAGGTTATTGATATTTCTCCCAGAAATCTTGATTCCAGATTTTGCTTTATCCAGCCTGGCATTTCGCATGATGTACTCTGCATAGAAGTTAAATAAGCAGGGTGACTATATACAGCCTTGATGTTCTCCTTTCCCATTTTGGAACCAGTCTGTTGTTCTATGTCTGGTTCTAACTGTTGCTGCTTGACCTGCATGCCGGTTTCTCATGAGGCAGATAAGGTGGTCTGGTATTGCCATCTCTTGAAGAATTTTCCACAGTTTGTTGTGATCCACACAGTCAAGGCTTTGGTTCAGTCAATAAAGCAAAAGTAGATATTTTCCTGGAACTCTCTTGCTTTTTCTGTGATCCAATGGATGTTGACAATTTGATCTCTAGTTCTCCTTTTTCTAGATCCAGCTTGAACATCTGGAAATTCACAGTTCACATACTTTTGAAGTCTAGCTTGGAGAATTTTGAGCATTTCTTTGTTAGTATGTGAAGTGAATGTTATTGTGTGGTAGTTTGAGCATTCTTTGGCATTACCCTTCTTTGGGATTGGAATGAAAACTGACGTTTTCAGTCCTGTGGCAACTGATGAGTTTTCCAGATTTGCTGGCATATTCAGTGCAGCACTTACACAGCATCATCTTTTAGAATTTGAAATAGTTCAGCTGGTGTTCCATCACCTCCACTAGCTTCGTTTGTAGTGATGTTTCCTAAGGCCCACTTGACTTCACACTCCAAGATGTCTGGCTCTAGGTGAATGATCACATTATCGTGATTATCTGGGTCATGAAGATCTTTTTCTGTATAGTTCTTCTGTGTATTCTTGCCACTTCTTCTTAATATCTCCTGCCTCTGTTAAGTCCATATCATTTTTGTCCTTTATTGTGCCCATCTTTGCATGAAATTTTCCCTTGGTATCTCTATTTATCTTGAAGTGATCACTAGTCTTTCCCATTCTTTTGTTTCCCTCTATTTCTTTGTATTTTTCACTTAGGAAGGTTTTCTTATTTCTCTCTGGTATTCTTTGGAACTGTGCATTCAGATGGGTATATCTTTCCTTTTCACCTTTGCCTTTCACTTCTCTTTTCAGCTATTTGTAAGATCTCCTCATATAGCCATTTTGCCTCTTCGCATTTCTTTTTTGGGGGGTGGTTTTGATCACTGCCTCCTGTACAATGTCATAAACCTCTGTCCATAGTTCTTCTACCAGATCTGGTAGCATTCTGTCTACCAGTTCTAATCCCTTGAGTCTATTTGTCACTTCTGTTGTATAATCATAGGGGATTTGATTTAGGTCATACCTGAATGGTCTAGTGGATTTCCCTACCTTCTTCAATTTAAGTCTGAATTTTGCAATAAGGAGTTCATGATCTGAGCCACAGTCAGCTCCCAGGCTTGTTTTTGCTGACTGTATAGAGATTCTCCATCTCCAACTGCAAAAAAATCATCCCTCTGGGTGCTAGGAATTCTGGTCCTTTTCTAAGGTAACACTTTTAACTTTTTTCAACTTTTCTCCTGAAGCAGTATAGGAAGTAGGGAGCAGACTTCGGTGGCAAGGTAGGAAAGTGCCATAAAAACAGCAAAACTCCAATGACTGTCCATATTTTCTTTCACCAACTCCAAACCTCATTTGTTCCAAAGAATAAGGATTAGCTGCAAATTTTTTTACCCTTTAGGTTTGCATTGAAAGTCATAATTGGTTTACTATTTCCCCCTGGCCCAAAGTGTCTCAGGCTTGAACCATAAAATCATGTGGCTTTCAAATTCTTCAAAATCAAATCCCCTGTTTTCTCTTATTGCAACACACTTTACTTGAGAGCATCACAAAAATGCAGCAATACCACTGACCTATTTTCCTACCTTTTCATCAGTAGTATCCAACCATAAATTTGTAGTAATAAAGGTACAAAGTTATGACCACTTTTTGATCTTAGGATTTACTTCTAATGACTTGTCCTCCACCACAGGAATGAGGGAAATTGCAAATTCTCCTGTAAAAGTCTGAATCAAGATTTAGACTCTTTCATAGTAGATTATATACCTGGTGATTCTACTGAATTGATATAAGTTGAACCGAGATCAAAGTTTAAACTCCTTTTGGTGATTTTCAAGATCCTACATGATCTCATAAATATGTACCTTTCCTCTCCTACCTCATGGTCTTTACACTTTCCATTCCCTCTGCCAGGATCATATTTTGCATGGCTGCCTCCTACTTGCCATTCAGGTTTCAGCTCAAATATTTCTTCAGAAAAGTCTTCCCTGGCCATCTTACCTAAAGAATAGCTCTTTCCAGCTAGTACTTGTCACTATTTTAATCTATTTTATACTTATTTGTGCTGTGTCTGTCTCATGGCACTAGACTAGAACCTCCATGAAAACAGGGATCATCCTCTCTTGTTAGCTCAGAAGATTAGTAGCTCTTGGGCAAAAATTTGGTTAATTAATTGCCTGAACCTGTCAGTATGTTGGTAGAGTTATTTTTTAGGAATCAATTTGTCTACTAATACTTCCTTCAAGCAAATTTATTTTTGTCATATTCACTGATATTAGCAATAATGATAGAATTAATCCTGGTCAACTTGATTTCCTATTATGCATCCATTGGAAACTTTTCACATTATGTGCTGGGGTTAAAAGTAAAAAGGACATTTTATTTGTACCATAAAGTTACTTCAGGTAAAGGAGACATTGTGACATAATACTGTAAATTGATCATTCAGTTCATTAATTAACGGATCCAAGTGAAAAAAAATTTTTTTTATTTTTTTAAATTTTATTTTATTTTTAAACTTTACATAATTGTATTAGTTTTGCCAAATATCAAAATGAATCCGCCACAGGTATACATGTGTTCCCCATCCTGAACCCTCGTCCCTCCTCCCTCCCCATTCCATCCCTCTGGGTCGTCCCAGTGCACCAGCCCCAAGCATCCAGTATCGTGCATCGAACCTGGACTGGCAACTCGTTCCATACATGATATTTTACATGTTTCAATGCCATTCCCCCAAATCTTCCCACCCTCTCCCTCTCCCACAGAGTCCATAAGACTGTTCTATACATCAGTGTCTCTTTTGCTGTCTCGTACATAGGGTTATTGTTACCATCTTTCTAAATTCCATATATATGCGTTAGTATACTGTATTGGTGTTTTTCTTTCTGGCTTACTTCACTCTGTATAATAGGCTCCAGTTTCATCCACCTCATTAGAACTGATTCAAATGTATTCTTTTTAATGGCTGAGTAATACTCCACTGTGTATATGTACCATAGCTTTCTTGTCCATTCATCTGCTGATGGACATCTAGGTTGCTTCCATGTTCTGGCTATTATAAACAGTGTTGTGATGAGCATTGGGGTACATGTGTCTCTTTCCCTTCTGGTTTCCTTAGTGTGTATACTCAGCAGTGGGATTGCTGGATCATAAGGCAGTTCTATTTCCAGTTTTTGAAGGAATCTCCACACTGTTCTCCATAGTGGCTGTACTAGTTTGCATTCCCACCAGCAGTGTAAGAGGGTTCCTTTTTCTCCACACCCTCTCCAGCATTTATTGCTTGTAGACTTTTGGATCGCAGCCATTCTGACTGGTGTGAAATGGTACCTCATAGTGGTTTTGATTTGCATTTCTCTGATAATGAGTGATGTTGAGCATCTTTTCATGTGTTTATTAGCCATCTGTATGTCTTCTTTGGAGAAATGTCTATTTAGTTCTTTGGCCCATTTTTTGATTGGGTCATTTAATTTTCTGGAGTTGAGCTGTAGGAGTTGCTTGTATATTTTTGAGACTAGTTGTTTTTCATTTGCTTCATTTGCTATTATCTTCTCCCATTCTGAAGGCTGTCTTTTCACCTTGCTAATAGTTTCCTTTGATGTGCAGAAGCTTTTAAGGTTAATTAGGTCCCATTTGTTTATTTTTGCTTTTATTTCCAATATTCTGGGAGGTGGGTCATAGAGGATCCTGCTGTGATGTATGTCAGAGAGTGTTTTGCCTATGTTCTCCTCTAGGAGTTTTATAGTTTCTGGTCTTATGTTTAGATCTTTAATCCATTTTGAGTTTATTTTTGTGTATGGTGTTAGAAAGTGTTCTAATTTCATTCTTTTACAAGTGGTTGACCAGACTTCCCAGCACCACTTGTTAAAGAGATTGTCTTTAATCCATTGTATATTCTTGCCTCCTTTGTCAAAGATAAGGTCTCTGGGCTTTCTATTTTGTTCCATTGATCTATATTTCTGTCTTTGTGCCAGTACCATACTCTCTTGATAACGGTGGCTTTGTAGTAGAGCCTGAAATCAGGTACGTTGATTCCTCCAGTTCCCTTCTTCTTTCTCAAGATAGCTTTGGCTATTCGAGGTTTTTTGTATTTCCATACAAATTGTGAAATTATTTGTTCTAGCTCTGTGAAGAATACTGTTGGTAGCTTGATAGGGATTGCATTGAATCTATAAATTGCTTTGGGTAATATACTCATTTTCACTATATTGATTCTTCCAATCCATGAACATGATATATTTCTCAATCTATTAGTGTCCTCTTTGATTTCTTTCACCAGTGTTTTATAGTTTTCTATATATAGGTCTTTAGTTTCTTTAGGTAGATATATTCCTAAGTATTTTATTCTTTCTGTTGCAATGGTGAATGGAATTGTTTCCTTAATTTCTCTTTCCATTTTCTCATTATTAGTGTATAGGAATGCAAGGGATTTCTGTGTGTTGATTTTACATCCTGCAACTTTACTATAGTCATTTATTAGTTCTAGTAATTTTCTGGCGGATTCTTTAGTGTTTTCTATGTAGAGGATCATGTCATCTGCAAACAGTGAGAGTTTTACTTCTTCTTTTCCAATTTGGATTCCTTTTATTTCTTTTTCTGCTCTGATTGCTGTGGCCAAAACTTGCAAAATTATGTTGAATAGTAATGGTGAAAGTGGGCACCCTTGTCTTGTTCTTGACTTTAGAGGAAATGCTTTCAATTTTTCACCATTGAGGATAATGTTTGCTGTGGGTTTGTCATGTATAGCTTTTATTATGTTGAGGTATGTTCCTTCTATTCCTGCTTTCTGGAGAGTTTTTATCATAAATGGATGTTGAATTTTGTCAAAGGCTTTCTCTGCATCTATTGAGATAATCATATGGTTTTTATTTTTCAATGTGTTAATGTGGTGTATTACATTGATTGATTTGTGGATATTGAAGAATCCTTGCATCCCTGGGATAAAGCCCACTTGGTCCTGGTGTATGATCTTTTAAATGTGTTGTTGGATTCTGATTGCTAGAATTTTGTTAAGGATTTTTGCATCTATGTTCATCAGTGAATTTGGCCTGTAGTTTTCTTTTTTTGTGGGATCTTTGTCAGTTTTTGGTATTAGGGTGATGGTTGTCTCATAGAATGAGTTTGGAAGTTTACCATCCTCTGCAATTTTCTGGAAGAGTTTGAGCAGGATAGGTGTTAGCTCTTCTCTAAATTTTTGGTAGAATTCAGCTGTGAAACCGTCTGGACCTGGGCTTTTGTTTGCTGGAAGATTTTTGATTACAGTTGCAATTTTCGTGCTTGTGATGGGTCTGTTAAGATTTTCTATTTCTTCCTGGTCGAGTTTTGGAAAGTTGTACTTTTCTAAGAATTTGTCCATTTCTTCCACGTTGTCCATTTTATTGGCATATAACTGTTGATAGTAGTCTCTTATGATCCTTTGTATTTCTGTGTTGTCTGTTGTGATCTCTCCATTTTCGTTTCTAATTTTATTGATTTGATTTTTCTCCCTTTGTTTCTTGATGAGTCTGGCTAATGGTTTGTCAATTTTATTTATCCTTTCAAAGAACCAGCTTTTGGCTTTGTTGATTTTTGCTATGATCTCTTTTGTTTCTCTTGCATTTGTTTCTGCTCTAATTTTTAAGATTTCTTTCCTTCTACTAACCCTGGGGTTCTTCATTTCTTCCTTTTCTAGTTGCTTTAGGTGTAGAGTTAGGTTATTTATTTGACTTTTTTCTTGTTTCTTGAGATGTGCCTGTATTGCCATGAACTTTCGCCTTAGGACTGCTTTTACCGTGTCCCACAGGTTTTGGGTTGTTGTGTTTTCATTTTCATTCGTTTCTATGCAAATTTTGATTTCTTCTGTAATTTGTTGGTTATTCAGCAGCGTGTTGTTCAGCCTCCATATGTTGGAATTTTTAATAGTTTTTCTCCTGTAATTGAGATCTAATCTTACTGCATTGTGGTCAGAAAAGATGCTTGGAATGATTTCTATTTTTTTGAATTTACCAAGGCTAGCTTTATGGCCCAGGATGTGATCTATCCTGGAGAAGGTTCCATGTGTGCTTGAGAAAAAGGTGAAATTCATTGTTTTGGGATGAGATGTCCTATAGATATCAATTAGGTCTAACTGGTCTATTGTATCGTTTAAAGTTTGTGTTTCCTTGTAAATTTTCTGTTTAGTTGATCTATCCATAGGAGTGAGTGGGGTATTAAAGTCTCCCACTATTATTGTGTTATTGTTAATTTCTCCTTTCATACTTGTTAGCATTTGTCTTACATACTGTGGTGCTCCCATGTTGGGTGCATATATATTTATAATTGTTATATCTTCTTCTTGGATTGATCCTTTGATCATTATGTAGTGACCGTCTTTGTCTCTTTTCACAGCCTTTGTTTTAAAGTCTATTTTATCTGATATGAGTATTGCTACTCCTGCTTTCTTTTGGTCCCTATTAAAAAAAATTATGCTTTAGGAAACCTGAAGACTTAACACTGAGAAAGGGACATTTAACTTATCTGGAGCAATTTCAAAAGAATGGCGTGATATATTTGTCTTATTCTTCCATCTTTTGGAGGCAGATGTGCTTAGATGAATTGTCAGACTTGCTATTAGATTAGGGCCTTGTCAAAATAAGTTAGGGAAGGTTGACAAAAAGGAAGAGGTTGTAAAGAAATGCATATTCATAGACAACATAGGACTTATAACTTCAGTAATAATTATCAACAAAAAATTCAATTCACTGTAACTATATGCAGAGCAAGAGAATCTTCGTGTAAGCAATGATAAAAACCACATAAGGTGTTTTTTTTTTTTTTCTTTTAAATTTCTTTTTATTAAAGAAGTAATTGTGGTAAAATGGACATAACCTAAAATTTACCATTTTAACCATTTTTAAGTGTACAGTTCACTATTAAGTACATTCATGTTGTTGTGTAACCAACCTTGTGAATTCTTTCCATCTTGCAAAACTGAAACACTGTCCCACTAAATAATTCTCATGCCCTAAACCCCAAGAACTATCATTATGCTTTCTGTCCCAAGAATCTGACTCCTCTAGATACCTCACCTGAGTGGACTCACACAATATTTGTCCTCCTGTGTCTGGCTTATTTGACTTATCAAAATGTCCCCAAGGTTTACCCATGTTGTAGATGTGCCAGAACTTCCTTCCTTTTTAAGGCTGAAAAATATTCCACTGTACGTGTATACCACTTTTTTTTTTATCTGTTCATCTGTCAACACATAAGGTCTTCTTGATTATATACAACAATCTTCTACGAAAAAACAGTTTAACATAAAAGGAAAATCTTTATTGGCAGTGGTAAATAATTATTTGGAAAACATATTGTCTGAATTTATAATCCATTGCTTTTAAAACTACTTCAATATGTATATGTTAATTCTAATCTCCTAATTTATCACTTCTCCTCACCTTTCCCCATAGGTAACCATAAATTTGATTTTGAGAACTGTGAGTCTCTTTTGTAAATAATTTCATTTGTATGATTTTTATTAGATTCTACATATAAGTAATATCATATAAACAGATAATAAAGACCTACTGCATAACACAGGGAAATGAAAAATAATATATATATATATATATATATATATATATATATATATACACACACACACACACAGACAGACATATACTGTTGTATTTTCTCAGTTGTGTTCAACTCTTTGTGACCTTATGTACTGTAGCCCATCAGCCTCCTCTGTCCATGGAATTTTCCAGGCAAGAATACTGGAGTGGATGGTTGCCATTTCCTACTGCAGGGGATCTTCCTGACCCAGGAATCAAATATACCCAGGGAAATATATATAAATATATATGAAAGTGAGTGTTTCTCAGTCATGTCCAGCTCTTTGTGACCCCATGGACTACACAGTCCATGGAGTTCTCCAGGCTGGAATACTGGAATGGGTAGCCTTTCCCTTCTCCAGGAGATTTTCCCAACCCAGGGATCGAACCCAGGTCTCCCACATTGCAGATGGATTCTTTACCAGCTGAGCCACAAGGGAAGCCCAAGAATACTGGAGTGGGTAGCTTATCCCTTCTTCAGTGGATCTTCCCAATCCAGGAATCAAACCGGGGTCCCTTGCATGGCAGGTGGATTCTTTACCAACTGAACTATCAGGGGAGCTTTGCTATACACCTGAAACTAACACAACTTTGTATATAAACTATACTACAAATTTTTTTTTTAATGAATAAAAGAAAAAAATGTACTTCAATGTGAAAAGCAATTTGGTAGTTTTGTAAAAAGTTAAATATAGAAATACTGCATGATTTAACAGTTTTTTTTTTTTTTTTTTCAGGTATAACCAAAGTAAATGAAATCAGGGAGTCACATATATTTGTACACCAATATTCACAGCAGTATTATTGACAACATTTAACAGTAGAGAACAATCCAATATCCATTGATGGATGAATGACTAAACAAAATGTAGTATATAATATACAATGTAATATTACTCAGGCTTAAAAAAGAAGGGAATTCCGACACATGCTACAACATGGATGAACCTTGAAGACATTATGCTAACTGAAATAAGTCAGTCACAGGTGGACAAATATTGTATAATTCCACTTATATGCAGTTCCTAGAGTAGTCCAATTCATAGACACAGTGAATAACTGTTGGTCTCCAGGGACTGGATCAAGAGGAGAATGGGGAGTTATTGATTAATGGGTATGGAGTTTCTTTTTGGGATGACAAAAGAAGTTATGGAAATAGATAGTGGTGAATTCAATGTGGATACACATTGTAAATGTACTTAATGACACTGAATTATAAACTTAAAATAATAATTAAAATGGTAAATTTTATGTTATATATATTTTACCATAGTTTTTAAAGAGTCATCTGTTTGATCTTTCCTTTCCTTTAACAATCTGGATTTAATCTACTTCATTATAAGCAACTGTATAGTCTAGGAAGCCAACTTGGGCCTTGGAATCAGGCATATTTTGCTCTGCTACTTATTAGCTGTGTGATCTTTGACTTATGACTGAAACTCTCTGAGCTTCAGTTTTCTCATCTGTATGAATTATCAATTTTTACTTTTAGGTAGTAGAATCATGTCGGTGGACAAAATCTCATACTGAAAAATAAAATCATATTAGTACCCAGATAGATAAAACATATAAATGAAACTGTGCTATATATAAAGGAGGTATATTTTATGGTGGTAGGAGTGAGGGGAGGACGTCCCATTACCCCTGCCTCTACCCCCAAGTCACTTCCCCAAGACAGAGAGAAACATGACTTGAAAACCACTGGGCTAGCTATATAGGATCATTGAAATTCTGCTTAGAGTAATCTATGATTACACACGTGTGAAAGTATTTTGTAAACTACAGGGACCATCACAAATGAGAGCTACAATTGTTATGATCATGTTCTACTTTATCTTATCCCTGATGTGGTAAAGCAAATGCAAGCAGTATAAGACAGAACACTAGATGGCAGCAGCAGAAAGACTGAAAAGCAGGGTAAAAAAGGACAACATACCCCTGTCCACTCCTCTTCTCCCTCACGGTATTCACTTTCATAACAAAACAATATTCATCAGGCTAATTTTGAAGTTTTAAAAGTTTCATATTTAAACAACTCTAAAATAATAATCTATCTCCATTTCATAATCAGAAGGAACAAATTAAAGTAGAGACTAAAAGACAGAACAATAATCGCTTAAATAAACAGTTGCCAAGATTCGGCTGCTTTTTAGTTGTGATAAAAACTGGATAAGGCCTATAGCACCATACCTTTAATATACTTCACACCCCAGGATGATGTTAATTGAACTTTGTAGCCAAATGAAGAGCAACAGTGGACTAATATTAATATATATCACCTAATACCAAGAAAATTAGAGATTCCAAGGGAACATTTCATGCAAAGATGAGCACAACAAAGGACAGAAATGGCATAGGCCAAACAGAGGCCAAAGATATTAAGAAGAGGTGGCAAGAATACACAGAAGAACTGTACAAAAAAGATCTTAATGACCCAGATGACCACAATGGTATGATCACTCACCTAGAGCCAGACATCCTGGAATGTGAAATTAAGTGGGCCTTAGGAAGCATCACTACAAACAAAGCTAGTGGGGTTGATGGAGTTAATGGAATTCCAGTTGAGCTATTTCAAATCCTAAAAGATGATGCTGTGAAAGTGCTGCACTTATTATGCCAGCAAATCTGGAAAACTCAGCAGTGGCCACAGGACTGGAAAATGTCAGTTTTCATTCCAAACCCAAAGAAAGGCAATGCAAAGAATGCTCAAACTACCGTACAATTGCACTCATCTCACACCTTAGCAAAGTAAGCTCAAAATTCTCCAAACCAGGCTTCAACAGTACGTGAACCATGAACTTCCAGATGTTCAAGCTGGATTTAGACAAAGGAGAAGAACCAGAGATCAAATTGCCAACATCCGTTAGATCATAGAAAAAAGCAAGAGAGTTCCAGAAAAAATATCTACTTTTGCTTTATTGACTACACCAAAGCCTTTGACTGTGTGGATCACAGCAAACTGTGGAAAATTCTCAAAGACATGGGAATACTAGACCCCCTGACCTGCCTCCTGAGAAATCTGTATGCAGGTCAAGAAGCAACAGTTAAAAGTATACATGGAACAACAGATTGATTTCAAATCAGGAAAGGAATATGTCAAGGCTGTATATTGTCATCCTGCTTATTTAACTTATATGCAGAGTACATCATGTGGAATGCTGGGCTGGATGAAGCAGAAGCTGAAATCAAGATTGCTGGGAGAAATATCAATAACCTCAGATAAACAGATGACACAACATTTATGGCAGAGAGCAAAGAAGAACTAAAGAGCATCTTGATGAAAGTGAAAGAGGAGAGTGAAAAAGTTGGATTAAAGCTCAACATTCAGAAAACTAAGATCATGGCATCTGGTCCCATCGCTTCATGGCAAATAGATGGGGAAACAGTGGCTGACTTTATTTTTGGGGGGCTCCAAAATCACTGTAGGTGGTGACTGCAGTCATGAAATTAAAAGACACTTGCTCCTTGGAAGGAAGGCTATGACCAAACTAGACAGCATATAAAAAGCAGAAACATTACTTAACCAACAAAGGTCCATCTAGTCAAAGCTATGGTTTTTCCAGCAGTCATGTATAGAGAAAGCTGAGTGCCCAAGTATTGATGCTTTTGAACTGTGGTGTTGGAGAAGACTCTTGAGAGTCCCTTGGACTGCAAGGAGATCCAACCAGTCCATCCTAGAAAAAAATCAGTCCTGAATATTCATTCGAAGGACTGATGCTGAAGCTGAAACTCCAATACTTTGACCACCTGATGCAAAGAACTGACTCATTTGAAAAGACCCTGATGCTGGGAAAGATTGAGGGCAGGAGGAAAAGGGGACGACAGAGGATGAGATTGTTAGATGGCATCACCGACTCGATGGACATGAGTTTGAGCAAACTCTGGGAGTTGGTGATGGATAGGGAGGCCTGTCATGCTGCAGGCCATGGGGTCGCAAAGAGTCGGACACAACTGAGCGACTGAACTGACCTGAACTGAACTGAATACTGCCTTTTCAATGTTTCTTCTGCTGCCATCTAGTGTTATGTCTATACTGTCTGCATTAGCTTTTTAATATTAACTAGTATGGTCCCATCACTTCATAGGAAATAGATGGGGAAACAGTGGAAACAGTGTCAGACTTTATTTTTCTGGGCTCCAAAATCACTGCAGATAGTGATTGCAGCCATGAAATTCATGAAATTAAAAGACGCTTACTCCTTGGAAGGAAAGTTATGACCAACCTAGATAGCATATTCAAAAGCAGAGACATTACTTTGCCAACAAAGGTTCATCTAGTCAAGGCTATGGTTTTTCCTGCGGTCATGTACGAATGTGAGAGTTGGACTGTGAAGAAGGCTGAGTGCCGAAGAATTGATGCTTTTGAACTGTGGTGTTGGAGAAGACTCTTGAGAGTCCCTTGGACTGCATGGAGATCCAACCAGCCCATTCTGAAGGAGATCAGCCCTGAGCTTTCTTTGGAAGGAATGATGCTAAAGCTGAAACTCCAGTACTTTGGCCACCTCATGAGAAGAGTTGACTCATTGGAAAAGACTCTGATGCTGGGAAGGATTCAGGGTAGGAGGAGAAGGGGACGACAGAGGATGATATGGCTGGATGGCATCACTGACTCGATGGACGTGAGTCTGAGTGAACTCTGGGAGTTGGTGATGGACAGGGAGGCCTGGCGTGCTGCAATTCATGGGGTCGCAAAGAGTCAGACAGGACTGAGTGACTGATCTGATCTGATCTGAGTATCCCTTTGTATCCCTAAATGCCATTGCAAGAAAGGATCTGGGTATTCTAACCTCTCTGTCCAATGATCTTTTCACTTTAGATAGGAAGTATATTGATAATTGAACAGAGAGTTTCGAACTGCTTGCATAGTCCTCCCCCCCCACCCCATTCCATTTCTCAGTACAGTTTGTAATAATATGTTATAAATAAACCTAAAGCTGCAGATTAGCTTTACTCTGCTTTCTTCCTAAAAACATTTGTTGAATGTCTATGTTTAGTATGTTTGGGTGCGAAGACATATACCGTCTTCAAGGAGCTCACACTCTCATGAAGAAGATAGAAGATATGTAGAGTGCAGTAAGATATACACTACTAAAGTGCAGGGTTTTTTAAAATTAATTTGTTTTTTATTGAAGGATAATTGCTTTACAGAATTTTGTTGTTTTCTGTCAAACCTCAACATGAATCCATATTAAAATAGATAGCCCATGGGAATTTGCTGTATGGCTCTGGAAACTCAAACAGGGGCTCTATATCAACCTAGAGGGGTGGGATGGGGAGGGTGATGGGAGGGAGATTCAAAAGGGAGAGGATATGGTCCTTCCCCTTAGCACTGCTTTTACAGTGTCCCACAGGTTTTGGGTTGTGGTGTGTTCATTTTCATTAGTTTCTATGCATATTTTGATTTCTTTTTTGATTTCTCCTGTGATTTGTTGGTTATTCAGCAGCGTGTTGTTCAGCCTCCATATGTTGGAATTTTTAATAGTTTTTCTCCTGTAATTGAGATCTAATCTTACTGCATTGTGGTCAGAAAAGATGCTTCGAATGCTTTCGATTTTTTTGAATTTACCATGGCTAGATTTATGGCCCAGGATGTGATCTATCCTGGAGAAGGTTCTGTGTGCGCTTGAGAAAAAGGTGAAATTCATTGTTTTGGGGTGAAATGTCCTACAGATATCAATTAGGTCTAACTGGTCTATTGTATCATTTAAAGTTTGTGTTTCCTTGTTAATTTTCTATTTAGTTGATCTATCCATAGGTTTGAGTGGGGTACTGAAATCTCCCACTATTATTGTGTTATTGTTAATTTCCCCTATCATACTTGTTAGCATTTGTCTTACATATTGCGGTGCTCCTATGTTGGGTGCATATATATTTATAATTTTTATATCTTCTTCTTGGATTGATCTTTGATCATTATGTAGTGTCCTTATTTGTCTCTTTTCACAGCCTTTGTTTTAAAGTCCATTTTATCTGATATGAGTATTGCTACTCCTGCTTTCTTTTGGTCTCTATTCGCGTGAAATATCTTTTTCCAGCCCTTCACTTTCAGTCTGTATGTGTCCCTTGTTTTGAGGTGGGTCTCTTGTAGACAACATATATAGGGGTCTTATTTTTTGTATCCATTCAGCCAGGTTTTGTCTTTTGGTTGGGGCATTCAACCCATTTACATTTAAGGTAATTATTGATAAGTATGATCCCATTGCCATTTACTTTATTGTTTTGGGCTCAAGTTTATACACCCTTTTTGTGTTTCCTGTTTAGAGAAGATCCTTCAGCATTTGTTGGAGAGCTGGTTTGGTGGTGCTGAATTCTCTCAGCTTTTGCTGGTCTGTAAAGCTTTTGATTTGTCCTTCATATTTGAATGAGATCCTTGCTGGGTACAGTAATCTGGGCTGTAAGTTATTTTCTTTCATCACTTTAAGTATGTCCTGCCATTCTCTCCTGGCCTGAAGAGTTTTTATTGAAAGATCAGCTGTTATCCTTATGGGGATCCCTTTGTGTGTTATTTGTTGTTTTTCCCCTGCTGCTTTTAATATTTGTTCTTTGTGTTTGATCTTTGTTAATTTGATTAATATGTGTCTTGGGGTGTTTTGCCTTGGGTTTATCTTGTTTGGGGCTCTCTGGGTTTCTTGGACTTGGGTGATAATTTCCCTCCCCATTTTAGGGAAGTTTTCAATGATTATCTCCTCAAGTATTTTCTCATGGTTTTTCTTTTTGTCTTCTTCTTCTGGGACTACTATGATTCGAATGTTGGGGTGTTTAACATTGTCCCAGAGGTCTCTGAGATTGCCCTCATTTCTTTTAATTCATTTTTCTTTTTTCCTCTCTGGTTCATTCATTTCTACCATTCTATCTTCTACCTCGCTAATCCTATCTTCTGCCTCTGTTTTTCTACTGTTGGTTCCCTCCAGAGTGTTTTTTATCTCATTTATTGCATTATTAATTATATATTGACTCTTTTTTTTATTTCTTCTAGGTCCTTGTTAAACCTTTCTTGCATCTTCTCAATCTTTGTCTCCAGGCTATTTATCTGTGATTCGAGTTTGTTTTCAAGATTTTGGATCATTTTCAGTATCATTATTAGGAATTCTTTATCAGGTAGATTCCCTATCTCTTCCTGTTTTGCTTGGTTTGGTGGACATTTATCCTGTTCCTTTACCTGCTGGTTATTCCTCTGTCTCTTCATCTTGTTTATATTGCTGTGTTTGGGGTAGCCTTTCTGTATTCTGGCAGTTTATGGAGTTCTCTTTATTGTGGAGTTTCCTCACTGTGGGTGGGGTTGTACAGGTGGCTTGTCAAGGTTTCCTGGTTATGGAAACTTGTGTAGGTGTTCTGGTGGGTGGGGCTGGACTTCTTCTCCCTGGAGTGTAATGAAGTGTCCAGTAATGAGTTATGAGATGTCAATGGGTTTGGAGTGACTTTGGGCAGCCTGTATATTGAAGCTTAGGGCTATGTTCCTGTGTTGCTGGAGAATTTGCATGGTATGTCTTGCTCTGGAACTTGTTGGCTCTTGGGCGGTGCTTGGTTTCAGTGTAGGTATGGAGGCATTTGATGAGCTCTTGTCAATTAATGCTCCCTGCATTCAGGATTTCTCTGGTGTTCTCAGGATTTGGACTTAAGCTTCCTGCTTCTGGTTTTCGGTCTTATTTTTACAGTAGTCTCAAGACTTCTCCATCTACACAGCATTGTTGATAAAACATCTAGGTTAAAGATGAAAAGTTCCTCCACAGTAAGGGACACCCAGAGAGGTTCACAGAGGTATACAGAGAAGAGAAGAGGGAGGAGGGTGATAGAGGTGACCAGGATGAGATGAGGTGGAATCAAAAGAGGAAAGAGCAAGCTAGCCAGTAATCACTTCCTTATGTGCACTCCACAGTCTGGACTGCTCAGAGATGTTCACGGAATTATACAGAGAAGAGAAGAGGGAGGAAGGAGACAGAGGTGGCCGGGAGGATAAAGGGGGGAATCAAAAGGAGAGAGACAGATCTAGCCAGTAATCAGTTCCCTAAGTTTTCTCCACCATCTGGAACATACAAAGAGATTCCCAGAGTTGGGCAGAGAAGAGAAGGGGGAGGGAGGAGATAGAGACGACTTGGTGGAGACAAAGGAGAGTCCAAAGGGGAAGAGAGCAGTCAAGCCAGTAATCTCGCTCTCAAGTAAAAATGGGTACTGAAGATTGGGTTCTTAAAGGTACAAAATCAATAACAAATACCAAAGAGCAAAGATTAAAAATCTAGAGTAAAAGTTGGATTTTCAAAAATACAATAGTAAAGAAAAAGAGAAAAAAAAAGTCACACAAAAAAATATGGAATGCTTCACGAATTTGCATGTCATACTTGCGCAGGGTCCATGCTAATCTTCTCTGTATCATTCCAATTTTAGTATATGTGCTGCCGAAGCAAGCACTATCATAACATTTTAAATCAACTATATATCTCTCTATAAATAAATCCGTTGCCCAGTTTGTAATTGACTGTTTTTATTGTTGTTCTTGAGGTTAGGAGTTCTTTTTATGTTCTATATACAGTGCCCTTATCAGACACATAATTTGCAAAAAAATTTCCCCAATCTGTGAGCTGTGTTTTAATACTGTTCATGGTATCATTTGAAGCCTACACTTTTAAAAATTTTGATGCAGTACAATTTATTTATTTTTTTCTTTTGTTACTTGTGATTTTGGTATCATATCTGTCACCATTATCCAAGCCAAGGTCATGAAAATTCACACCTGGGTTTTCTTCCAAGAATTTACTAGTTTTAGTTCTCCCTTTAGTTCTTTGTCCCATTTTGAGTTTGTTTTTGTTTATGGTGTGAGGTAGGTCTTGTTTATAGTGAATAAGAGAAATTTATTCTTTCGCATGTGGATATCCAGTTGCCTTAGCACAAATTTTTGAAACATACAAAAAAAAAAAAAGTTCCTTCCCCATTCAATTGCCTTAGCACCCTTGTTGAAAATCAATTGATTATAAATGTTAAAGTTTATTTCTAGATTCTGATTTCAATATAATTGATCTATATGTTTACCTTTATGCCAATACTACAATTTTCTTCTTCTTCTTTTTTTTTTTTTTTTTGGTCACTGTTTCTTTGTAGTGAGTTTTAAACTTTGGAAATGTGAGTCTTCTAACTTTCTCCTTTATTTTCAGGATCATTTTTATTATTCTGAGTACATTGAACCACTGTATAAATTTGAGGACTAGTTTTGCAATTAAGAAGACCCTGGATACTTTGATGGGAATTGTAAAGAACCTATAATGAATTTAAGGATGTTGATGTTTTTCATCAACATCGACAGTGCACAAACACGGGTGGCTGCAATGGCATACAAGTGTGGCCGAGAGGAGCTACCCCACGTCCGAGGTCAGGGGCAGAAGCCAGGAGGACCCCATGCCCGAGGGCCGGCGGCCAAGAGGAGCTACCCCACGTCCGAGGTCAGGGGTGGTGGCCGGGAGGAGCAACCCCACATCCAAAAAGTGGTGGCTACACAGGCACAGGAGGACCTAGAGGAGCTATTCCACGTTCAAGGTCAGGAGGGACAGCAGTGAGGAGATACCCCTCGTCCAAGGTAAGGAGAAGTGGCTGTGCTTTGCTGGAGCAGCCATGAAGAGATACCCCACGTCCAAGGTAAAAGAAACCCAAGTAAGATGGTAGGTGTTGTAAGCAGGCATCAGAGGGCAGACACACTGAAACCAAAGTTACAGAAAACTAGTCAATCTAATCACACTAGGACCACAGCCTTGTCTAATTCAATGAAACTAAGCCATGCCCTGTGGGGCCACCCAAGACGGGTGGGTCATGGTGGAGAAGTCTGACAGAATGTGGTCCACTGGAGAAGGGAATGGCAAACCACTTCAGTATTCTTGCCTTGAGAACCCCATGAACAGTATGAAAAGGCAAAATGATAGGATACTGAAAGAGGAACTCCCCAGGTCAGTAGGTGCCCAATATGCTACTGGAGATCAGTGGAGAAATAACTCCAGAAAGAATGAAGGGATGGAGCCAAAGCAAAAACAATACCCAGCTGTGGATGTGACTGGTGATAGAAGCAAGGTCCGATGCTGTAAAGAGCAATATTGCATAGGAACCTGGAATGTCAGGTCCATGAATCAAGGCAAATTGGAAGTGGTCAAACAAGAGATGGCAAGAGTGAACATTGACATTCTAGGAATCAGCGAACTAAAATGGACTGGAATGAGTGAATTTAACTTAGATGACCATTATATCTACTACTGTGGGCAGGAATCCCACATTTTCAGTGTACAGTTTTGTGATATTAAGTAAATGTAGGTTGTTGTGCAACCCCCAAATCATTATTTTTATTATTTTTTAGTTTACTTATTTATTATCATTTTAAAAACTTTTATTATTAGAGTATAATTGCTTTACAATGACGTGTTAGTTTCTGCTGTATAACAAAATGAATAAACTATATGTATACATATATCCCCTACCTCTTGAGCCTCCCTGACACCCCCCATCCTACCCCTCTATGTCATCAGAGAGCACAGAGCTGAGCTCCCTGTGCTATACGGCAGCTTCCCACTAGCTGTCAATTTTACATATGTTAGTGTATGGGCATCCGAGGTGGCGCTAAGTTAAAGAACACAACCACCAATGCAGGAGACATAAGAGAAGTGGGTTTGATCCCTGAGTCAGGAAGTTCCCTTGGAGGAGGGCATGGAAACCCACTCCAGTATTCTTGCCTTTAGACTCCTATGGACATAGGAGCCTGGAGGGCTAAATTCCATGGGACCCTCAAGGAGTTGGACATGACTGAAGCAACTTAGCATGGAGTGTATGTACTCTATCAATTTGTCCTACACTCTCTTCCTTGCTGTGTCAGAAGTCCATTGTCCACATCTGCATCTCTATCCCTGCCCTGAAATAGGTTCATGTAGAATCCTTCTTCTAGATTCCATATACATATGTTACTATACAATATTTGTTTTTCTCTTTCTGATTTCACTCTGTATGACAGACTCTGGGTTCATCCACATCACTATATATGATCCAATTTCATTCCTATTTTGGCTGAGTAATATTCCATAGTGTGTGTGTGTGTGTGTGTGTATGTATATATATATATATATATACACCAAATCTTCTTTATTCATTCATCTGTTGATGGACATTTAGGTTGCTTCCATGTTCTGGCTATTGTAAATAGTGCTGCAATTAACATTCGGGTACATGTGCCTTTTCAAACTATGGTTTTCTCAGGGTATATGCCCTGTAGTGGGATTGCTGGGTTATATGGTAGTTCTATTTCTATTTACACCAGACACAAAAATAAACTCAAAATGGATTAAAGACCTAAATGCAAGGCCAGACACTGTAAAACCCTTAGAGGAAAACATAGACAAAATATTCTTTGACATAAATCACAAAGTATTTGACACACCTCCTAGAGTAATGAAAATAAAAATAAACTAATGGGAACTAATTAAACTGAAACTAGCTTAATTAATTTAATAAACTAATTAAATTTCTTTGCACAGCAAAGAAAATGATAAACAATATGAGTAGGCAATCTTCAGAAAATATTTGCAAGCAATGCAATGGACAAAGGATTAACCTCCAAAATATACAAGCAGCTCACGTAGCTCAGTATCAGCAAACAACCCAACCAAAAACTGGGCAGAAGACCCACATAGACATTTCTCCAAAGAAGATATACAGATGGGCCAACAAATACATGAAAAGATGCTGAATATTACTAATTAGAGGAATCCAAATCAAAACTACAATGAGGTATCACCTCACATGAGTCAGAATGGCCATTATCAAAAAATCTACAAACAATAAATGCTAAAGAGGATGTGAAGAAAAGGGAACACTTTTCAATGCTGGTAGAAATGTAAACTGATACTACTGCAATGGAGAGCAGTATGGGGATTTCTCCATTCTATTTGTTTAAAGACTTTGTGAGAAGTTAAGTTATTTTTATTTTATTTTATTTATTTATTTCTTTTTTCTTGGGAAATGACAATTAAATTTTATTTTATTTTTAAACTTTACATAACTGTATTAGTTTTGCCAAATATCAAAATGAATCCGCCACAGGTGTACATGTGTTCCCCATCCTGAACCCTCCTCCCTCCTCCCTCCCCATTCCATCCCTCTGGGTCGTCCCAGTGCACCAGCCCCAAGACTTTGTGAGAAGTTAAGTTATTTTTAAACTTTTTTTTTTTTTTAGAATTTACCACTGAAGCAAAGCATCTGGGCCAGTGCTTTACTTTGTGGGTAGGTTTTATATTTCTAATACAGTGTCTAGCTGTTATGAAAAAAGTGGGTAGAAAGTGAAAGTGTTAGTTGTTCAATTGTGTCTGACTCTTTGCAAAACCATGGAGTGTAGCCTGCCAGACTCCTCTGTCCACGAGATTCTCCAGACAAGAATACTGGAATGGGTAACCATTCTCTTCTCCAGGGGACCTTCCCAACCCAGGAATCAAACCCCGGTCTCCAGGATTTCAGGCAGATTCTTTGCCATCTGAGTCACCAGGGAAGCTCCCTTGGCCATAATAGATTCATTCATATGTTCTATGTGTCCTTGTAGATATTTATCCACATTATCTAATTTGTTGGCATACAGTTGTTCATAGCATTCTCTTTTAATTCTTATTTTTCTAAGTTTGGTACTAACGTCTCCTCTTTCATTCCTGCTTTTAGTAATTAATGTAATTTCTCATTTTGTTCTTTGTCAGTCTAGAAAGAGATTTTCCAGTTTTGTTGTTCCTCTTAAGATCATTTTCATCCTGTTGATTTTCTCTATTTTATTAACATATTCTCTAATCTTTATTAGGCTTCCCTGGTGGCTCAAACAGTAAAGAATCTGCCTGCCATGCAGGAGATGCAGATTCAGTCCCTGGGAGGGGAAGATCTCCTGGAGAAGAGAATGGCCACCTACTCCAGTGTTCTTGCTTGGAGAATTCCATGGAGAGAGAAGCCTGTTAGAACTAAACATGGAACAATGAACTGGTTCAAAATTGGGAAAGGAGTACATTAAGGCTGTATATTGTCACTTTGCTTATTTGACTTATATGCAGAGTACCTCATGTGAAATGCTGGACTGGAAGAAGCACAATCTGGAATCAAGATCGTGGGGAGAAATAGCAATAACCTCAGATATGCAGATGACACTGCCCTTGCGGCAGAAAGTGAAGAGAAATTAAAAAGCCTATTGATGAAAGTGAAAGAGAAGAGTGAAACAGCTGGCTTAAAACTCAACATTCATGTATCACTGATCCTGTTCAATTGTCTCAGTGTTCACACTGTCTGCATTATTTACTGAAGAGTAGGCAAGGCATGAGCTAAGAGGATGGAAGGAGAATTGAGGAGCTGTAGAAACTACAGACACACATATTCTCTCCTGACTGACACAGAAGCCATAGAAGCAGCCATAGCATAATCTAACACAACACAACCTCTCTCCTGGCTGGCACAACAACCATAAAAGTATTCTCTCCTGGCTGATGCAGCAGCTGTAGCAATAGACATGCTATATTCTCTCCTTTCATGGCTGATCCAATGGACACATCAGTAATTGCTGCCACTTTCTAGGTGGAGCTCATAGATCCATACCACACACAACCCATGACCAAGTGAGTACCTCATGATGCTCACGCACAGTGCTATGTGATCTTGGCTGCTACATAGTCATTATTTACAAAACATGGGGTGAGAGTGCCTGAACATGCCATCTTGGCTAATTTGCTTTTCCCCTACAATTCAAGAAACGAAGACCATGGCATTTAGTCCCATCATTTCATGGCAAATAGATGAGAAATCAATGGAAACAGTGACAGACTTTATTTTCTTGGGCTCTAAAGTCACTGTGAATGGTGGCTGCAGCCATGAAAATAAAAGACGCTTGCTCCCTGGAAGAAAAGCAATGACAAACCTAGACAGCATATTAAAAAGTAGAGACATCACTTTGCCTATAAAGGTCTGTATAATCAAAGCTATGGCTTTTTTCCTGTAGTCATGTACAGATGTGAAAGCTGGACAATAAAAAAAGGCTGATCACCTAAGAATTGATGCCTTTGAACCGTGGTGCTGGAGAAGACTTGAGAATCCTCCCTTGGGCTGTGAGGAGATCAAACCAGTCAATCCCAAAGGAAATCAGTCCTGAATTTTCACTGGAAGGACTGATGCTGAAGCTGAAGCTCCAATACTTTGCTCACCTGATGTGTAGAGCTGACTCATTGGAAAAGACCCTGATGCTGGGAAAGATTGCAAGAAGAAGAAGAAGGGGATGACAAAGAGGAAAAGGTGTTTGGATAGTATCATCAACTCAATGGACATGAGATTGAGCAAACTCCAGGAGATGGTGAAGGACAGGGAAGCCTGGCATGCTACAGTCCATAGGGTTGCAAAGAGTCAGACAAGACTGAAAGACTGAACAACAATTCTTATTATTTTCTCCCTACATTTTGCTTTGGATTTAGTTTGTTCTTATTTTATCAGTGATTTAAGGTAGAAAGTTAGGTTATACTACTTATATTTTATTAATGCAAAATTTACATAACATAAAACTCACAATTTAACATATTTTAAAGCTTATGATTTTCTTGAAGAGATCCCTAGTCTTTCCCATTCTGTTGTTTTCCTCTATTTCTTTGCATTGATCCCTGAAGAAGGCTTTCTTATCTCTTCTTGCTATTCTTTGGAACTCTGCATTCAGATGTTTATATCTTTCCTTTTCTTCTTTGCTTTTCGCTTCTCTTATTTTCACAGCTATTTGTAAGGCCTCCCCAGACAGCCCTTTTACTTTTTTGCATTTCTTTTCTATGGGAATGGTCTTGATCCCTGTCTCCTGTACAATGTCACGAACCTCATTTCATAGTTCATCAGGCACTCTATCTATCAGATCTAGGCCCTTAAATCTATTTTACACTTCCACTGTATAATCATAAGGGGTTTGATTTAGGTCATACCTGAATGATCTAGTCGTTTTCCCTACTTTCTTCAATCTAAATCTGAATTTGGTAATAAAGAGTTCATGGTCTGAGCCACAGTCAGCTCCTGGTCTTGTTTTTGCTGACTGTATAGAGCTTCTCCATCTTTGGCTGCAAAGAATATAATCAATCTGATTTTGGTGTTGACCATCTGGTGATGTCCATGTATAGAGTCTTCTCTTGTGTTGTTGAAGAGGGTGTTTGTTATGACCAGTGCATTTTCTTGGCAAAACTCTAGTAGTCTTTGCCCTGCTTCATTCCGTATTCCAAGGCCAAATTTGCCTGTTACTCCAGGTGTTTCTTGACTTCCTACTTTTACATTCCAGGCCCCTATAATGAAAAGGACATCTTTTTTGTGTGTTAGTTCTAAAAGGTCTTGTAGGTCTTCATAGAGCCATTCAACTTCAGCTTCTTCAGCATTACTGGTTGGGGCATAGACTTGCATTACTGTGATATTGAATGGTTTCCCTTGGAAACGAACAAAGATCATTCTGTCGTTTTTGAGATTGCATCCAAGTACTGCATTTCAGACTCTTTTGTTGACCATGATGGCCACTCCATTTCTTCTGAGGGATTCCTGCACGCAGCTGTAGATATAATGGTCATCTGAGTTAAATTCACTCATTCCAGTCCATTTTAGTTCGCTGATTCCTAGAATGTTGACATTCACTCTTGCCATCTCTTGTTTGACCACTTCCAATTTGCCTTGATTCATGGACGTGGCATTCCAGGTTCCTATGCAATATTGCTCTTTACAGCATCGGACTTTGCTTTTACCACCAGTCACATCCACAGCTGGGTATTGTTTTTGCTTTGGCTCCATCCCTTCATTCTTTCTGGAGTTATTTCTCCACTGATCTCCAGTAGCATATTGGGCACCTACTGACCTGGGGAGTTCCTCTTTCAGTATCCTATCATTTTGCCTTTTCATACTGTTTATGGGGTTCTCAAGGCAAGAATACTGAAGTGGTTTGCCATTCCCTTCTCCAGTGGACCACATTCTGTCAGATCTCTCCACCATGACCTGCCCGTCTTGGGTTGCCCCACGGGCATGGCTTAATTTCATTGAGTTAGACAAGGCTGTGGTCCTAGTGTGACGAGATTGACTAGTTTTCTGTGAGTATGGTTTCAGTGTGTTTGCCCTCTGATGCCCTCTTGCAACACCTACCATCTTATTTGTGTTTCTCTTACCTTGGGCGTGGGGTATCTCTTCACGGCTGATCCAGCAAAGCCCAGGCATTGCTCCTTACCTTGGACGAGGGATATCTCCTCACCACCGCCCTTCCTGACCTTCAATGTGGGATAGGTCCTCTAGGCCCTCCTGCACCCGTGCAGATGAGCTTGATAAAGGACAGAAATGGTATGGACATAACAGAAGCAGAAGATATTCAGAAGAGATGGCAAGAATACACAGAAGAACTGTACAAAAAAGATCTTCACGACCCAGATAATCATGATGGTGTGATCACTGACCTAGAGCCAGACATCCTGGAATGTGAAGTCAAGTGGGCCTTAGAAAGCATCACTACGAACAAAGCTAGTGGAGGTGATGGAATTCCAGTTGAGCTATTCCAAATCCTGAAAGATGATGCTGTGAAAGTGCTGCACTCAATATGCCAGCAAATTTGGAAACCTCAGCAGTGGCCACGGGACTGGAAAAGGTCAGTTTTCATTCCAATCCCAAAGAAAGGCAATGCCAAATAATGCTAAAACTACCGCACAATTGCACTCATCACACATGCTAGTAAAGTAATGCTCAAAATTCTCCAAGCCAGGCTTCAGCAATACATGAACCGTGAATTTCCTGATGTTCAAGCTGGTTTTAGAAAAGGCAGAGGAACTAGAGATCAAATTGCCAACATCCGCTGGATCATAGAAAAAGCAAGAGAGTTCCAGAAAAATATCTATTTCTGCTTTATTGACTGCCAAAGCCTTTGACTGTGTGGATCACAATAAACTGTGGAAAATTCTTCAAGAGATGGGAATACCAGACCACCTGATCTGCCTCTTGAGAAATTTGTTTGCAGGTCAGGAAGCAACAGATAGAACTGGACATGGAACAACAGACTGGTTCCAAATAGGAAAAGGAGTTCGTCAAGGCTGTATATTGTCACCCTGTTTATTTAACTTATATGCAGAGTACAGCATGAGAAACACTGGACTGGAAGAAACACAAGCTGGAATCAAGATTGCCGGGAAAAATATCAATAACCTCAGATATGCAGATGACACCACCCTTATGGCAGAAAGTGAAGAGGAACTAAAAAGCCTCTTGATGAAAGTGAAAGAGGGGAGTGAAAAAGTTGGCTTAAAGCTCAACACTCAGAAAACGAAGATCATGGCATCCGGTCCCACCACTTCATGGGAAATAGATGGGGAAACAGTGGAAACAGTGTCTGACTTTATTTTTCTGGCCTCCAAAATCACTACAGATGGTGACTGCAGCCATGAAATTAAAAGACGTTTACTCCTTGAAAGGAAAGTTATGACCAACCTAGGTAGCATATTCAAAAGCAGAGACATTACTTTGCCAATAAAGGCTCGTCTAGTCAAAGCTATGGTTTTTCCTGTGGTCATGTATGGATGTGAGAGTTGGACTGTGAAGAAGGCTGAGCGCCAAAGAATTGATGCTTTTGAACTGTGGTGTTAGAGAAGACTCTTGAGAGTCCCTGGACTGCAAGGAGATCCAACCAGTCCATTCTGAAGGAGATCAGCCCTGGGATTTCTTTGGAAGGAATGATGCTAAAGCTGAAACTCCAGGACTTTGGCCACCTCATGCGAAGAGTTGACTCATTGGAAAAGGCTCTGATGCTGGGAGGGATTGGGGGCAGGCAGAGAAGGGGACGACAGAGGATGAGATGGCTGGATGGCATCACTGACTTGATGGACGTGAGTCTGAGTGAACTCCGGGAGTTGGTGATGGACAGGGAGGTCTGGCGTGCTGCGATTCATGGGGTCGCAAAGAGTCAGACAGGACTGAGCGACTGATCTGATCTGATCTGATCTGAAAGCTTATGATTCAGAGGCTTTCTGACAGACACAACCATCTCCATTAATTGTATAAAATTTTTGTCATTCCCCAAATAAAATCTGTATGAATTAGTCACTTTCCACTCATTTTCCTTCCCCTCAGCATTTGGCAACCACTCACTACTTTGTTTTCTCTATAGATTTAGCTATTCTGGACACTTCATATAATTTGGATCATTTGATTTTTGGTGTCTGATTATTTTACTTAAACATGTTTTCAAAGGTCACCCATTTTACAGGATATATAGTACTTAAATTCTTTTTCTTACCAAAATATTACATTGTATGTATGTAACTGCATTTTACTTAATCATTCATCAGTTGTTGGACATTTGTTTTCTTCCACATTTTGGCTATAGTGAATGAAGCTTCAATAAACAATCATGTCTATAATTTGGTCCAAACACTTGTTTTTTATTCTCCTTGGTAATTATGAGTCATATGGTAATATTTTTAAATCTTTAAACATCCGTCAAAAAGAATTTTCACAGTGGTTGCACCACTTTACATTTGAAACAGCAATTTATGAAGGTTTCAATTTGTTCACATCCTTAGCAACCCTTCTTTTCTTTTTATCTTTTTAACATAAATTATTTTTCTAGGTTTGTTGAGATGTAATTGACAGATAGCATTTTGATAGTTTAATGTGTATGACAAGATGATTTGATATTTGTATATACTGCAAAGTGATTACCACAATAAGGTTAGTTAACAAACCCCATGGAAAGAGGAGCCTGGTGGGTTGCAGTCCATGGGGTCGCACAGAGTCGGACACAACTGAGCGACTTCACTTTGACTTTTCACTTTCATGTATTGAAGAAGGAAATGGCAACCCACTCCAGTGTTCTTGCCTGGAGAATCCCAGGGATGAGGGAGCCTGGTGGGCTGCTGTGTATGGGGTCGCACAGAGTCGGACACGACTCAAGTGACTTAGCAGCAGCAGCAGCAACAACACATCCATCACACGGTAAACTTTTTTTGTGAGTGGTGACAAATGTTATGATCTACACATTTAGCGATTTTATGTATACAATACAATACAATAAATATTCCTAACTATACTCAGCATGCTGTACATTAGACTGTTAGAACTAATTTACCTTATAGCTGGAATTTTGTTCACTTTGTTTATCTTCACCCATTTTCCTCACTGTCCTCCCCCTGGCATCCATCAATCTATTCTCTGTTTCTATGAGGTTTAGTTATTGTTAGATTCTACATATAAGTAAAATGATACAATATATGTTTTTGGCTGACATTTTACTTAGAATAATGTCCCCCAGCTTTATTCATTTTCTTGCACATGGCAATATTTCCTTCTATTTTATGACTGAATAATATACATATATATATATATACATTTTTTTTACATGTATGCTTTATCCATTTACCTGTTGATAGACACTTAGACTGTTCACATGTCTTGGCTGTTGATGATAATGCTGCAACAAACATGAGAATGCAACTTTGTCTTTTTGATATCTTAACTTTTATTTTTTATTGCTACAAAATTTACATAATGTAAATGATTTATTTATATAAATACCCAGAAGTAGGATTTCTGTATCATATGGCAGTTCTACATTTAATTTTTTGATGAACGATCATGCTGTTTTCTGTAATGGCTATAGAAATTTATATTCCCCCCACAGTGAACAAGGATTCTCTTTTCTCCACTTTCTGACTCACAGTTTTCAATTGTCATTTAGATGACAACTAGTATGAAAATATATCTCATTGTGGTTTTTATCTTCATTTTCCTGATGGTTAGTGATATTCAGTGTATTTTCATATACCTTCTTTTTTAAAATTAATTAATTTATTTTAATCGGAGGCTATTTACTTTACAACATTGTGGTGGTTTTGCCATACATTGACATGAATCAGCCACAGGTGCACCTGTGTCCCCCATCCTGAACCCCGTTCCCACCTCCCTCTCCATCCCACCCCTATGGGTTGTCCCAGCGCACTGGCTTTGAGTGCCCTGTTTCATGCATTGAACATGGGCTGGTCACCTATTTCACATATCATAATATACATATTTCAATGTTATTCTCTCAAACCATCTCATCCACACCTTCTCCCACAGAGTCCAAAAGTCTGTTCTTTACATCTGTGTCTTTTGCTGTCTCGCATATAGGGTCATCGTTACCATCTTTCTAAATTCCATATATATGCATTAATATACTGTATTGTTGCTTTTCTTTCTGACTTCATTCTGTATAATAGGCTCCAGTTTCATCCACCTCATTAGAATTGATTCAAATGTGTTCTTTTTAATAGCTGAGTAATGTTCCATTGTGTATAGGTACCATAGATCTCTTATCCATTAATCTGTTGATGGACATCTAGGTTGCTTCCATGTCTTAGCTATTATAAACAGTGCTGAGACGAACACTGGGGTACATGTGTCTTTTTCAATTCTGGTTTGCTCAGTGTGCATGCCCAGCAGTGGGATTTCTGGGTCTTATGGTAGTTCTATTTCCAGCTTTTTAAGGAACCTCCACACTGTTCTCCATAGTGGTTGTACTAGTTTGTATTCCCACCAACAGTGTAAGAGGGTTCCCTTTTCTCCACATCCTCTCCAGCATTTGTTGTTTGTAGATTTTTTTATAGCAGCCATTCTGACCAGGGTGAGATGGTACCTCACTGTGGGTTTTGATTTGCCTTTCTCTGACAGTGATGTTGAGCATCTTTTCATGTATCTGTTAGCCATCTGTATGTCTTCTTTGGAGAAATGTCTGTTTAGTTCTTTGGCCCATTTTTTGATTGGGTCGTTTATTTTTCTGGAATTGAGGTTCATGAGCTGCTTGTATAATTTTGAGATTAATTCTTTGTCAGTTGCTTCGTTTGCTATTATTTTCTCCCATTCTGAAGGCTGTCTTTTCACCTTGCTTATAGTTTCCTTCATTGTGCAAAATGTTTTAAGTTTAATTAGGTCCCATTTGTTTATTTTTGCTTTTATTTCCATTACTTGGGGAGGTGGTTCATAGAGGATCTTGCTGTGATTTATGTCAGAAAGTATTTTGCCTATGTTTTCCTCTAGGAGTTTTATAGTTTCTGTTCTTACATTTAGATCTTTAGTCCATTTTGAGTTTATTTTTGTGTATAATGTTAGAAAGTGTTTTAGTTTAATTCTTTTATGGGTGGTTGACCAATTTTCCGAGCACTATTTGTTAAATAGATTTGGAAAAATGTTTATTCAGGTCCTTTAGCCTTATTAGGGGTTTCCCAGGTGTCTCAGTAGTAAAGAATCTCACTGTCAATGCAGGAGATGTGGGTATAATCCACAAGTCAAGAAGATCCCCTGGAGGAGTAAATGGCAACCCACTCAAGTATTCTGGCCTGGAACATCCCATGTACAGAGAAGCATGATGGACTACACTCCATTGAGTTAAAAAAAGTCAGACAAAACTGAGTGACTGAACAGGCATGCACACAACCATTTTAACTGTATTTTCTAGGAGGGGAGTGGCTACTGAGTTATATGAGTTCCTTATGTATTTTGCATTTTATCCCTTAATCTGATGTATGGTGTACAAATATTTTCTCCCATTTTATAGGTTGCCTTTATATCTTTTGGTCTTTATTTATTTTTTTAGCTGCATAGAAGCTATAGAAAGTGAAAGTGAAGTCACTCAGTTGTGTCCAACTCTTTGCGACCCCATGGACTGTAGCCTACCAAGCTCCTCTGTCCACAGGATTTTCCAGGCAATAGTACTGGAGTGGATTGCCATTTCCTTCTCCAGAGGATCTTCTTGACCCAGGGATGGAACCTGGGTCTCCTGCATTGTAGACAGACGCTTTACCATCTGAGCCATCAGGGAAATTTTTTATAGAAGCTATAATAGTCCAAATTATTTACTTTTTGGTTTTTATTGCTTGTTACATACACAAAAAATTTACTGCCAAGAACAATGTTAAAGAAAATTTCCTTTATACGTTCTTCTAGGAATTGTAATATTTTAGGTCTCACCCTTAAGAGGATAATCAGGTTTGAGTTAATTTTTGTGAATTCTGTAAGATAAGGGGTCCAGTTTCATTTTTTGTGTGATATCTAATTTTCCCAACACCATTTACTGAATATAATACCATTTCTTCATTGACTATTTTTGATTTCTTCAACAATTATTTGTTGACCCTATATGCATGGGTTTATCTGGGCTCTCAATATATTACACTTGTCTATGTGTCTGTTTTTATGTGAGTGACACCATTTTGATTATTGTAGCTTTGTAGTATAGTTTGAAACCAGGTAATGTGGTGCTCCTGGCTTTGTTAATTATGATTAGAAGGTAACTCAAAATTCAAAATAAAATAAAATAATATTTGAACCATTGTTGTTGCTTAGTCACTAAGTAGTGTCCCTGATGCTGGGAAAGATTGAAGGCAGGAAGAGAAGGGATGACAGAGGATGAGATGGTTGGATGACATCACAGACTCAAGGGGCATGATTTTGAGCAAGCTCCAGGAGATGGTGAAGGATAGGGAAGCCTGGTGTGCTGAAGTCCATGGGGTCACAAAGAGTGGGACATTTCTTTTAAGATCAGGAGTATGACAAAAATGTCCACTCTTGCAACTTTTATTGAACAGTATAAGAAATCTTAGCCATATCAATCAGAGAAGAAAAAGAAAGAAAAAGAAACAAAACAATCCCATCTACAGTTGCATCAAAATTAATGAAATACCTAGGTACAAATCTAACTAAAATGGTATTAGATCTACATATGGAAAACTATAAGATGGTGATGAAAAAAATTGAAGATAACACAAACAATTAAAAAATACCATACTCAAAGATTAAAAGAATTAATATTGTTAAAATGACCAAACTCCCCAAGGCAAATCTAGAGACTCGATGCAATGCCTATGCATATATCAAGGACATTTTTCAGATAATTAGAACAATAATTCTAAAATTACATGGAACCACAAAAGACCCTGAATAGCCAAAGCAAACTTGAAAAAGAAGAATAAAGCTAGTTTTAGAGACTTGTTCAAGATGGCAGAATAGCATATGCCCTCAATTCCACCTGAGAGAGCAAAAAAATCACAGCTAATTATTGAACAACCATCAACAGGAAGATGCTGAAACTCACCAAAAAAAAAAAAAAATAAAATAAAATAAAATAAAATAAAAGTGTGTCCCACCTTCAAAGACAAAGGAGAAGCTGCAATGAGATGGTAGGAGGGGCACAATCATGATAAAATCAAATTTCACATCTGCCAGGTTGGTGACCAACAAACTGGAGAACAATAATACCAAAGAAGTTCTCCCACTGTTGTTAAGACTCTGAGACCCAGGTCAAGCTTTCCAGCCTGAGGAACATCCACAGGGACTAGGAATCCCTAGGGAATCTGAATTTGAAGGCGAGTGGTATCTGACTGCAGAATTTCCACAGGACTAAGGGAAACAGAGACTTAACTCTTGGAGGGCACACACAAAACCTTGTATGCACCAGGACCCAGGCAAAAAGAACAGTCACTCCACGGGAGACTGAACCACACCAACCTGCTAGTGTAGGAAAGTCTTTTGAGGAAACATGGGTCAACAATGGCTCACTGTGGACAGGGACACTTGCAACAGTAGTCCTGGGAGGTTTCCCTTGGCATAAGCCTTCTTGGAGATTTCCATTAGCCCTAAAATAGATCCTGTAGGCAACAAGGCTGGGACACATCAGGCCAAACAACTAACAGAGAGGGAGCACAGACCTACCCATCAGAAGGCAACTGGATTAAAGTTTTACTGAGCATTGTCTGCCCAACATAGCAAGAACCAGTTTTTTCCCACTGCCAGTCCAGCACATCAGGAAGCCTGCACAACCCTCAGCCTCATCTACCAGAGGGAAGACAGAAGAAACAAAAAGAACTACAATTCCAAAACCTCCAGAAAAAAAAAAAAAAAACAATTACAGAAAGTTAATCAAAATGAAAATTTTGAGGATTAGGTGCTAGATGAAGAAACAAGATGAACCCCCCCCCCCCAAACAAACTAAATGAAGTGGAGATAGGCAACCTTCCAGAAAAATAATTCAGAATAATGATAATGAAGAAGATGATCCAGGATCTCAGAAAAAGAATGAGAAACAGCAGTAAATGTTCACCAAATACCTAGAAGAACTAAAGATCAAACAGAGATGAATAAAACACTGGAAGGAAACAATAGCAGAATAATTGCAACAGAGGAATGGATAAGGGACCTAATAGACAAAATGATGGAAATCACCTCTGCAGAACAGAATATAGCAAAAAGAGTGAAAAGAAATGAACACAGCCTAAGAGACCTCTGGCTCAGCAACATTCATATGATTGGGGTCCCAGTAGGAGAAAAGAGAGAGAAGGACCCAAGAAAATATTTGAAGAAATAATAACTGAAAAGGTCACTAACATGGGAAAGGAAATAGTCAAACAAGTCCAGGAAGTGCAGAGATTCACAGGCAAGATAGGCCCAAGGATGAACAACCAAAGGCACACAGAAATCTAACAGACAAAATGTAAAGACAGAGATAAAATATCAAAGGCAACAAGAGAAAAATGACAACACACAAAGAAACCCCAAAAGATAATCAGCTAATTTATCAACAGAAACTGAACAAGTCAGAAGAAAATGGCATGACCTATTTGAAGTGATGAAAAGGAAGAAACCACAACCAAGAATACTCTACCAGTAAGACTCATTTAGATTTGTTGGAGAAGTCAAAATCTTTACCAACAAGCAAAAGCTGAGATAATTCAGCATCATCAAGCCAGTTTTACAAGTGCTAAAGGAACTTCTCTAGGCAGGAAACACAAGAAAAGGAAAAGAACTACAAAAAATAGGGTGGAGGGTTCAGGATGGGGAACACGTGTATACCTGTGGCAGATTCATGTTGATATATGGCAAAACCAAAACAATATTGTAAAGTTAAAAAAAGATAAAAAAGACTCAGTCATAAAAAAAATTAAAAAAAAAAGCACAAAACAAACTTTAAAATGGTATAGGATCATGCACATCAATAATTACCTTAAAGGTAAATGTATTATTAACAAACACACCAAACAAAGGACATAGACTGGCTGGGTGGATACAAAAAAAGACTGGTATATAGTCTTTTTACAAGAGACCCCCTATTTCATGGATTACAGCTTTGTTGTGGCAAAGGGTCTTGTATAACTCAATGAAGCTTCAATTCATGCCATGCAGGGCCACCCAAAATTTACGAGTCATAGTGAAGAGCTCTGACAAAACATGATCCACTGGAGGAGGGAATGGCAAACCATTCCTGTATTCTTGCTACAAGAACAACATGAACAGTATGAAAAGGCAAAACATAACACTGGAAGATGAGATCCCTCCCCCCGCCACCAGGTCAGAAGGTGTCTATTATGCTACTGGGGAAGAGTGGAGGTGCAATCATGAATAGCTCCAAATAGAATGAAGTGGCTGGGGCAAAGCACAAGTGATGCTCAGTTTGGGTGTGTCTTATAGTGAAAATAAAGTCCAATGTTGTAAAGCATAATATTGCATAGGAACATGGACTATTAGGTCCTTGAATTAAGGTAAATTGGATGTGGTCAAGCAGAAGATGGCTAGACTGAACTTGATATTTTCAGAATTAGTGAACTAAAATAGATGGGAATGGGTAAATTTAATTCAGATGAACATTATATCTACTACTGTGGGCAAGAATCTCTTAGAAGAAATGGAGTAGCCCTCATAGTCAACAAAAGAGCTCAAAGTGCAATACTTGGTACTATTTAACTTATATGCAGAGTACCTCATGTGAAATGTCAGGCTGGCTGAATCACAAGCTGTAATCAGTGTTGCCAGGAGAAATATCAACAACCTCAGATAAGCAGATGAATACCACTCTTATAGCATAAAGTGAAAAGGATCTAAAGACTTTCTTGATGAGGGTGAAAGAAGAGAGTAAGAAATCTGAATTGAAATTCAACATTAAAAAAAAAAAAACCCTAAGATCATGGTATCTGGTCCTACCATATCATGGCAAATACAAGGGGAAAAATTGGAAAAGGGAAAGATTTTAATTTCTTGTGCTCCAAAATCACTGTAGATAATGACTGCAGTAATGAAATCAAAAGATGTTTGCTCCTTGGAAGGAGAGCTGTGACAAACCTAGAAAGTGTATTTAAAAAGAAGAGACATCACTCTGTCAAAAAAAAGGTCTGTATAGTCAAAGCTATGCTTTTTCCAGTAGTCTTGTATGGATGTGAGTGTTGGTCCATAATGAAGATTAAGTACTGATGAATTCATACTTTTGAATTATGGTACTAGAGAAGACTTGAGAGTCCTTTGGACTGCAAGGAGATTAAACCACTCAATCCTAAAGGAAATCAACCCTGCCTATGCATTGGAAGAATGATTACTGAAGCTGAAGCTTCAATACTTTGGCCACCTGATGTGAATAGCCAACATGTTGGAAAAGACCTTGATTCTGGGAAAGATTTAAGGCAAAAGGAGAAAGGGGTGGCAAAGAATGAGATGGTTAGATAGCATCACTGACTCAATGGACATGAATTTGAGCAAACTCCAGGAGACAGTGGAGAACAGAGGAACCTGGTGTGCCACAGTTCATGAGGTAGCAAAGATGAGACATGGCTTAGTGAATGAATAACAAGTGAACTACTTCAGACGTAGGGATGCTTATAAACAAAGTAAAGGGATGGGAGAAGGTATTCCATGTAAGTGGAAATAAAAAGAAAAGCTTGAGTAGCAATACTAACAACAACAAAATACAAAAACAAACAAACAAAAAACTGTTATAAGAGACAAAGAAGGACACCACAGAATAATTAAAGGTTCAATCCAAGAAGAAAATAAAACAATTATAAATATATGTGCACCCAAGATAGCAGCACTTCAATATGTAAGGCAACTACAAACATAAAAGGCGAAATTGACAGCAACACAATAATAGTGGGGGACACTAACATCACACTTTAATCAATGGAGAAATCATCCGGACAGAAAATTAATAAGGAAACACAGGCCTTGAATGACATTTTAGGTCAGATGGACTTTATTGATATTTTTAGAATATTCTGTCCAAAAACACTAGACTAAATATTCTATTCAATCACATATGGAACATTCTTCAGGGTTGACCACATGCTGGGCCATGAGGTGAGCCATAGTAAATTTAAGAAATTTGAAATCACATCAAGAATCTTTTCTGATACAATGATATGACACTAGGAATAAACTACAAGGCAAAAAAACTACAAAATACACAAACCAATGGTAGGTAAACAACACTGAGGAAATGAAAAAGGAAATAAAAAATTCATACAGACAAAACGAAAGCACAGCAGTCCAAAAACCTATGGGATGCAACAAAAACAGTTTAAAATTAATTAATTTATTTTAATTGGAGGATACTTACTTTACAATATTGTGGTGGGTTTTGCCATACATCGACATTTATCAGCATGGGAGAAAATAATAGCAAACAAAAGCAGTTTTAAGAGGGAAGGTTATAGCAATGAAATCTTACTTCAAGAAAAAAGAAGAATCTCTAATAAATGACCTAATCTTACACCTAAAACAACCAGAGAAAGAAGAAAAAACAAAACTTAAAGTTAGTAGAAGGAAAGAAATCATAAAGAACAGAGCAGAAATAAATGATAAGAGACAAAGAAAAGAATAAAAAATATCAATGAAACTAAAAACTGTTCCTTTCAAAAGATAAACAAAATTAATGAACTTATATCCAAACTCATCTAGAAAAAAAAAAAAAGGAGAGGACTCAAATCAATAAAATTTGAAATGAAAAAGGAAAAGTTATAAATGACTCCACAGAAACACAGCGGGTCATAGGAGACTACTATGAGAAACTCTATGCCAATAAATAGACAACCTGGAAAAAATGGACAAATTCTTAGATAAGTACAGTCTCCCAAGGCTGAACCAGGAAGAAATAGAAAATATGATGAGCACAGCCCTTAGCAGGTAGCCACTGCAGTGCCTCATTACTCTGCACCCTGTTACTAGGCAACAGGTCTTGCTCAGCCATTGAACAATGCCTCAGTATACCCTGCCCACAAGCAACCAACTGTCAATGAGCAACTGTTAGCTGTCCTGCTCAGCTATTGGTCACCATTGCAGTGGGCCCTGCACACTAGTAACTGTCAATGAGGGGCCACTGGGGAAGTGATTCAGCTAAGGGTCAGAGGTATGGTGGTCATTAGGTGGAGAGTGAGGTAAGAGGCAGATTCAAGCCTTCTCCTGGAGGCCCTCCACCTTACCCAGTCTTGGGCCAGGGGATGAGCTAGAGGGCCCAGGGAATAGACAGGGGACTACATCCTGCAGGGCTCCAGAGTCCTCACTAAGGCTCTCCACTAGCCTTGGCCCAGGCCTTGGGGCAGTGGTGAACTTTTCCCCAATCTCTGTCTTTGTGATCTTATAGCTGTGGCCATCTGTCTGGGTCACAGTCTGTGAGACGTGGTCTCCCCATTTGGGTGGCCTGAGGAGACTGAGGGCCAGTCGGGTTGGATGCCTGGCTCCCTCAGGGATGGCAGCTGGGGAGGATGTGGGAACCCGGCCCTGAAGTAGCTGCCAACTGAGATCTGCCTCCTCTTAGTTAAGACTGGGACCTTAGAGGGTAAAAGTTGTGCCTTGGGACTTTGCCCTTTCTTGTCAGGACAGAGTATAACATTCTTTTGGTAGAGATTTACAGGAACATCATTACCTGACCATGACCTGACCTCAAGAACAAAGGATCTGATACCGAGAATTCTGCAACAACTAACCACGTCCATCCCTCATCTTTTTCTTTTATAGGGACTTGTTGAAAGCTTTCAGTAACTTTGAAATTCTTAGGGCATGAACCACTCATCTCTGTGTATAAATCTGTAATGAAACTTTCTCTGTTCCAAACTCTAATGTTTAGAATCGATGGGCCTCACTGTGTGTCGGGCACATTGACTTGTGATTTCAGTAACACTATGAGAAACTCTAGGCCAGTAAACAGAAAATCTGTGAGAAATGCACATATTCTTAGAAAAGTACAGTCTCCCAAGACTGAACCAGGAAGAAATAGGAAATACGATCAGTCCAACCACAAGCATGGAAGCAGGGCAGCAAAAGAGATATAGACATAAAGAACAGATTTTGGACTCAGTGGGAGAAGGTGAGGGTGGGATGATTTGAGAGAATATAACTGAAACATGTACATTACCATATGTAAAATACATGACTAGTGCAAGTTCGATGCATGAAGCAAGGGACCCAAAGCTGCTGCTCTGGGACAACCCAGAGGGATAGGGTGGGGAGGGAGGTTGGTGGGAGTTCAGGATGGGGGTACACATGTATACCTGTGGTCGATTCATGTTGATGTATGGCAAAAATCATCACAACATTGTAAAGTAATTATCCTCCAATTAAAATAAATTAATTTTAAAAAGAGAGTGTGATTTAAAAACTCCCAGCAAACAAAAGTCCAGGACCTGATGCCTTCACAAGTGAATTCTATCAAACATTTAGAGAAGAGTAAATATCTATCCTTCTGAAAATGTTCCAAAAAATCACAGATCTTGGAAAACCCAAACTCATTCTATGAGGCCTCCATCACCCTGATACTGAAACCAGACAAAGATACCTCAAAAAAAAGAAAAGAAAAGAAAAGAAAATTACAGGACAATTTCCCTGATGAATATGAATGCAAAAATCCTCAACAAAATACTAGCAATCTGAATCCAATGATACATTAAAAAATCATATACCATGATGAAGTGGGATTCATTTGATGGATGCAAAGGTTTTTTTCAGCATCCACAAATCAATCAATGTGACACATCATATTAAAAAAAAAACAACAACAACTGATGAATAAAACATACAGTCATCTCAATAGATGGAAACAAAAAAAAATTAATAAAATTCAGCACCAAATTATGATAAAAACTCTCCAGAAAGTGGGCATAGAGGGAACATTGTTGTTGTTTAGTCACTAAGTTGTGTCCCACTCTTTTGTGACCCAGTGGACTCTAGCCCACAAGGCTAGAGATTTCCCCTGAGATTTGTCCATGAGATTTCACAGGCAAGAATACTTGCCATTTACTTCTCCAGAGGATCTTTCCAACCCAGAAATTAAACTCACATCTCCTGCTTGGCAAGTGGATTCTTTACCACTGAATCACCTGGGAAGCCACAGAAGGCACATACATCAACATGCGCTTCTCCAGGGGGATCATCCTGACACAGCGATCAAACCTGTGTCTTTTACATCTCCTGCATTGGCAGGCAGGTTATTTACCACTAGCTCCACCTGGGAATCCCATATATCAACATAATAAAGGTTAAATAAGAAAAATCTGCAACTCAGATCATGCTCAATGGTGAAAAGCTGAAAGCATTTCCTCTAAGATTAGGAATAAGACAAGGATGTCAACTCTCATCACTTTTATTCAACATGATTTTTTAAGTCATAGCTACAGCCACTAGAGAAGAAAGAGCAGTAAGGGCATCTAAATTGGAAAATAAGTTAAACTGTCATTGTTTGCAGATGACATGATAATATAAAAACAAGATCCTAAAGATGCTACCAGAAAACTACTAGAACTCATCAATGGACTTGGTAAAGTTTCAGGTTACAAAATTAATACAAAGAAATTTGTTGTCTTTCTATACACTAACAATGAAAGATCAGAAAGCGAAATTAAAGAAACATTTCCATTTACTATCTCAACAAAAAGTATAAGATACCCAGGAGTGAGCCTATCTAAGGAGACCTGTACTCTGAAAATTATAAGACAGTGAAGAAAGAAATTGAAGAAGACACAAAGAGAAAGATAATTTATGTTTGTAGATTGGAAGAATAAATACTGTCAAAATGACTATACTGTCCAAGACAATCTATAGATTCAATGTCATCTCTATCAAATTACCAATGGTGTTTTTCAAAGATCTAGAACAAAAAATCTTACAATTTGTTTGGAGACACAAAAGTCCTCGAGTAGCCATAGTGGTATTGAGAGAGAGGAAAAAAAATAAAAACGGAGCTGGAGGAATCAAGATCCCTAACTTTAGACTATATCACAAAGCTACAGTCATCAAAACAGTATGGTACTGGCACAAAAATAGAAATATAGATCAATGGAACAGGATAGAAAACCCAAAAATAAATGCATGCACCTATGTTCAATTAATCTAGACAAAGGAGGCAAAACTACACAATGTTAGAATAAGAGTTTCTTCAACATGTGCTTAGAAATGGGACAACTACATGTAAAAAATGAAATTAGATCATTCTTTATCACCATACAGAAAAATAACTTCAAAATGGATTAAAGACTTAAATGTGAGACTGTACACTATAAAACTCCCAGAAGAAAATATAGGCAGAACACTCTCTGACTTAAATCACAGTAATATTTTCTTTGATCCTTCTCCCAGAATAATGGAAATAGAAACAAAAAATAAACAAATGTGATCTTCTTAAACTTAAAAGCTTTTGCACAGCAAAGAAAACAATTAAAAAAATGAAATGACAACCCAAAGATTGGGAGAAAGTATTAGCAAATTATGTGACCAACCAGGGATTAGTCTACAAAATTTAGAGACAGCTTGTGGTGTTTAATAGCATAAAAAAAAAACAACCCAATCAACTAATTGGCAGAAAATCTAAATAGGAATTTCTCCAAGGAAGACATACAGATGGGCACAGGCACATTAAGAGATGCTCAAAATCCCTAATTATTAAAAAAAATTTCAAATTAAAACTACAACAAGATATCATCTCACACCAGCCAGAATGGCTATCATAAAAAATCCACAAACAATAAGTTCTGGAAAGGGTGTAGAGAGAAGAGAGCTTTCTTTCACTTTAATAGGAATGCAAATAGGTACAGTCACTATGGAGTACAGTATGGAGGTTCTTTTAAAAACTAAAAATCGAGCAACCCTTTGACCTTGAAATCCCACTCCAGGGCATATATCTGAATAAAAACATGATCCAAAAGGATACATGCATCTCCATGTTCATTGCAACACTTTACAATATGCAAGATATGGGAACAACCTAGATGACCATTAAAAGAGAAAAGGATAAAGCTGTTGCACATATATACAATGGAATACTTCAGCCATTAAAACAATGAAATAATGTCATTTGCCACAACATGGATGGACCCAGAAATTGTTATTCTGAGTGAAGTAAGTCAAACAGAGAGGGAGAAATATTGTATGACATCCTTTATATGTGGAATCTAAAAATAAATAATACAAATGTACTCACAAAACAGAAAGAGATTAACAGACTTAAAGAATTAACTTATGGTTGCTGGGGGAAAGGATGAGCAGAAAGGATAGTTAGGGAGTTTGGGATGGGCATGTGTGTGTGTTAGTTGCTCAAGCATGTCCAACTATTTGCAACCCCATGGACTTTAGCCCTCTGGGCTCCTCTGTCCATGGAATTCTCCAGACAGAAATACTGGAGTGGGTTGCCATGCCCTTCTCCATGGGTATGTACACACTCTTACATTTAAAATGAATATGTAAAAAGGACTTACTGTATAGCACATGGAACTCTGCTGAATGTTTTGTGACATCCTGAATGGGAGGGAATTTGGGGGGAGAATATGTACATGTACTTTTGTGGCTAAGTCCCCTCAGTATTCACCAATAACATCATTGTTAATCAACTATACCCCAATACGAAATAAAAAAATTAAAAATTAAAGAAGAATAAACCTGGAGGTATCATACTTCCTAGCTGCAAAATACTCCAAATCTACAATTATCAAAACAGTATGGTACTGGAAAAATTAGAGAACATAATACAGCACCCCAAAATGAACCCAGATTTCTATGGTTGATTAATCTACAATAAAGGAAGCAAGAATGTACAATGTGGGAAAATACAGCTTCATCAATAGATGCCGTTGAAGAAACTATACACCTACTTTTTAAAGATTCAAACTGATCTACTTTTCACACCATAAACAAAATAAATTCATAATGCATTAAAGGCTGAGACCTGAAACCATTGAACTCCAAGAAGGAAACAAGCAGTATGCTCATTGATATATATATCTATATATATATCTCTATATCTCTCTCTCTCTCTCTCTCTCTCTCTCTCTCTCTCTATATATATATATATATATATATATATATATATATATATATATATCTCCTCAGTAAAGGGAAACAAAAGCAAAAATAAACAAATGAGACTACATCAAACTAAAATGTTTTTCCCACTAAAGAAACTATCAACAACAAAAGACAGTTTTTGTTTGGTTTTTGTTTTCCCTACCAAATGGGAGAAGATATTTGCAAATGATATACTTGAAAAGGAGTTAGTGTACAAAATATACTAAATACAAAATAACTCATACGATTCAACATAAAAAACCCAAACAACAAGATTACAAAATGAATAGGCGCCAAGAATATATATTTTTGCCAAGAAGACATATCAGTGTCCAACAGACACAAGAAAAGATGCTCAGCATCACTAATCATCTGGGAAATGCAAATCAAAACCACAATGAGATATCAACTAATACCTGTCAGGGTAGCTATTACCCAAAATACAACAAGTAACAAGTGTCAGCCAAGATGTGGAGAAAAGGGTATCCTTATGTACCATTGGTGGAATTGTAAACTGTTAGAGCCACCATGGAAAACATTATTTAGGTTCCTCAGGAAAAATAAAAGTAGAACCACTGTAGGACCCACCAGTTCCATTTCTGGGTATTTTTACAAAACAAAACAAAACAAACAAACAAACAAAAAACACCCCAGACTATAATTTGAAAATATTTATCATTTTCAAAATATTTACCATGTTCATTTTAGCATTATTTATTATAACCAAGAAATAGAAACAACCTGTGTTCATTAATAGATGGATAAAGATGATGCAGTAAAAAAATATACAACAGAATGTGTGTGTTTAGTTGCTCAGTCTTGTCTGGCTCTTTGTGACCCCATGGACTGTAGCTCACCAGGCTCCTCTGTCCATGGGATTCTCCAGGCAAGAATACTGGAGTGAGCAGCTATTCCTTTCTCCAGGGGATCTTCCTGACCCAGAGATTAAATCCGGGTCTCCTGCATTGTAGGCAGATTCCATACCAGAGTCTGAGCCACCAGGGAAGCCACATACAATAGAATATTAACCACAAAGAAGAATAAAGCCTTGCCATTTGCAACAACATGGATGGACCTAGAGGGTATTATGCTAAGTGAACTAAGTCAGACAGGGAAAAATAAATACCATATAATTTCACTTATATTGGAAATTAAAAAATAAAAGAAATGAACAAATAAAATCGAAACAGAGTCATCAATATAGAGAACAGACAAGTGGTTGCCAAAGGGGAGGGCAGTGGAGGAATGAGTTAAATAGGTGACAGTGTTCAAGAGGTACACATTTCCAGTTACAGAATAAATAAATCCAGGTTACAAAATGTACAGGATGAGGTATATATTCATTAATACTTTTTATAGTGACAGATGGTAACTAGATTTAACATGGTGATTATTTTGTTATATCTAGAGCAAACCATTCTGTTGTGCACCTGGAACTCACATAGTGTTGTAGGTCAATTATACCTCAATACAAAATAACATTAAGAGGAGAAATGTGTGTTGTGTGTCTTCTCCCACAGTTTGAGAAAAGAATAAACTATCAACCCAAATATTCAAGAGAGATAAATTTATCATTATATTCTTAATTAAACTCATTAGCATTTCATTTGTATTTATTTTTTTCATTAAAATAATCTCCTTCCTTCCTTCCATGGCCATATTTTCCTCTAACATGCTAATTACAAAATTGTTTCTGAACAGCTAATCAGATTTCCAAACAATTATCAAAAAACTCATTTTTGACCATCTTTCTTTACCTTATCAACAATTGACCATTAGGAATTTATTGGACTAAGATCACAAGCTCTTGGTATTTATCACTATGAACAGATTTCAATGTCTACAGCTCTTACCTCTGCCCCATTAATATGCTCATCCTAAAATGAGAACAAGCTTTTCCATATCATCTCTTTAGCTTACCATCTACTATGTATCCCTTTTATCATGAACAAATCCTGTCTGTATAAACCTCTAAATTGCTAGACTCACATTATATATGCCTGCTCTCTCAGTTTCCACTCCAAATCTGTCTCCTGGGAAAGATTTTTCTCTCCTTTACTCCTTCCTCATTCTCCACCTACTTTTGGTGAAAGAAGGAAGCTAAACCTCTAAGTTCTTTTCAGGTCTTAAACCCTAGGATTTTGATAAAGCCTCCATTAATTATTAGTTCAGCCTATACTGCAATACTTTCTCTGAACTCTGCCAGTATTTATTGTCTCAGGTATTCACTCTGGCATTGAATCAATCACTGCCAAGAGTCACTACTTAGCTACTTGAGGTGCATTCGTTTGATTTTATCAACTAGACTGTAAGGGAGAGAAAGCAAGATTCAAAACACTATCTTTCAGCTCATGGCTAAAGAGAATTAATGTAACACAGTCAAGAGAAAAGTCAGAAGGAATTTTAAAAGGGGGAAATAGATTGGGTATTCCTTCATATAGGCAGGCTGAGATGAGTTTACATTTTAGAATTTCTTCATCAAAGATCAAAGAATATCTCCTTCCCCTTGCAGTAGTGGAAGGTGTAGAACTCTATTATATATAAAGAGATCAGTGTCTTGCATTGTATCTATATCAGTCTTCCCCCTAAAGATGGCAACTGGATTTTCTTAGGTTTTAGGCTCACTTCTGGTCTAATTTCTACATCCATGAAAATAATATACACTGACCAGCCTGGGATAAGTGGTGGGGCACTAGGATAACATGATTGATAGAGACAATAGGATCATATGGAAAAGAATATGGGCGATTTTAAAAGTAATAAGTAAGGAAAATTACAGGTGTTCATTAGACTAAACATCACAGTGGGAGATTCAAAGATAATAAGGAAAGCAATATAAGTGTAGGTTTATGAAAGTTGGAAAGTGAGTCATATACAGAAGTTACCATAGATAAGCTTCTTATTTCCCAGGTTTACTCAGAAAGGATTAGAGGTTCTTTATTATCAATTTTTTTCCCATTTTTTAGGCATGTTTTTATTTTTTAAAGATTTACTTATTTATTTATTTATTTTTAAATTTTATTTTATTTTTTAACTTTACAATGTTGTATTGGTTTTGTCATATATCAAAATGAATCCGCCACAGGTATACCTGTGTTCCCCATCCTGAACCCTCCTCCCTCCTCCCTCCCCATACTATCCCTCTGGGTCATCCTAGTGCACCAGCCCCAAGCATCCAGTATCGTGCATCGAACCTGGACTGGCGACTCGTTTCATATATGATATTATACATGTTTCAATGCCATTCTCCCAAATTATCCCACCCTCTCCCTCTCTCACAGAGTCCAAAAGACTGTTCTATACATCAGTGACTCTTTTGCTGTCTCGTATACAGGGTTATTGTTACCATCTTTCTAAATTCCATATATATACGTTATTATACTGTATTGGTGTTTTTCTTTCTGGCTTACTTCAGTCTGTATAATTGGCTCCAGTTTCATCCACCTCATTAGAACTGATTCAAATGTATTCTTTTTAATGGCTGAGTAATACTCCACTGTGTCTATGTGCCACAGCTTTCTTATCCATTCATCTGCTGATGGACATCTAGGTTGCTTCCATGTCCTGGCTATTATAAACAGTGCTGCAATGAACATTGGGGTACACGTGTCTCTTTCAATTCTGGTTTCCTCAGTGTGTATGCCCAGCAGTGGGATTGCTGGGTCATAAGGCAGTTCTATTTCCAGTTTTTTTAAGGAATCTACACACTGTTCCCCATAGTGGCTGTACTAGTTTGCATTCCCACCAACAGTGTAAGAGGGTTCCCTTTTCTCCACACCCTCTCCAGCATTTATTGCTTGTAGACTTTTGGATCGCAGCCATTCTGACTGGCGTGAAATGGTACCTCATTGTGGTTTTGATTTGCATTTCTCTGTAATGAGTGATGTTGAGCATCTTTTCATGTGTTTGTTAGCCATCTGTATGTCTTCTTTGGAGAAATGTCTGTGTAGTTCTTTGGCCCATTTTTTGATTGGGTCGCTTATATTTCTGGAATTGAGATGCAGGAGTTTCTTGTATACTTTTGAGATTGGTTGTTTGTCAGTTGCTTCATTTGCTATTATTTTCTCCCATTCTGAAGGCTGTCTTTTCACCTTGCTTATAGTTTCCTTTGTTGTGCAGAAGCTTTTAAGGTTAATTAGGTCCCATTTGTTTATTTTTGCTTTTATTTCCAGTATTCTGGGAGGTGGGTCATAGAGGATCCTGCTGTGATGTATGTCAGAGAGTGTTTTGCCTATGTTCTCCTTTAGGAGTTTTATATTTTCTGGTCTTACGTTAAGATCTTTAATCCATTTTGAGTTTATTTTTGTATATGGTGTTAGAAAGTGGTCTAGTTTCATTCTTTTACAAGTGGTTGACCAGTTTTCCCAGCACCACTTGTTAAAGAGATTGTCTTTAATCCATTGTATATTCTTGCCTCCTTTGTCAAAGATAAGGTGTCCATATGTGCGTGGATTTATCTCTGGGCTTTCTATTTTGTTCCATTGATCTATATTTCTGTCTTTGTGCCAGTACCATACTGTCTTGATGACTGTGGCTTTGTAGTAGAGCCTGAAGTCAGGCAGGTTGATTCTTCCAGTTCCATTTTTCTTTCTCAAGATTGCTTTGGCTATTCGAAGTTTTTTGTATTTCATATACAAATTGTGAAATTATTTTTTCTAGCTCTGTGAAGAATACCATTGGTAGCTTGATAGGGATTGCATTGAATCTATAAATTGCGTTGGGTAGTATACTCATTTTCACTATATTGATTCTTCCAAGGCATGAACATGGTATATTTCTTCATCTATTAGTGTCCTTTTTGATTTCTTTCACCAGTGTTTTATAGTTTTATATATATAGGTCTTTAGATTCTTTAGGTAGATATATTCCTAAGTATTTTATTCTTTCCATTGCAATGGTGAATGGAATTGTTTCCTTAATTTCTCTTTCCATTTTCTCATTATTAGTGTATAGGAATGCAAGGGATTTCTGTGTGTTGATTTTATACCCTGCAAGTTTACTATAATCATTGATTAGTTCTAGTAATTTTCTGGTGGATTCTTTAGGGTTTTCTATGTAGAGGATCATGTCATCTGCAAACAGTGCGAGTTTTACTTCTTCTTTTCCAATTTGGATTCCTTTTATTTCTTTTTCTGCTCTGATTGCTGTGGCCAAAACTTGCAAAATTATGTTGAATAGTAATGGTGAAGGTGGGCACCTTTGTCTTGTTTCTGACTTTAGAGGAAATGCTTTCAATTTTTCACCATTGAGGATAATGTTTGCTGTGGGTTTGTCATGTATAGCTTTGATTATGTTGAGGTATGTTCCTTCTATTCCTGCTTTCTGGAGTGTTTTTATCATAAATGGATGTTGCCTTTTGTCAAAGGCTTTCTCTGCATCTATTGAGATAATCATATGGTTTTAGTTTTCATTTTGTTAATGTGGTATATTATATTGATTGATCTGCGGATATTGAAGAATCCTTGCATCCCTGGGATAAAGCCCACTTGGTCATGGTGTATGATCTTTTAATGTGTTGTTGGATTCTGATTGCTAGAATTTTGTTAAGGATTTTTGCATCTATGTTCATCAGTGATATTGGCCTGTAGTTTTCTTTTTTTGTGGCATCTTTGTCAGGTTTTGGTATTAGGGTGATGGTGTCATCATAGAATGAGTTTGGAAGTTTACCTTCCTCTGCAATTTTCTGGAAGAGTTTGAGTAGGATAGGTGTTAGCTCTTCTGTAAATTTTTGGTAGAATTCAGCTGTGAAGCCGTCTGGACTTGGGCTTTTGTTTGCTGGAAGATTTTTGATTACAGTTTCAATTTCCATGCTTGTGATGCATCTGCTAAGATTTTCTATTTCTTCCTGGTCCAGTTTTGGAAAGTTGTAGTTTTCTAAGAATTTGTCCATTTCTTCCACGTTGTCCATTTTATTGGCACATAATTGTTGATAGTAGTCTCTTATGATCCTTTGTATTTCTGTGTTGTCTGTTGTGATCTCTCCATTTTCATTTCTAATTTTATTGATTTGATTTTTCTCCCTTTGTTTCTTGATGAGTCTGGCTAATGGTTTGTTAATTTTATTTATCCTTTCAAAGAACAAGCTTTTGGCTTTGTTGATTTTTGCTATGGTCTCTTTTGTTTCTTTTGCATTTATTTCTGCCCTAATTTTTAAGATTTCTTTCCTTCTACTAACCCTGGGGTTCTTCATTTCTTCCTTTTCTAGTTGCTTTAGGTGTAGGGTTAGGTTATTTATTTGACTTTTTTCCTGTTTCTTGAGGTGTGCCTGTATTGCTATGAACTTTTCCCTTAGGACTTCTTTTACAGTGTCTCACAGGTTTTGGGTTGTTGTATTTTCATTTTCATTCTTTTCTATGCAAATTAAGGGGCGGTAATAAAATTTAGGGGTTGGTAATGCTATGTAAGAATTTAAAAGTAAGTTAAAACACTGGCACAAATGAAAGGCAGTCTAGTGATCCCTTATTCCAACACTGTGAAGCACTGCATTTTTGTTCTTTGCTCACTCCTAAAATTACACCCCAAATAGCACACTATAAAAAACAAAATTTACTTGCAAGACATTAACAAAATCAAAGCACTCCAAAAATATTTATCCAGTTAATTTAAAAAAAACCTTGCCAGAGTTAATGTTGGAATTACTATGAACTAAAGGCTCACTTAGGGAAAGACTGAAGGCAGGAGGACAAAGGGATGACAGAGAATGAGTTGACTGGATGGCATCACTGACTCAATGGACATGAGTAGTGCAAGCTCTGGGAGATGGTGAAGGACAGGGAAGCCTGGTATGCTGAAGTACATGGAGTAACAAAGAATCATACATGACTGAGTGACTGAATAACAGAAACAAAAAGCTTTTTTTTTTTTCAGATTATTTTTGTACTTTTATCAGTTCAGTTCAGTCACTCAGACGTGTCCGACTCTTTGCGACTCCATGAATCGCAGCATGCCAGGCCTCCCTGTCCATCATCAACTCCCGGAGTTCACTCAGACTCACGTCCATTAAGACAGTGATGCCATCCAGCCACCTCATCTTTTGTCGTCCCCTTCTCCTCCTGCCCCCAATCCCTCCCAGCATCAGAGTCTTTTCCAATGAATCAACTCTTCGCATGAGGTGGCCAAAGTCCTGGATTTGCAGTTTCAGCATCATTCCCTCCAAAGAAATCCCAGGGGCAATCTCCTTCAGAATGGACTGGTTGGATCTCCTTGCAGTCCAAGGGACTCTCAAGAGTCTTCTCCAACACCACAGTTCAAAAGCATCAATTCTTCGGTGCAAAGCCTTCTTCACAGTCCAACTCTCACATCCATACATGATCACAGGAAAAACCATAGCCTTGACTAGACGAACCTTTGTTGGCAAAGTAATGTCTCTGCTTTTGAATATGCTACCTAGGTGGTCATAAATTTCCTTCCAATGAGTAAGCATCTTTTAATATCATGGCTGAAGTCACTATCTGCAGTGATTTTGGAGCCCCCCAAAATAAAGTCTGACACTGTTTCCACTGTTTCCCTATCTATTTCCCATGAAGTGATGGGACCGGATGCCATGATCTTTGTTTTCTGAATGTTGAGCTTTAAGCCAACTTTTTTGCTCTCCTCTTTCACTTTCATCAAGAGGCTTTTGAGTTCCTCTTCACTTTCTGCCATAAGAGTGGTGTCATCTGCATATCTGAGGTTATTGATATTTCTCCCGGAAATCTTGATTCCAGCTTGTGCTTCTTCCAGCCCAGCGTTTCTCATGATATACTCTGCATAGAAGTTAAATAAGCAGGGTGACAATATACAGCCTTGACGTACTTCTTTTCGTATTTGGAATCAGTCTGTTGTTCCATGTCCAGTTCTAAAATTGCTTCCTGACCTTCATACAGATTTCTTAAGAGGCAGATCAGGTGGTCTGGTATTCCCATCTCTTTCAGAATTTTCCACAGTTTATTGTGATCCACACAGTCAAAGGCTTTGGCATAGTCAACAAAGCAGAAATAGATGTTTTTCTGGAACTCTTTTGCTTTTTCCATGATCCAGTGGATGTTGGCAATTTGATCTCTGGTTCCTCTGCCTTTTCTAAAACCAGCTTGAACATCAGGAAGTTCACGATTCACGTATTTCTGAAGACTGCCTTGGAGAATTTTGAGCATTACTTTACTAGCGTGTGAGATGAGTGCAATTGCGTGGCAGTTTGAGCATTCTTTGGCATTGCCTTTCTTTGGGATTGGAGTGAAAACTGACCTTTTCCAATCCTGTGGCCACTGCTGAGTTTTCGAAGTTTGCTGGCATATTGAGTGCAGCACTTTCACAGCATCATCTTTCAGTATTTGAAAGAGCTCAACTGGAATTCTATCACCTCCACTAGCTTCGTTCATAGTGATGCTTTCTAAGGCCCACTTGACTTCACATTCCAGGATGTCTGGCTCTAGGTCAGTGATCACACCATCGTGATTATCTGGGTCGTAAAGGTCTTTTTTGTACAGTTCTTCTGTGTATTCTTACCATCTCTTCCTAATATCTTCTGCTTCTGTTAGGTCCATATCATTTCTGTCCTTTATCAAGCCCATCTTTGCATGAAATGTTCCCTTGGTATCTCTAATTTTCTTGAAGAGATCGCTAGTCTTTCCCATTCTGTTGTTTTCCTCTATTTCTTTGCATTGACCACTGAGGAAGGCTTTCTTGTCTCTTCTTGCTATTCTTTGGAACTCTGCATTCAGATGTTTATATCTTTCCTTTTCTCCTTTGCTTTTCACTTCTCTTCTTTTCACAGCTATTTGTAAGGCCTCCCCAGACAGCCATTTTGCTTTTTTGCATTTTTTTTCCATGGGGATGATCTTGATCCCTGTCTCCTGTACAATGTCACGAACCTCATTCCATAGTTCATCAGGCACTCTATCTATCAGATCTAGGCCCTTAAATCTATTTCTCACTTCCACTGTATAATCATAAGGGATTTGATTTAGGTCATACCTGAATGGTCTAGTGGTTTTCCTTACTCTCTTCAATATAAGTCTGAATTTGGTAATCAGGAGTTCATGATTTGAGCCACAGTCAGCTCCTGGTCTTGTTTTTGCTGACTGTGTAAAGCTTCTCCATCTTTGGCTGCAAAGAATGTAATCAATCTGATTTCGGTGTTGACCATCTGGTGATGTCCATGTGCAGAGTCTTCTCTTGTGTTGTTGGAAAAGGGTGTTTGCTATGACCAGTGCATTTTCTTGGCAAAACTCTAGTAGTCTTTGCCCTGCTTCATTCCGTATTCCAAGGCCAAATTTGCCTGTTACTCCAGGTGTTTCTTGACTTCCTACTTTTGCATTCCAGGCCCCTATAATGAAAAGGGCATCTTTTTTGGGTGTTAGTTCTAAAATGTCTTGTCAGTCTTCATAAAACCGTTCAACTTCAGCTTCTCCAGCATTACTGTTTGTGGCATAGACTTGGATTACTGTGATACTGAATCGTTTGCTTTGGAAATGAACAGAGGTCATTCTGTCGTTTTTGAGATTGCATCCAAGTACTGCATTTTGGACTCTTTTTTTGACCATGATGGCTTCTCCATTTCTTCTGAGGAATTCCTGCTCGCAGTAGTAGATATAATGGTCATCTGAGTTAAATTCACCCATTCCAGTCCATTTCAGTTCGCTGATTCCTAGAATGTTGACATTCACTCTTGCCATCTCTTGTTTGACCACTTCCAATTTGCCTTGATTCATGGACCTGACATTCCAGGTTCCTATGCAATATTGCTCTTTACAGCATCGGACCTTGCTTCTATCATCAGTCACATCCACAGCTGGGTATTGTTTTTGCTTTGGCTCCATCCCTTCATTCTTTCTGGAGTTATTTCTCCACTGATCTCCAGTAGCATATTGGGCACCTACTGACCTGGGGAGTTCCTCTTTCAGTATCCTATCATTTTGCATTTTCATAGTGTTCATGGGGTTCTCAAGGCAAGAATACTGAAGTGGTTTGCCATTCCCTTCTCCAGTGGACCACATTCTGTCAGATCTCTCCACCATGACCTGCCCGTCTTGGGTTGCCCCATGGGCATGGCTTAGTTTCTTTGAGTTAGACAAGGCTGTTGTCCTAGTGTGATTAGATTGACTAGTTGAGGGTGTCATTTCCTAGGCAGGTTGATAGGAAATCTAGGGGTCCCCAAGGAGAGAGGGGTCTCCAAATGGAGGAAATATCCTGCAAGTGTCAGACATTTTTATCTCTCTTAAGCGGCAGGAGGAAACAAACTAGCAATATTTTTTTCCCTTCTCTATACAAATTTAAAGAGAGGTTTCTCTTAAAATACTGTGTTGCCATAATGACACCTGGTTTCGCCTGAAGTTAGCTATTCTTGAGCCTAGAGATAACCAATGCCTTTTTCTTATGGAAATGTTTGTCTTAAGCTATGCTAATGTACTACGCCTTTACCCCAAACTCTGTCTCCAAGTCGGTTCTCCTTTACACTTGAATAAAACTTTATTACACAAAAGCTCTGAGCGATCAAGCCTCGTCTTTCGCCCTGGATTGAATTCTTCTCCTCCAGGGGCCAAGAATCCTGGTATATTCGCGTGATACAACAACAACCTTTCATAGTTTTCTGTGAGTATGGTTTCAGTGTGTCGGCCCTCTGATGCCCTCTTGCAACACCTACCATCTTACTTGGGTTTCTCTTACCTTGGGCATGGGGTGTCTCTTCACGGCTGCTCCAGCAAAGTGCAGCTGCTGCTCCTTACCTTGGACGAGGGGCTATATCCTCACTGCACCCTTCCTGACCTTCAACGTGGGATAGCTTCTCTAGGCCCTCCTGTGCCCTTGCAGCCACCGCTCTTGGAAGTGGGGTTGCTCCTCCCGGCCGCCGCCCCTGGCCTCGGACGTGGGGTAGCTCCTCTTGGCTGCCACCCTTCGGGCATGGGGTCCTCCCGGCTTCTGCCCTTGACCTCGGACATGGGGTAGCTCCTCTTCGGCCACGCTTAGTGCACCGGTCGCAGCCGCCACCGTGCCTAGTGTGCCAGTCACAGCCACCACAGTGCTTACAAATGCTAGGGCTTCCCTGGTGGCTCAGAAATTAAAGCATCTGCCTGCAATGCGGGAATCTCAGGTTCAATCCGTGGGTTGGGAAGATCCCCTGGAGAGGGAAATGGTAACCCACTCCAGTATTCTTGCCTGGAGAATGCCATGGAGAGAGGAGCCTGGTAGGCTACAGTCCACGGGGTCGCAAAGAGTTGGACACGACTGAGTGACTTAATTTTCACTTTCACCTATGCTATAAAGATTAAGCATTCAATTTGAAAAATCCACAGTAATGTTTGTGACTCAAGTGTCAGCCTAATACATTTATAATTACTATGCTATAATATTTGTATAACTACTGTGTCACCTTTCTCTTGTTAATAGCAAATAATCTTTCAGTATGTTTAAAAAACAAAAATGCTGCAGTTAAAAGGTTATTTAACTCATCAGGTCCTATTTTGTGGTACATACTAAAAGTAGCATTATTTTTAAGACTGCAAAAACAAAAACCTTTAATTATGATTAGATGGTAACTCAAGATTCACAATCAAATAATATAATAATATTTGAACCATTGTTGTTGCTTAGTCACTAAGTTGTGTTCCACTCTTTGTGACCCCATGGACTGCAGCACATAAGGCTTCCCTGTCCTTCACCATCTCCTGGAGCTTGCTCAAACTCATGCCCATTGAGTCAGTGATGCCATCCAACCATCTGATCCTCTGTCATCCCCTTCTCCTCCTGCCTTCAATCTTTCCCAGCATCAGGGTCTTTTCTAATGAGTCAGCTCTTCACATCAGGTGGCCAAAGTATGGAACTTCAGCTTCAGCATCAGTCCTTCCAGGGAATATTCAGGGTTGATTACCTTTAACATTTACTGGTTTGATCTCTTTGCAGTCCAAGGGACTCTCAAGAGTTTTCTCCAGCAAAAAAACTCAAAAGTAAAAATTCTTTGACAATTCAACCTTCCTAACGGTCCAGCTCTCACATCCATACATGGCTACTGGAAAACCATAGCTCTGACTATGTGGACCTTTGTCAGCAATGTGATGTCTTTGTTTCTTAATATATTGTCTATGTTTGTCATAGCTTTTCTTCCAAAGAACAAGTGTCTTTTAACTTCATGGCTGCAGTCACCATCCACAGTTTTATTTCTCTTTTGTACATTTATTTATTGATCTCACCGCTCTCAAAAATTAATGTTCAAATCTTGAATGGTAACTAGCTAGATGCTTAGTAAGAATTATCCATACTCTTGAATAAGGCTATTCTGTGATCCAATTTGAGGAATTTAGTTGCAACATTTTGATACTAAATTGGACCAATATGGGTAACAATGTATTTAAAAATTTGAGTGATGGACACAGTATTATTACTAAGAACTTGGGAAAATTATTTAGCTTGGAAGTTATATGCTTGAAACCCAGCTCTCAGAGTCTACAAGGGTTGTTTTGCCCAGTATTTGACTAATAAATTCCAGTCGACCTGCACTGCTAACCAATATCAGTGAGAACAGAGGTATTAGCTAGAATGTTTACTCTTTTCTATTACAATTTCCTAAGGAACTGTCCTTGAAACTTTGAAGGAAATTGGGAATTCAACTCTTAGAATCACTGACATTGAAACTTTTTGACAGAGCCACGATTAAAAAAGGATTTGATAACATATGGTGAAAAATTATTAGTCATTGTCATCATCAGCTATGCTAGAGAAAGGTAGATGGATGTTTCCCTAGGACGCAAAAAGTGAAAGAATAAGCGAATTGGACAAAAGGAAATATGTCTTTTCCTTTCCCATCCCCTATGTCACTATCCTTGTAAAGGTCTTTAGTCTTAAACAATTCTAGTAGTCTTTTACCTTGACTCCCTCTACCTAGTCTCTCTACCAAGAATCCATTTTACATACCTTGCCAAGATAATATTTATAAAATCAAATATTGTCATGTTAGAGCAACACAGCTAAGCTACTCATGAATCTCCAGAAACTATGATTGAAATAAATGCTTATTCATTAGGTCAATAAGTTTTGGGTATATTTACACAGAATTGCATTAATCATAGTGTTTTATTCATAACTCATTATTAGTAAAAAATACTTGCTTAATCTTTTAAATTTTTATCATAACAGTTTTAATAAAATAATAAACACCAGAAAAACAACTACACATTTCAAAATCTAAACTATTAACTAAAAGCTGCATCTTTTATGAACTTCTTTCAAATTCTTTCTCCCTCCCTATCCTGGAAGTCCTGGATATTTGAGTTCAGCAGTTCCTAACTTTTGTATAGGAATATAAAGTTCAGGAAGTATATTTCTTAGTTATGCTTGTCTTTTAACTTTATGACAAAAGTATTTTTTATAAAAATATCCTGGGATATACTATTTTTTACTCACTAACCTGTATATTAATTGATTTTTATTTGATAAACACTTTTTAAACTTCATTTACCATCAAAAATTTTTTTACCATCACATATTTACCTACCATCAAATATTTATTGAGATCTTATGCTAGGCTGGTACTATGCTAGGTTCAGGGAATGCCAAGGCTCATTTGACAAGAAGCTTGAAGAATGGTCAGGGGAAGAGATGTTTAAAGAAAAATAGGATGAGGCAACATGTAGTAAGTGTCATAATAGCAAAGTATATGAAGTGCTCCTGGACCCCAGAGAAGCCTGGAAGGGTGTCACAGAGAAGATGCTTTTAAACTGGATCCTGAAGGAACACAACCTAAGGAGCTTGAGATTGGGAACTTTAGGTAATACAAACAGATTTCAAAAGGGAATGAAGTTGTGAAAGAACCGGCTGAAAGCTGTGAAGAATTGGATGTAGGGGGTGTCTGGCTACCCACCTGGAACTTTACCTCAAATTAAAGTTTGACCATCAGTCCACCTGTTGCTCAGCCCTATCTCAGCTTCTAAGACAATCTGATTTCAGCCAGAGAAAGTATAAGTAGCTCATGTAATTCAGCATCTGACCAGCTGTGTTCCAAGTTCTCTTCTGAGCTCCTGATCCATTTTCAGCTGTTAGATGTTCACTTTACTCCTGTCACAGTTTCTAGCTATATTACTAGGTTTTCATCTTGTTTCTGTCTCTATATTCTGTCTCTAAATTTCTCTAAAACTATAATTCTGCTTTTCTTATCAATCCTCCTTAGAGCTTAGGTTCTCATTCCAGGCTGCCTGATTTACTGGTGGTATTTGCCTGTCAGATTCCACCTCATTTCCCACCACAGATGGAATAAAGACTTATGGCCTCTTGTAGGAAGTCTCTGATGACAAACAAATAGATGAACTGCCCCATTACTGCCTAAGCAAAAATTCCTATCTGTAATCTGTATCAATTTCCTGGTAGAATTGCCCACAGGACATTCACATCAATGAACCCAGTTTATTTCACCACTGATTGAAATTTTAAACTCCATTCTGACTACTGGTATAGAAAAATCCACTACTTGTCATAAAAATCCTAGAGGAAAACACAGGAAGAAAGAACTTTGACATAAATTTCAGCCATATTTTTTTTGAATCCATCTTCTAAAACAAAATAAACAAAAACAAAAATACGCAAATGGGACCTAACTAAACTTAAAAGCATTTGCATAGCAAAGGAAATCACCAACAAATGAAAAGGCAACCTACTTAATAGGAGAAAATATTTGCAAACAATATGACTAATAAGGGGTTAATATCCAGCATATATAACATCTCATTCAACTCAACATAAAAAAAAAAATAAAAATAAGCAATCCAGTTAAAAACTGGGCAGGAGGCACTCCAAAGATGACCGAGGAATGGGACTGAGAGACCAATTTCTCCCTCACGAATCATCAAAAGATCATTTGAATGTGGAACAATTTCCACAAAACAACTTCTGAACACTGTCGGAGCACACCAGACACCCAAAAAGACAGCCCGATCTCTTTGAAACGAGGTAGGACAAAATAGAAAAGACAAAAACAGAGACAAAGGTTTTAGGGATGGAGGCCCATTCTGGGGAGGGAGTTGAGAAGGAGGAGAAGTTTCCATACAATAGGAAACTCTCTCACAGGCATGTCAGTGGGGAGCTCTGAAATCTCAGAGAGCAACACAACCGGACAAAAAGTATACACACACAAAATACACATATAACCGCAACTACCAGCAGAGAAGCTGCTCAGACACTCACATCCATGAGCAGCGAGTGGCGGTTGGACAGGGAGGTGTGCACTATTTCGTCAGTCCCTAGGGTAAGGAACAGGCTTGAATGCCCTAAGGAAAATCTGAGGACTAATTTGACAAAGCAACCAAAACCATGGGGTTTCCCGAGAGACCAAAACAAAACAAAACAAAACAAAACAACAAAAAACTTTCCCGGGAAAGGCTCTAATGCAGCACAATGACCCTGGAAAGCTCAAAGAACATGCTCACAGAACAAAGGATTGCTCCCTAGAGAATACCAAATGAGAGCAACCTGGCTGCCATTTGGGGCCCTCCCTTCCCAGAGGCAAAGAGGCAGGTGTGTGACAGCTGGAGCAGGAAGGCAATAGGCCATTACAATCTCGGCCCCAGAGATGCATCTTCCACCAAACTGAGCAGGCTCCCAGTTGCTAACTAAGTCTTCCTGGGATCCTGGACGGTTGACATATGTCAGGAGTGTGACAACCTGAGATCAGCTCCCCAGAGGAGACACTTGGTACACCTGGGACTGTGCTGTTGTGGTGCACTGGGAAACCGACCTGCTGGGACCAGGGAAATGAATAAGATGCATGGCCCACCTGGGACAGTGGGTTCGTGAAGCACCTGGTCGCCTGAGCTGCTTGGACCTGGGAAGGGCACAAAACGCACAGCCCATCCGGTTCTGTGCCCATGCAGAGCACACAAAAACCTGAGTGGCTTAGACTTCGAAAGTGCACAAAAATGCAGGGCCACCTGGGACTGTACTATCACAGAGCACCCTGGAGCCTGAGCAGCATGGACCCAGGAAGGACATGCCATCTTGAACTGTGGCAAACCCACTGTGGTCCATCTACTGCAAGCACTCCCCATACTTGCTAGTGGTATTTGCTTGCAGTGTCACTCCCTCTCCATAGCACAATTGAACAAGTGAGCCTGAATAAGAGTCCACCTTCACCCTCTGATATCAGGGCAGAAATAAGACATTGAAGAGATTTGAAAACAAAGGACACCAACATAAAAAAAGGGAGGGGGTGGTGCCCTGAAAGTGACAGGTGCAATAGATTAAAACCCTGCAGTTAATGTTGAGACCGTGCATTTGAGGGGGCAGCTATAGACTTTGAAAACAAGTGCAAGCTGGAACAAGGGACTATCTGACACTGCACTGACCCAACACTGCCCACAACAGCTCCAGAGAAATTCTTATATATATATATATATATATATATATATATACCATTATCACTTCTAACTTTTTAAAAATTTCATTTCTTTCATTTTTATAGCCTACCTTTCTAAAGAAAACTATTTTTAGAAAACAAATTCCATATATTTTTTTAATTTTGGGGATCGATTTAATTTTGTATTTTTTATATTGTACTTTTGAGAGTCTAACCTCTATTCTAGGTTTTTAATTTTTGCTTTTTGATATTTGTTATCAATTTTGTACCTTTAAGACTCTCATCTTCAGTGTCCATTTTCACTTAAGGATTTGATTACTGGTTTGATTGCTCTATCCCCTTTTGACTGTCTCTTTTCTCCTCCTGGTCACTGCCATCAGCCTCTACCCTCTTCTCTTCCATATATAACTCTGTGAATATCTGGGTGTTCCTGGATGTTCCTGGCTGTGGAAAGACATTTCACCATTAAAATAGGGGTTTTATCTTCTCTGCTGTATGAATGGAGACGTCTAGAGGCTACTGTAAGAGGGGGACCAAATCTCAGAGACAGGAGGCTCAACTCAAGAGCTTTAAAACATCAGAGAACTCCAGACCCTGGGGAACATTAATAGACAAGAGCCCACCCAAAAGTTTCCATACCTACACTGAAAGCAAGCTCCACTCAAGAGCCAAAAAGTTCCAGTGCAAGACACACCATGCTAATTCTCCAGCAAAAGAGGAACACAATCCTGAACATTAAAAGACAGGGATGCCCAAAGCCATACCAGACCAGACACCCCAAAACTCACTAATGGACACTTCATTGCACTCCAGAGAGAAGATTCAGCCCCAACCACCAGAACACAGACACAAGTTCCCCCAACCAGAAAACCTTGACAAGCCACTGGTCCAACTCCACCCACAGGGAGAAGACTTCAGAATTAAGAGGAATCACGACTTTCCCGCCCACAGAAAGGGCACCCCAAACACAGCAATCCAAACAAAATGAAAAGGCAGAAAAATATTCAGCATGTGAAGAAACATGATAAAACAAACAAACAAACAAACAAACAAAAGAGATAGTGAGTCTACCTGAAAAAGAATTCAGAATAATGATAGTACAGATGATCCAAAGTCTTGAAAACAAAATGGAGTTACAGATAAATAGACTAGAAAGAAGGGTTGAGAAGATGCAAGAAATGTTTAGCAAGGACCTAGAAGAAGTAAAAAAAAAGTCAATCAATAATGACCAATGCATTCACTGAGACTAAAAGCACTCTGAAGGGAACCAACAGTAGAATAACTAAGGCAGAGGATAGGATAAGTGAGGTGGAAAATAGAATGGTGGAAATAAATGAAGCAGGTAGGACAAAAGAGAAAAGAATAAAAAGAAATGAGGACAACCTCAGAGACTTCTGGGACAATGTTAAATGCCACAACATGTGAATCATAGGTATCCCTGAAGAAGAAGACAAAAAGAAAGAGCATGAGAAAATACTTGAGGAGATAATAATTGAAAACTTCCCTAAAATGGGAAAGGAAAGAGCCGCCCAAGTCCAAGGAACCCAGAGAGTCCAAAACAAGATAAACCCAAAGAGAAACATGACAAAACACACATTAATCAAACTAACAAAAATTGAACACAAAGAACAAATATTAAACAGCAAGAGAAAAGCAATAAATAACACACGAGGGGCTATTCATAAGGATAACAACTGATCTTCCTATAGAAACTCTTGAGGCCAGAAGGGAATGTTAGGACATATTTAAAGTGATGAAAAAGAAAAACTTACAACCAAAATTACTCTACCCAGCAAAGATCTCTTTCAGATAAAGGAAAAATCAAGAGTTTTATAGACAAGCAAAAGCTCAGAGAATTTGGTACCACCAAATCAGCTCCTCAACAAGTGCTAAAGAATCTTTTCTAGACAGGAAAAACAGAAAAAGTTTATAAAACTGAACCCAAAACAACAAAGTAAATGGTAATGGATCATACTTATCAATAATTACCTTAAATGAAAATTGGTTAAATGTTCCAACCAAAAGACATAGACTGGCCAAATGGATACAAAAACAAAACCCCTATATATATTTCATCTACAAGATTCCCACCACAAACCTAGGGATACATATAGACTGAAAGTGAAGGGCTGGAAAACAATATTTCATGCTAATGGAGACCAAGCCAGAAAGAAAAATACCAATACAGTATACTAACGCATATATATGGAATTTAGAAATATGGTAACAATAACCCTGTGTACGAGACAGCAAAAGAGACACTGATATATAGAACAGTCTTATGGACTCTGTGGGAGAGGGAGAGGGAGGGAAGATTTGGGAGAATGGCATTGAAACATGTAAAATATCATGTATGAAACGAGTTGCCAGTCCAGGTTCGATGCACGATACTGGATGCTTGGGGCTAGTGCACTGGGACGACCCAGAGGGATGATATGGGGAGGGAGGAGGGAGGAGGGTTCAGGGTAGGGAACACATGTATACCTGTGGCGGATTCATTTTGATATTTGGCAAAACTAATACAATTATGTAAGGTTTAAAAATAAAATAAAATTTTAAAAAATGCAAAAAAAATTAAAAAAATAAAAAGTTAAATAAGAAAAGTTTAAATAAAAAAAAAAAAGAAAGCAGGAGTAGCAACACTCATACCTGATAAAATAGACTTTGAAATGAAGACTGTGATAAGAGACAAAGAAGGACACTACAAAATGATCAAGAGATCAATCCTGAAGAGGATATAACAATTATAAATATATATGCACCCAACATAGGAGCATCTCAATATGTAAGGCAAATGCTAACGAATACAAAAGGGGAAATTAACAGCAACACAGTAACAGTGGGGGACTCTAATATTCAACTCACACCTATGGATAGATCAACGAAACAGAAAATTAGCAAGAAAACACAGCTTTAAATGACACAATGGACCAGTTAGACCTAATTGATATGGGGCATTTCACCCAAAGACAATGGATTTCCCCTTTTTCTTAAGTGCACACGGATCATTCTCCAGGATAGCCATATCCTGGGCCACAAATCTAGCTTTGATAAAGTAAAAAACAAAAGACAAAAAAAAAAAATTGCAATCATTTCAAGCATGTTTTCTGATCACAGTGTGGAAAGATTAGATAACAATTACAGGAAAAAAAAAAAAACCTACAAAAAACACAAACTTATGGAAGCTAAAGTACACACACCTGAATAAACCAACAGATCATGGAAGGAATCAAAATGTGCATAGAAACAAATGATGATGAAAACACAACAATGAAATGGACAAATTCTTAGAAAAGTATAACATTCCAAAACTAAACAAGGAAGAAATAGAAAATGAACAGATTCATCACAAACATGGAATTTGAAACTGTAATCAAAAACTTTCCAACAAACAAAAGCCCAGGACGAGATGGCTTCACAGGTGAACTCTACCAAATATTTAGAGAAGAACTAACACCTATCCTACTCAAACTCTCGCAGAAAATTGCAGAAGGCAAACTCCCAAGCTCATTCTAAGGGACCACCATCACCCTGATATCAAAACCAGACAAAGATGCCACAAATAAAACTAGAGGCCAATATCACTGATCAACATAAATGCAAATATCCTCAACAAAATTCTAGCAAGCAGAATCGAACAACATATTAAAAAGACCATACATTGTGACTAGTAGGCTTTATTCCAGGGATCAAAGATTCTTCAATATTTCCAAATCAATAAGTGTGATACACCATATTAACAAATTGGAAGATAAAAGCCATATGATTATCTCAATAGATTCAGAGACAGCCTTTGACAAAATTCAACACCCATTTATAGTCAAAACTCTCCAGAAAGCAGGCATAGAAGAAATATACCTCAACATAATAAAAGCTATATATGACAAACCAACAGAAAACACTATATCCTCAATGATGAAAAAGTGAAAGCATTTCCTCTAAAATCAGGAATAAGACGAGGGTTCTCACTCTCACCATGACTATTCAACATAGTTTTGGAAGTCCTAGCCACAGCAATCAGAGAAGAAAAAGAAATAAAAAGGAATACAGATTGGAAAAAAACGTGGAAAACTCCCACTGTTTGCAAATGACATGATCCTCTGCAAAGAAAACCCTAAAGATACTACCAGAAAATTACTAGAGCTAATCAATTATATAGAAAATTGAATGATATAAAATTAATACACAGAAGTCCCTTGCATTCTTATATGCTAACAATGAAAAAAAAACAAAAAGAGAAATTAAGGAAACCATCCCATTCACCATTCAATGAAAAGAATAAAACACTTAGGTATAAATTTACCTAAAGAAAGCTATAAAACACTGATGAAAGAAATCAAAGATGACACAAATAGATGTAGAAATATACCATGTTCATGGATTGGAAAAATCAATATAGTGAAAATGAGTATATTACCCAAAAGAATCTATAGATTCAATGCAATCCCTATTGAGCTACCAATGATTTTTTTCACAGAACTAGAACAAATAATTTCACAATTCATATGGAAACACAGAAAACCTCGAATAGCCAAAGTAATCTCAAGAAGGAAGAATGGAACTGCAGGAATCAACTTTCCTCACTTCGGACTATGCTACAAAGCTACAGTAATCAAAACAGTACGGTAGTGGCACAAAGACAGAAATGTAGATCAATGGAGCAAAATATAAATCCAAGAGATAAATCCACACACCTATCGACACCTTAACTTTGACAAAGGAGGCAAAAATATACAATGGAGAAAAGACAGACTCTTTAACAAGTGGTGCTGGGAAAAATGGTCAAGCACCTGTAAAAAATGAAACTAGAACACTTTTTAACACCATATACAAAAATAAACTCAAAATGGATTAAAGATCTAAATGTAAGACCAGAAAATCTAAAATTCTTAGAGGAAAACATAAAACACTCTCTGCCATAAATCAAAGCAAGATCCTCTATGAGCCACCTCTCAGAATAGTGGAAATTAAAAAAAAAAAAATCAGACCTAATTAAACTTAGAAGCTTTTGCACAACAAAGGAAACAATAACCAAGTTGAGAAAAAAGCCCTCAAAATGGGAGAAAATAATAGCAAATGAAAGAACTGACAAGGTATTAATCTGCAAAATATACAAATAGCTCATGCAAATGAATACCATAAAAATGAACAACCCAATAAAAAGTGGGCAGAGGACCTAAACAGACATTTCTCCAAAGAAGACATATAGATGGCTAATAGACACATGAAAAGATATTCAACATCACTCATTATTAGAGAAATGCAAATCAAAACCACAATGAGTTATCTATCATCTCACGCCAGTCAGAATGGCCACCATCAAAAAGTCTACAAACAATAAATACCAGAGAGAGAGTAGAGAAAAGGAAACTCTTTTACACTGTTGATGGGAATATAAATTGTTATAGCCACTATTGATAAGAGTGTGAAGATTCCTTTAAAAACTGGGAATAGACTGCCATATGACCCAGAAATCCCACTGCTGGGCATACACACCGAGGAAACCAGAATTGAAAGAGACACATGTACCCCAATGTTTATTGCAGCACTGTTTACAATAGTTAGGGCATGGAAGTGAAAGGATGTTGCTGAACCATGAAAGATGCCGGGATTCTTGGCCTCCAGAGAAGAATAATTCAATCTGGGGCCAGAGACAAGGCTTGATGTCTCAGAGCTTTTGTGTATTAGAATTTTATTAAAGTATGAAAGGAATAGAGAAAGCTTCCGACATAGACATCAGAAGGGGGCAGAGAGAGTACCCCTCGCTAGTGCTAGCAATGGAGTTATATACTTTTTAATTACCTATTACAGTGAATCAAAAGAATGTCTGGAGGTTGTAAAGACCTCACTAGACCCACTCCCATAATTTACGTTTCAAGACAACAGGATTAGCCAGAAGGATTTTTTTTTTCAGAGACTATTCTCAAGCAGGATACATTATTGTTATATAATCCTTAGGAATGGAGAGAGAGAGAGAAAGAGAGAGAGAGTTTTTCCTTTCTTCCTCCTTGAGAATTCCAGACCCCTCTCTCCATGGGGACCCATGGACTTCTTATCAACCTGCCTAGGAATTGACTCTCTCAGAAGCAACCTAGATGGCCATCAGCAGATGAATGTATAAGGCAATTGTGATACATATACACAATGGAATATTACTTGGCTACATAAAAGATTCCATTTGAGTCAGTTCTAATGAGGTGGATGAACCTGGAGCCTATTATACAGAGTGAAGTAAGTCAGAAAGAGATACACCAATACAGTACATTAAAGTATATATATGGGATTTAGAAAGTCAGTAATGGAGATCCTATATGTAAGGCAGCAAAAGAGACACAGATGTAAAGAACAGACTTTTGGACTCTCTGGGACAAGGTGAACTTGGGATGATTTGAGAAAATAACATTGAAATATGTATATTACCATATGTAAAATAGATGACCAGTGCACGTTTGATGGATGAAGCAGGGCACTCAAATCCAGTGCTCTTGGACAACCCAGAGGGAATGGGGTGGGGAGGGATATGGGAAGGGGTTTCAGGATGGGGCTGCACATGTGCACCTGTGACTGATTCATATCGATGTATTGCAAAAACCATGAAAATATTGTAAACTAATTATTCTCAGTTAAAATAAATGAATTAATTAAAAAAATTTGGGCAGAATTGAATAGACATTTTTCCAAAGAGGACATGCCAATGGGCACAGGAAAAGGTACTCAACATCACTAATCATCAGGGAAATGCAAATAAAAATTACAATGAGGTATCAACTCACACCCATCATAATGGTTATCATCTAAAAGAACAAAAATTACAGATATTAGTGAGAATACAGAGAAATGTGAGCCCTTGTACAATTTTGGTGGGAATTTAAACTGGTAGAGCCACTGTGAAAAACAGTATAGAAGTTTCTCAAAAACTAAAAATAGAACTACCATATGATCCATCAATTCCACTCCTGGGTATATAGCCCCACAAACAAACACTAATGTACAAAGATACACACACTCCAATGTTCACAGCAGCATTATTTACAGTTTTCAAGATACAGAAGCAACCTAAGGGTCCATCAAGAGATGAATGAATAAAGAAGATATGGTAAATATATACAATGAAATATTACCCAGCAATAAAATAGAATGAAATTTTACTATTTGCAGCAACATTTGTGGACCTGGATGGCATTATTTCACTTAAGTGAAATAAGTTAGATAAAGGAATACAAATACTGTGTTGTATATGTGATATCTAAAAAATACAACAAAAGTGAATAAATAAAAAAAAAAAAAAGCAGCCTTACAGATATAGAGAAGAAGCTAGTGGTTACCAGTGAGGAAAGGGAAGGAGGGAAGGGAAATATAAGGGTAGGTGAGTAAAAGGTATACATTTTAGGTATAAAATAAGCTACAAAAATATATTGTACAACACAGGAATATAGCCAATATATTATAATAACTATAAATTGAGTATGTGTGTACCTAGTTGCTTATCTTGTCTGACTCTTTCAAACTCCATTAACAGTAACCCATCATGCTCCTCTGTCCTAAGATCATGGTATCAGATCTCATCACTTCATTGCAAACAGAAGCAGAAAAAGTATAAGCAGTTACAAATTTTATTTTCTTGGGCTCCAAAATCCCTGTGGACAGTGACTGTGGAAGGAAAGCTATGACAAACCTGGACAGCATATTAAAAAGCAGGGTCATCACTGTGCCAGCAAAGTTCCATATAGTCAAAGCTATGGTTTTTCCAGTAGTCATGTACAGATGTGAAAGTTGGATCATAAAGAAGGCAAAGCACTAAAGAATCAATGCTTTGAAAATGTGGTGCTGAAGAAGACTCTTGAGAGCCCTTGAAAAGCAAGGAGATCAAGTCAGTAAATCCTAAAGGAAATAAATCCTGAATATTCACTGGAAGAACTGATGCTGAAGTTCCAATACTTTGGCCACCTGTTGCGAAGAGCCAACTCACTGGAAAAGACCCTGATGTTGGGAAAGATTGAACACCAAAGGAGAAGAGGGTGGAAGGGGATGAGATGATTAGATAGCATCACTGGCTCAATGGCCATGAATTTGAGCCAAATCCAGGAGGTAGTGAGGGCAGAGGAGCCTGACATGCTGCAGTCCATGGGGTTGCAAAGAGTCGGACATGACTTAGAAACTGAAGAACAACAAGAAGTATGTTTATAGGGAGAGACACTCCATAGATAGAATGTGGTAGGCCACTTTCTTGATGAAAGTGAAAGAGGAGAGTGAAAAAGTTTCCTCTAAGAGTCTTGTAGTGCAAGTACCATACTGTTTTGATGACTACAGCTTTGTAGTACATTCTGAAGACAGAGAGTCTGATTACTCCAGCTCTATTTTTCTTTTTCAAAATTGCTTTGACTATCTGTGGTCTTGTTTCTTCATAAAATTTTAAGATTTTTTTGTTCTATTTCTTTAAAAAATTCCATTAGTAATTTGATAGGGATTGCACTGAATCTGTAGATTTCCTTATATACTATGGTCATTTTGACAGTAATGATTCTTCCAGTACAAGAACATGGTATATCTTTCCATCTGTTTTTATCTTCAATTTATTTCATCAGTATTGTATAGTTTTTGAAGTATAGGCTTTTATCTCCTTCAGTAGGTTTATTCCTAGGAATTTTATTCTTTTTGATGTGATGGTATATGGCATTGTGTTGTTAATTTCTTTCTGATCTTTCATTGCTAGTGTAGAGAAGTGCAACAAATTTCTGTGTATTGTGTATCCTGCAACTTTTTCAAATTCATTGATGAAAACTAATAGTTTTCTGCTAGCATGTTTAGGATTTTCTATCTATATTATCTTGTCATCTGCATAAAAAAGTAGTTTTACTCTTTTCCAATTTGAATTCCGTTTATTTCTTTATTGACTATGCTAAAGCCTTTGACTGTGTGGATCACAATAAACTGTGGAAAATTCTGAAAGGGATGGGAATACCAGACCACCTGACCTGCCTCTTGAGAAAAATGTATGCAGGTCAGGAAACAGTTTCTCATGATGTATTCTGCATATAAGTTAAATAAGCAGGGTGACAATATACAGCCTTGACGTACTCCTTTTCTATTTGGAACCAGTCTGTTGTTCCATGTCCAGTTCTAACTGTTGCTTTCTGACCTGCATACAGGTTTCTCAAGAGGCAGGTCAGGTGGTCTGGTATGCCCATCTCTTTCAGAATTTTTCACAGTGTATTGTGATCCACACAGTCAAAGGCTTTGGCATAGTCAATAAAGCAGAAATAGATGTTTTTCTGGAACTCTCTTGCTTTTTCGATGATCCAGTGGATGTTGGCAATTTGATCTCTGGTTCCTCTGCCTTTTCTAAAACCAGCTTGAACATCTGGAAGTTCACAGTTCATGTATTGCTGAAGCCTGGCTTGGGGAATTTTAAGCATTACTTTACTAGTGTGTGAGATGAGTGCAATTGTGTGGTAGTTTGACCATATTATTACATAATCATAATAAATTACTAGGAATATTTATATGCCAGGTAATTGAATAAACAAGAAGAAATGCATAAATTATTAGAAACATAAAATCTTCAAGACTCAATCAGTAGGAAATAGTCTGAGCTGACATTGTTAGTATTGAAATTAAATCAGTTATCAAAAAACTTTTTGTAAACAAAAGGCCAGGACTGTGTGGCTTCACTGTAGAATTCTACCAAACATTCATATAAGAAATTTTATCTATTTTTCTGAAACTTTTCAAAAGAATGAAGAGGAAAGAACACTCCCAGATTCAGGTTTTTTCTCCTCCACTCATGATACTGTTATCATTCCACATTTTACATATGTAGTGTATCTCTTAACTTCTTGTTGTGAAATTAGTGGTCTTACTACTCTTGTGTTTTAACCTTCTTACTAGCTTTGTGCCTTGATGATTTCCTACCTTTACTATATGTATGCCTTTACTGATGAGTTTTTCCTTTTGTGATTTTCATGTTTCTCCTTGTGTGTGTGTGTGTGTGTTTTCCACTTAGAGAGGTTCCTTTAAGATTTTTTGCAAAACTGGTTTGATGATAATGAGCTCCTTTAGATTTTAGTTATCTGTAAAGATTTCTATATCTCTATCAAATCTGAATGAGGTTTTTGCCAGGTAGAGTATTCTTGGTTTTATTTTTTCCCTTTTATCACTTTAACTGTATTGTGCCACTCCCTTCTGACATGCAGAGTCTGCTGATGAGTCAGCTAATAATCTTATGACAGTTCCCTTGTATGTAATATATTACTTTTCTCTTGGTGCTTTTAATATTTTCTCTTTATCTTTAATTTTTTTCCATTTTAATTACTATGTGCCTTGATATGTTCTTCTTTGTGTTAATTCTGCATAGGACTCTCTGTGCTTCCTGGATTTGTATGTCTCTTTCCTTTTCCAGATTATGAAAGTTTTAGGCTATTATCCCTTCAAATATATTTTATGCCCCGCCCCCCCCCCCCCCCCCCGCCTTCTACTTCTGCTGCTGCTGCTGCTAAGTCGCTTCAGTCGTGTCCGACTCTGTGCAACGCCATGGACTGCAGCCTACCAGGCTCCTCCGTCCATGGGATTTTCCAGGCAAGAGTACTGGAGTGGGGTGCCACTTCCTTCTCCGTCTTCTACTTCTGGGACCCTTATAATGCCAATAGTATTCTTGGTGTTGTCCAAGAAATATCTTAACCTGTTCTCTCTCTCTCTCTCTTTTTTTTTTCCATTATTTTTTTCTTTTTTTCTGTCAACATCTGTGATTTCCACTACTCTGCCATCCAGTTTGCAGATCCATTCCTCTGTATCATTTGGTCTAAAGTTGATTCCTTCTAGAGTTTTTTTTTTTAATTGTTGTATTACTCATCTCTTGTGGTTCTTTATATTTTCTAACTCTGTTAAAAACATCTAATTTTGTATATCCATTCTTTTCTCGATTTTTTTGATCACCTTTATGATCAGTACCCTGAACTCTTTTTGGGTACATTGCCTATCTTCACTACACTTGGTACTTCTTCTGGACTTTTTGTATTGTTTTTATATTTGTAACATGTTCCTCTGTTACCCTATTTTGCCTAACTTAATGTTTTTGCTTTTATGTATCTTGAAAGTTAGTTGTATTTGCCAACCTTGAAGAAGTGGCCTTTTTTAGGAGATGTCCTGTTCATCCAGGAACATACTTTGCTCTCATAACCAGAGCTATATGCTTTAGGTTTTCCCCCATGAGGGTTGTGTGAGTCTTTCTATTGTGGTGGGCTGACTATGTAGGTGACTTTGTAGGCTTATTTGACCCAGTTCTATTTTGTTGCTAGATTCTGCCTTGTGTAGAGGATGCTGTATCCTGTTTGGCTGAGCAGGTCAGGAAGTGGATGATTGTCAAACCCTGGGTGGCCCTGGGGATAGTGCTGGGTTACTAGTGGGAAGAGCCAAGTACTAGGGTCTGGTTGTGCATTCCAGGGGCTCGAGAGAAGATGTTGGGTCACCTGTGGGTGGATCTGGGCTTGAGGTTAGAGCAGACTCACTTGTGGGTTGGATTGAGGCCCAGCTGGTCCCAGGGGAGGTTCTTGACTGCCAACAGGCAGGTTGTGTATGCAGACCATGGGACATATAGTTTTTTTATGACAGGTGTCTACACATTGAGTGGAGCTGAACCTGAAGCTAGAGCAGGCTTACTGGTGGGAGGAACTTGGACTCCAAGGATTCTGGCGCTGGTGCCTTTTCACTGGTGGGTGGGTCTGTGTCTCAAGATCTCTGCCACAGGAGTTGGGGGCTTGTGCACTGGTGTGTAGGACCATGTTTTGGGCCCTCTGGTGGGCATAACCATGTCCAGAGGAAGTTGTGGGGTCTCCAGCGGTCTTAAGGGAGCTTATCCACCAGTGAGTTGGCTGTGTTCATGCCTAGTTATATCCTTGACCTGAGGTGTACAGCATTGGCATCTGTAGATTGTTGGGCCAGGGTAGGGCTTAGTCTTGAGACTACAAAGCTAGAGGGAAAAGTCCAAAATGGTGGTTACCAGCACAAGCATCCATGTAGTAAAAGGAGCTACCAAAATGGCTGTCACTGGTGTGGATATCCCCAGAGAGAGCTTCAGTTGCCTCCTGCCTCTCCCCAGGATCATAAGGCAGGTCTAACCCAGGTTTCTATCAAATTACTGTTTCTGCCCTGGGTTCTAGAGTATGTAATATTTTAAGATTGAAATCTCTTACTTCTCTTAGCCCTCTGGAATTCCTGATATAAGCCCCACCTGACTTCAAAAATCATATTCTCTGAGGACTTATCATCCTAGTTCAGGACCCTAGTGCTGGGGAGTCCAGTGTGGGGCTCAGACATATCACTCCTTTGAGAGAGTCTCTGCAGTTGAATTATTCCCCTGTTTGTGGGTTGCCCACCCAGGAGTATATAATTTGGATGTATGATGACTCTATCCCTCCCACTTATCTCATTGTGGTACATTGCTAATATCTTCAGTTTTGGAAGATCATTTTTGATCAGCTCTATTCTTTTTCACTGTTTATTATTTAGTAAATAATTTTGATTTTTGTATGCCTGTGAGAGGAGGTATAGTCAGTGTCTTTCTACTTCATCATGTAGCCCCAGTTTTGTATTTTGATTTTTATTTGAGATTTTTCTTATTTCTTAAATTAGGCTTGTTTCACTATAAACCTTCATCTTAGAAATGCTTTTTCTGTATCACATAGGTTTTGGAAATGTGTGTTTCTATTATCATTTTCCGGTGGTATTTACTGATTTCATCTTTCATTTCATCAGCATTGTTGCTGTTGTTCAGTTGCTAAGTCATATCTGACTCTGTGACCCCGTGGACTGCAGCATGCCAGGCTTCCCCATCCTTCACTATCTCCTGGAGTTTTCTGAAACTCCTTTCCATTGAGTCAGTGATACCATCCAACCAACTAACCCTCTGTTGCACCCTTTTCCTCCTGCCCTCAGTCTTTCCCAGCATCAGGGTCTTTTCCATCATTTGGCTCTTTGCACCAGGTGGCCAAAGTATTGGAGCTTCAGCTTCAGCATCAGTCCTTCCAATGAAAATTCAGGACTGATTTCTTTTAGGATTGACTGGTTTGATCTCCTTGCAGTCCAGGGACACTCAGGAGTCTTCTCCAGCACCACACTTTGAAAACATCAATTTTTCAGTGCATAGCCTTCTTTATGGAAACTCTCACATTCATACATGACTACTGGAAAAAAAAAACAAAAAAACAAAAACGTAGCTTTGACTATACTGACCTTTGTTGGCAAAGTGATGTCTCTGGTTTTTAATGCATGTCTAGGAGATCCTAAAGATGCTACTAGAAAACTACTGGAACTCATCAATGAATTTGATATAGTTGCAGGTCATATAATTAATACACATAAATCAGTTGCATTTCTATACACTAACAGTGAAAACTCGGAAAGAGAAATTCAAGAAACAATTTCATTTACCATCACATCGGTGGTGGTTTAGTCACTAAGTCATGCCCAACTCTTGAGATCCCATGGACTGTAGCCTGCCAGGCTCCTCTCTCCAGGCAAGAATACTGGAGTGGGTTGCCATTTCCTTCTCCACAGGATCTTCCTGACTCAGGGATCAAACCCAGGTCTCCTGCTTTGATGGCAGATTCTTTACCAACTGAGCTACAAGGGAAGACCAACCATCACATTAAAAATAATAAAATATCCAGGAATAAAAATATATAGGGAGATAAAAGACCTATACCCTGAAATATAAAATGCTAATGAAGGAAAGTGAAGAAAACATAAACTGAAGGAAAGACATACCATGTTGGTGGATTGGAAGAATCAGTGTTATCAAAATTATTATACTACCCAAGGCAATTTACAGATTGATTCAATGCAGCCCCTATCAAATTACCAATCACATTTTTTCACAGAACTAGAACAAAAAAATCTTAAAACTTATATGGACACACAGAAGACCCCAAATAGTCAAAACAATCTTGTGAAAGAGAAACAGAGTTGGAGGAGTCAGTCTCCCTGATCTCAGATTATATTACAAAGCTACAGTCATCAAAACCATATGATACTGGCACAAAAACAGAAATATTGGTCAATGGAACATGATAGAAAACCCAGAATAAACTCATGCACCTATGGCCAATTAACCTATGACAAAGGACTTAAAACTACACAATGTTGGAAAGACAATATTTTCAACAAATAGTGCTGGGAAAATTGGACAGCTACATGTAAAAAAAATGAAATTAGACCATTCTTTAACCTCATTCACTAAAAAAAGGACAAAATGGATTAAAGACCTAAATGTGAGACCAGACACTATAAAACTCAAAGAGGGAAACATTGGCAGAACACTCTCTGGCATAGATCATTTCAATATCTTTTTCAGTCTATCTCCCAGAGTAATGGAAATAAAAGCAAAAGTGAACAAATGGGACCTACATAAACTCAAAAGTTTTTCAGAGCAAAGGAAACAACAAAATGAAATGACAACCCACAGATTGGGAGGAAATATCTGCAAATTATGTGATCAATAAGGAATTAGTCTCCAAAATTTAGAAACAGCTCATGATGCTTAACAGCATCAAAACAAACAACCCAATAAATACTGGCAAAAATACTAAATAGACAAACAGATGGCAAAACAGATGCACATGAAAAGATGTTTAACATTGCTAAATATTAGAGAAATGCAATTCAATACTACAACGAGCTATCAGCTTATACCATCCTGAATGGCTATAATAAAAAATCTAAAAACAATAAATGCTGGAGAGGGTATGGAGAAAATGAACCCTCCTATACTGTTGTTGAGAAAATTTGTACAGCCACTATGGAGAACAGTATGAAGGTTTTTTTATAAAACTTAAAAATAGAGCTATCGTATGACCCTGCAGTCCCACTCCTGCGCATATATCTGGATAAAAACATGGTTTAAAAGGATACATGTTCCCCAATGTTCATTGCTGCACTGTTTACAATAGCCAAAGCATGGAAACAACCTAAATGTCCACTGACATAGGAATGGATAAAGAAGATGCAGTGTGTGTGTGTGTATATATATATATATATATACACATACACACACATATATACATACTCACATGTATACATACGATGGAATATTACTTAGCTGTCAAAAAGAATGAAATGATGGCATTTGCTTCAACATGGATGGATCTAGTGATAATTAATCACTGAGCCAATTAAGTCAGATAGAGAAGCAGAAACATCATATTATACCCTTTATATGCAGAATCTAAAAGATATGATACAGATGAAGTTATTTGCAAACCAAAATAGACACAAAGACTAAGAGAACAAATTTATGGTTGCCAGCAGGAAGAATAGGAAAAGGCAATGGCACCCCACTCCAGTACTCTTGCCTGGAAAATCCCATGGATGGAGGAGCCTGGTGGGCTGCAGTCCATGGGGTCGCGAAGAGTTGGACACGACTGAGCGACTTCACTTCCACTTTTCACTTTCATGCATTGGAGGAGGAAATGGCAACCCACTCCAGCATTCTTGCCTGGAGAATCCCAGGGACGGCAGAGCTTGGTGGGCTGCCGTCTATAGGGTTGCACAGAGCCGGACACGACTGAAGTGACTTAGCAGCAGCAGCAGCAGCAGCAGGAAGAATGCTAGGAAGGAATTGTAGACAGTTTGGGATGGACATGTGTACACTGCTATATTTAAAATCGATAACCAATAATGACCTACTGTACAGCACACTGAACTCTGCTCAATTTTATGTGACAACCTGGGTGGGAAGGGAATATGGGGAGAATGGATACATGCATATGCATGGCTGAGTCTCTTTGCTGTCCATTGAAATTATCATGACACTGGTAATCAGCTATACCCTAATGCAAAATAAAAAGTTAAAAAAAATTAAATATAATAAAAAATTTAAAAAATAAAAATTTCTATTTGAGGAATGCAAAGAAAAAAGAAGGAAGAAAATTAACAGTTTCAAAGACCTGTAGGACACCATTAAGTGTAATAAATATGCATAAAGGAAGTGCCAGAGAAGACAAAAAAGGAATCAGAAAGAATACTTGCATAAATAATATTTGGAAACTTCCAAAATTTGATGATAAACATTAATCTACACATACAAGAAACTCAGTGTACTACAAATAATAACTCAAGTAATGCAACCTTAGGTAGACACATCAACATCAAAATGAAAGTGATTTGAAAGTGATTACTTTCAAAATCACTGTTGAAAGTAAAAAAAAGAATCTTGAGAGCATAAAGAGATAAGTGATTCATCACATATAAGGGATCTTCAATAATATTAACAGTTGATTTCTAATTAGAAATAATGGAGGCCAGATAACATTCAAAGTACTGACAGGAAAAAAAGTGTCAATAAATAATTCCTTACTAAAATTCTTCTGAAGGAAAAAAAAAGAATTCTCAGATGACAAAAAAAAAAAAAAAAAAAAAAAGAAAAAAAAAAAAGCTGGGAGAATTCATTGTTACCAAATATGTCATGTAAGAAATACTAAGGAGAGTCTTCAAAGTTGAAATCAAAGGACACTAAACAATAAATCAAAGGATTCTTAAACAGAAAATATTGAAAACACTGACACAATTGAGACTAGCCATGCAAGTATTACAAAAATAAATAAAATCTTAGAAACATCAATTTTTAAGAAAAAATTATCCTACATTGTCAAAAAAAAAATACTTCTCTCTATCAAGAGAAAAACACCATGACTCAAAAAGAATGAAAGTAATAATAATAGCTGACATTTAGTATGGGCTTATTGTGTTTAAGGATGGTAAAGAATCTACCTACAATGCAGGAGTCTCAGGTTTGATCCCTAGGTAGAGAAGATCCCCTAGAGAAGGGGATGGCTATCTACTCCTGTATTCTTGCCTGGAGAATTCCATGAACAGAGTAGTCCGGTGGGCTACAGTCCATGGGGTTGCAAAGAGTCAAACACGAATGAGTGACTAAGCACAGCACACATTGTGTGGCAGACGCTCTTCATAAATGCTATGAATGAATTACTATAAATCTCATAGCATCTCTATGAGATTGGTACAATTACTATACCATGTAACAAATCAGAACTGAGGAAATGAAAAGATAAGAAAATTTCCTTAGTCCTTGAGACTATCAAAATTTTAATCCAGTTAAACTGATTGCAAAACATGCTCTTAATCACTGTGTTCTATAGTTTCTCAAAGTAAAAATATAAAAATTATATGATACAAAAAACCCAGAAATAATCATATTAACTTTGGAAAACTGATTTTGAAGGATAACACACTACATGGGTCTACAGGTAAATCCATAACTATGAAGTTGCAACTATAATGAACATATTGAGAAAATAATGGAATTAAAATATACAAAATAAATACAAGTGATTATATAAGAATAAATTATTTAAAATTAATGTGATCTTTATTGTTTTTATATATTTTTAATTATTTAGATTTGTAGTGGCCCAATACAGAGCCAAATATATAAATATTCTAATGATAAGTAAAAAAGGTGCATTTTCTTGTGTCAGGCAGCAGGGTTTCATATAGATCTATTAGACCAACTTTATTCATTTGATTTGGATTCTCTCCATCCTTGCTAAATTTTGTCAATTGTGTTTCTAAATTTTTAGTTTTCTGCTTACTCAATTTTTGTTTATATATTTTAATGCTGTGTTATTTTATATACAATATCATAATCAGTAGAGATTCTTTTTGAATTATATTTTTAATGATATATTTCTCCTGTGTTGTTTAAAATGTGTATGTAGAGTCAATTCTGGTTGACATCAATATTATAACTACAACTTTCTTCACGTTGAGTCCTATCCTTTTACTTTCATCTTTTTAAGTCAATGTTTTAGATCCCTTTTGTAACTTGGATTTAGGATTCTTTTCCTACATTATCTCTTCAGAAAAGCCTTAATTAACAGTCATCTATCTTCTCAACTGGCTCTATATTCTTTGACAGCACATTTCACCATCTGAAGTTATATTATATATTGATTTATTTACTTGATTATTTTAATCTCATTCAGTAGAATATGAGCCCCAGGGGGACAGAGACTTTATCTGTACTATTCACTACTGTATCCCTGATGCTTCAAACACTCTTCTGTTGATTTTAATAAATGAATTTATACCATTAAAATTTGCTGGTATGAAATTATCTTTTTTAAATTCTAATTCTTTGTTATTATTGTTCTTCATACTTTAGCTTTTTTAGCTTTTGCTATATCATTTATGATTTGTTTTAAATATCTGTTTATATTCCTTATGATAATGAAGGACGTAATTTTTTTGTACCTGTATTTTCCTCTTAGAATTTTTCATCCAATTCCATATCTATAAACACCATTTACACACTAACAACTACAAATGCTCATTTGCAGGCCCAAACTTTCCTCAGAACACCTGACTGCTTATTGCTTACACTGTATTTCCATATCCTCTGTCACAAACTTGTTCTTCCTCTCCAAAATACACCTTGAATGAAATCACTTCTCACTATGTCTACCACTAATACAGTTCTGATACATCTTTTGCATGGATGCATTTATAAATTCTTCAAATCTCACCTTATACCATTTCCTAGCCACAGGGCCTCTTGCAGGGTCTCATTCAGGACATTTTAGTTCATGCCTCAGAGTATTTGCATGTGCTTTTATCTCTGGGTGATAATCTGTGAATATCATATGGTAGCATTTTAAAAACATTGCAGAGTAAATGAGTTATTATAGTTATAATTTTATATTTTATTTGAACTTCTATCTCTAGATTTAGGTATCTATTGGATTTTTGCTATAAAAAATGAAAACAATAACATAATCACAGCTCTTAAACTTTTGTAGTTTATCTCCCAATTTTTATTTCTTTACAGTACTGAATGTATATTTTCAAGTTTATAATACTAATACTTTGTTCTGGAGCCATGATGTCACAGTTTTGCAGTTTGGGGTGGTTGGCCAAGGCCCTGTTAGCCCACAGCTGTAGAGATAGACTTATATTCATACTTTCTTTGTGCCTTTTCCCAAATGGCTACCCACTTTTTTTTGCAGTTATCTGTAGTGTATATTCATATTAAATCTTTTATTGTTACAACCAATTAGCTCTGATTATTTAAGACATTCTGCTTTCTCTTTCCCATATTTCTCCCAGCTAGAGAGTCTGGGAAAGTTTTTTTTTTTTTTTAAACTCTTGTGTCAGTGTGGAAGTATGGAGGAGAGAGAGATACCTTGTACCTTTCACCCAGGAAACTCATTTGCTTTTTTCAACCCTTTCCCTATAGATTGGAATTATGAGTGACACTTTTCCCAATGCTTACCAACTTCTTCCAGTCAATACCAGACTTAACCCCATCATCAAGACACTCCTTAAGCAATGTGAATAGAAGTTGTGTACGAGTTCCTAAAATCCCTGGTCTCCATGTCTTTGGACATCAATTTTCCTAGTAGGGGATTATGCCCCTTATTTTTTTTTTATGGTGCTGAAGCATTTACTTTTTCATTTTAAAATTCATTTTTGTTCATATAATTTATTTTTTGAGGATGAGGTTTTTTTTTTTTTGTCATTTAGCTATACCCTACCATCTTACCTTTTGGAGAAGGCAATGGCACCCCACTCCAGTACTCTTGCCTGGAAAATCCCACGGACAGAGGAGCCTGGTAGGCTGCAGTCCATGGGGTCGCTGGGAGTCGGACACGACTGAGTGACTTCACTTTCACTTTTCACTTTCATGCATTGGAGAAGAAAATGGCAACCCACTCCAGTGTTCTTGCCTGGAGAATCCCAGGGACGGGGGAGTCTGGTGGGCTGCAGTCTATGGGGTCACACAGAGTCAGACATGACTGAAGCGACTTAGCAGCAGCAACCATCTTACCTAGAGGTCTTTATAAATGGAATATTTTAAAATCTTACTTTGATAGATGATGAATGAAAGGATGCACAGACATATGGATGAAGGAGGAAGGAGAATAGATTGGAAGAGGGAAAGAGAAGAACAGGAACCCTATTTAGAAGGCGGCTCTGATCATTCTGATCAAAGATGGTGAGAAATTTACTAGTGGTAAGGTAGGTGGAGAGAAGTGGATACATTGGGGCATATAATTCGAGATAGAACTAACCATATTATAGACTAGATATGGAAATAAGAGAAAATCAAGGATAAAGTGAATCACCAAGTTTTGGACATGAGTAACTGGATTGATGGACTTGTGGTATTCAAAAATAAGAGATGCAGGGAGGAGACATAGGTGTGGGTAGAATAAGAGAACAACTACAAGTTGATATCCAAGTGGATCTCAGAACAAATATTTCAAGTGTAAGATAATTTTTTTGGAATCAGATGAGAGACAAATGCTATTTAAAGTCAGTGAAGTACGTTGGTGGTCACATGGGATAATATGGTCTCATATCTAGGGCCATATTTTGAGAAACATTAAATGAGAGGTTAGGTGATAACCCTGTCTGTTCCTCTCCAGCTGGTCTCTATCTTTGTGAAACTAGTTCCAGAGAGAGTGGGCCAGAGGTGCGTGGCAATGATTTGAAGGCATTATTCTCTCACTGCTTGCACAATATTAAGATTCTGACACAGGAGTTGGTTGCCAGGTTGCTACTGGTCAAAAACTAGAGGCAGGAGCTTTTATTCTCGCATACAAGCAGTGTCTGCCAATTGCTGGATGTTGCTGGCAGAATTCAAAACCCTGTAAAGCTTGGAGTGAGTCTGAATAGAGTTGTGGATGCTCAAAAGAGGTGAGACAGGTGAGCCCTGGAAACTTTTCCTAGTAAACTAATGTGATTCTGAAATGTCGTTAAATGAAGAAAAAGATGAAGGGCCCTCAAATTAATCAGCAGGGCCAAGAAAAATTAGAGAGGAGTTAGTTTATGTAACCCTGATGTCTTTAAACAATATAGCTAGACAAGTAAATGATCTAATAAATATACTGAATACATATTTGGGGAACTAACCAAAGAGGTCGATAGGCTCTGTTTCAAACTTAAGACTTTACAACAGAGTGTAATCCAGTTAACTGATGGTATTACCCAAGATGATCCAAATGAAGGCGTGTCCTTGCAAGTTAGAAAAAGAGGATGTTTCAAAATACAGCTTTTCAATCACAGCAAGTATACGCTTCCAAATCTGTTAAAAGGTACGGAAAACATGATTCCTGTGTACAGACATCATCTCTTACTATGCCTGCTCGTTACTGCCAAGATGGTAGAGAAAGTTTAAAGATTTGTCCTGTTTCATATTCTGAGGGTGAAGAACAAAAGGGAGGGAAGGTCAAGCAAAAGAAGAAGCACCTAGATTATCCATATGAGCCAAAATGTGTGCCTCATGGTCAAGCGATAGAAGATATTACAGTGGACCATATCATAGATGCCTGTGGTGAGACCTCTCATTCATATGTAGATCAACCAGCTGAAAATTCATTTTGCACTTTCCCATTTAGTTAAATCAGTAAACTTCTAACAAGAACTGTAGGAAAGGTGTTATCCAGCCCTCTACAACAGCCAATACATGGAGCTGGCGATGTGAAAAATTCACATATCTATGTCAATTATGAAACTGGAATGGGAGAAGACTTGCAACCCCAACCTCGAACTTGTTTTAAAACAAAGGTGTTTGTGAGTCCCACATGACCCAATTCACCACCTCCACTACCACCTGATTGGTTAGCTGTATTAAAAGCTTCAAAGAGGACAAGTATTTCCTCAGTAATGCATTCCCTGACTCAACTTACACCAACTGTTTTCAGTGATCCAGCAGCATCACCACCTCCTGATTGCGTGCAGACCACTCTTGATACAGCTCTTCTAATTACACCACCTGAAACAGATTTCTCTCCTTCAACACCTGAACCTTTCCAATATTATGAACTGATACCAGATGATTTAGTCCCACAAAGTGAAGATCAGGAAATGCCTCCACCTTATCTCCTCCAGTAACTTCACCTAGAATTCAATCCAGGGCTGCAGTTACAGATCTAAATGACTCTGCATCAGATGTGCAATCATCAAGATCTTCAGTTCCATCAAGACTAATATCATCACTTCCACCACCACCAAGATATGTGGTTCCACCAACATCAAGATCTTCAATTGCACCATTACCAAGATCTTCAACTCCACAAACACTACAAAGTTCAATTACATTGTCATCAGTATCTTCATATCCACAAACATCAGTATCTTTGATTCCATCATCAAAACCTTCAGTTGCCCAGTTGCCAAGACGCTCAGTTGCCCAACCATCAGGATGTTTAGATACACAGTCATCAAGATCTTCGGTTGCACAACCAACAGGACATTTGACTACACCACACCCAAGATCATCAAGTTTGAAGTCAACAAAATTGTCCACTCTACAATCACTCTTTTCCTTTGTACAGTCACTATCTTCCATATCAAGCCGTTGGGCTCAATCAGTGTCTCAATCTTCATCAACTCCAGTTTGTCCTGGCTTTAAGCAATCTCTTCTATCAACTCTTCCAATGATCAATAAAGCAAGGATGGCCTTGATGGAAGCAACAAGAAAAGGTGTTCTGCTATGCAAAACTAAAGATCAATGTGTACCCAAAGTCAAAATGGAGATTCCTAAAAATGAAGCAAGTCACATCCTTATCCATCGTAAAGCTATGGGATATAGTTCTGGTATATCAGACAGTGAGACTGATTGGATGGAGGAAGAATAAAAAATAAATGCAACTAAAGTAAAAATAAACGTCTATTGGCCTATTCTGTTTAAGTAATTTCTAATGTTTTACTTTTTAGAATTAAACAGTATTCCTATTTTTTCCAAGAAAACTGTCAGCATATACTCCAACATAAATATTTTACAGTTTTCTTAGTATGCTCAAGTAAACTAAAACTACTGAGTATTAAACATAGATAGTCTTTATGTTTGGCCTTCCTTGATGGCTCTGCAGGTAAAGAATCCACCTGCGATGCAGAAGACACAGGAGATGAGAGTTTGATTCCTGGGTCAGGAAGATCCCCTGGAGGAGGGCATGGCAACCCACTCCGGTACTTTACCTGGAAAAACCCATAGACAGAGGATCCTGATGGGCTACAGTCCAAAGGGTTGCAAAGATTTGGACATGATTGAACTACTAAACATACATGCACACAGTCCTTATGTTAGTTTTTTAGAAATATTTTTGAGGACAAATATTAAAATTCTGCATTTATCCAAGGATATATATTCTACTTCAAGTAATTATTTTCCTAAGTTTTAACAGTCTCTATCTCAGTCACATGAATGTATTCAGTAAAGATATATAATTTATAGTTCTAAATATACCTCAAAGACCAGGAACAATCAACATTTCCTTTCTTAGGTGACTTTATTATCTAGAAAAATTCACCTATACCAAGAGTTGAAGGTTTTCAAAATGGAATACTCAGAATTAATAACTTTGATCAAATAATATTAGAGTATGTTTTAGTAAATTATTTCAGAAAGTCAATAGAATTCATGGGTCTGGGTGAGTTTACTTAAGGAAGGAATATGAAAGAGAGAGCCAAGGTCTGGGCTCTAAGAAATTCTAAAACTGAAAGGTATGGGAAAGGTGAAGAGTCCAGAGACAAGACTGAAGCTAAATGATCATACATATAGGAGATGAATAAATAATCTGGGAAGTAGGACAATGTCAAGTAATCCAGAGAATGAATATGTCATTAAAGGAAAATTCAGTTATATAAATGCTGCAGAAAGTTAAGATAATATGAGGACTGAAAAATACCCACTGGCTTTAAATCACCTTACTGTACACCAAAAACTAATACAACATTGTAAATTGATTATACTTTAATAAGAAAAAAAAAAAAAAACAGTGGATAGTCAAAGCAATCTTTAAAAACTTTTATCAGGTTGGAGACATCACATTTTCTGATTTAAAGCCATATTACAAAGCTATCAAAATGGCTTCTCTGGTAGCTTAGATGATAAAGAACCTGCCTGTAATGCAGGAGATTTGGGTTCAGTCCCTGGGCTGAGAAGATCCCCTGGAGAAGGGAATGGCTATCCACTCCAGTATTCTTGCTGGGAGAATCCCATGGATAGAGGGGCTTGGTGGGCTATAGTCCATAGGGTCGCAAAGAGTAGGACACGACAGAGTGACTCATGCTTCCAGATTCTTTCATAGTAATCAAAACAGTGTTGTAAATATCCAGAAATTTTATGCCTGGACATATATGTGGAAAAAAATGAAAACTCTAATTTTAAAAGATACATGCAATCCAGTGTTCATAGAAGCACTATATACAATAGCAAATACATGGGAGCACCCTAAATGTCCATGGAAAGATGAGTGGATAAAGAAGATGTGGCATATATATACATGAGAGAATATTACTTATCCATAAAAAGGGATGAAATGTTGCCATTTGTGGCAACATGTGTGACCTAGAGAATATCATACCAATGAAGTAAGTCAAAGAAAATATTATATGACATCGCTTACATGTGGAATCTAAAAAATAACACAAAAGAACCTATTTAAAAACAGAAACAGACCCATAGACATAGGAAACAAACTTATGGCTACCAAAGGGGAAAGTGAGGGGATAACTTAAGAGTATGAGATTAACAGATACACATTATTATATATAAAATACATAAGCAACAAGGATTTACCATATAATTCAGGGTAAAATATTCAATATCTTGTAATAACTTACAATAGCAAATAATCTGAAAAATTATATGCATAATCACTTTACTGTACACCTGAACCTAATGCAATAGTGTAAATCAACTATGCATCAAAAATGATATGGTATTGGCATAAAAACAGACACATAGAACAATGGAATATAATGGAAAGCCTAAAAATAAGCCCATGCACAGCATATATGGTCAATTAATTTACTGCAAAGGTGCCAAGACTGTATAATGGGTAAAGGTCAGTTTCTTCAGTAAATGTTGGTGGGAAAGCTGTATAGTCACAGAAATAAGACTAAAACAAGTCTCCTATCCTAAGCTGTAAACAAAATAAAATTAAAATGGATTAAAAGTGATGTCAGTAATTTGGCATAAGAAATTCCTCCTTTATGAACTACTTTTTAATCAATAAAGTAGGCATCCATATGTGAACAAAGGCAACTTTGTGGGGATTTCCAGACTTTGCACTTAGCTCCAAAGGAACCAAGAAGAATCTTATCCATCAGTGCAGCTGATAGGAGACAGACAAACCTCCATACATTATGCAGAACCGACAGGATCAACAGGACTGTCTGGACTCTTCTTGGTCCTGTTTGGCAAGGATTGGGTAAATGTTGAGCACTTACTCATGAAAGAGAACTTGCAGAACAACAACCCTCCTGAAGGGAGACTCCAACGCATCATTGGAGAAAAAAATAAACAAGAAAAATACACACTTTGCCACAACAAAGATAAGTTTGATTCCAGAAGAAGTGGTAACAGAAAATTTCTCTACACCTCCCCACCCTTAAAAAGGCCCTGATTGGAGCTGATTCATTTAGTAGAGACTACCCTGCTGTGAAAGAATGGGACAATAAAAGAAGGTCTGACTATTTCAGCTGGATGGGATGCAGCTGGAGAAATACATTTTTATCCACCAGCATCTAAAATACTAAGGTGGGAGCACAGTGACTGGGGCGGGGAGTGGGGGGGGGCGGTGAGGGAGGATAATGAAGAAGAGACAGATAAGAATTTCAAATGACCTTGAAAGAACTGTGCTCAGTAGAGAGTCCACTCATATGTCTCTGGGTGTGTCATCACTGGGGAATTTCTTACCATGTCTGCAATAGCCAAATACACTTAATGCTAGACTCACATCTCTTCCCATACTGCTAGCTGCTTCTTGGGTGTGCTCTGAGGTGCATCTGCAAGAGAAAAAGCTGGCTTATAACTCAACATTAAAAAACGCTAAGATTAAGGCATCCAGTCCCATCACTTCATGGCAAATAGATGGGGAAAACGTGGAAACATTGACAGATATTAGTTTATTGGGCTCCAAAATCACTGAAGAGGGTGACTACAGTCACGAAATTAAAAGACACTTGCTTCAAGGAATAAAAGCTATGAACAAACCTAGACAAAGAGACATCACTTTGCCGACAAAGGTCAATATAGTCAAAGCTATGTTTTTTCCAGTAGTCATGTATGGATGTGAGAGTTGGACCATAAAGAAAGGTGAGTGCCTAAGAATTGATTCTTTCAAATTGTGGTGCTGCAGAAGACTCTGAGAGTCCCTTGGACAGCAAAGAGATCAAACTAGTCAATCCTAAAGGAAATCAACCCTGAGTATTCATTGGAAGGACTGATGCTGAAGCCAAAGCACCAATAGTTTGGAAATCTGATGCAAAGAGACAACTCATGGAAAAGACCTTGATGCCAGGAGAGATTGAAGGCAGGAGGAGAAGCGGGTGACAGAGGATCAGATAGTTAGATGGCGTCACTGACTCAATGGACATGAGCTTGAGCAAACTCTGGGAAGATAGTGAAGGACAGGGAAGTCTGGCATGTTGCAGTCCATGGGGGTAGGAAAGTCTGACCTGACTTAGTGGCCAAACAACAACAAAAGAGGTATCTGATACTTCAAATGCAGAAGCAAAATGCATAACTAGGAGCTATAGGGAAAAAAATCAAGAAAATGTGGCATCATAAGATGATAATTATTAATATAATTTCCAACTAAACCCCAAGTCATAGACTATTGTGATCTAACTGATAAACAATTGAAAATAGCTGTTGAAAAGAAAGTCAGTGAGCTACAAGAAAATTCTGAAATAGAATTCAATGAAATTAGGAATAAATGTAGTTAACAGGGAGATTTCTTAACCAGAGACTAAAATAAAAAAAATATAGGAATTGAAATTTTGGAGCTGAAGGATTCAATGAATGAAATGAATGCAATAGAGAGCATCTATAGTAATGAAGATAGGGTGGAAGTACCAATACATTACTTGGAGGATAGGAATGGATAAATAAGTTAGAAATTAGATGAGAAGAGGAAATTAATATTTTAAAAGAGTAAAGAAAGCCTATGAGAGCTATCTGACTTTATCAGAAAGTCAAATATTTAAATAATAGAAGTCCAGAAGGAGAAGAGAGGGAGAAGGGGGACAGAGAGTTTATTTAAAGAAGTAATAGCTGAGAACTTCTCAAACCTTGGGAAAGACTTAGACATACAAGCCCATTAAGCTGATAGGATACCTTATTATCTCTGTGCAAAAAGACCTTCTCTATGGCCATTATAATAAATGTCACAATCAACAAAGAAAGAATCATAAAAGCAGCCAGGGATGAAAAGAAAGTGACCCACAAAGAAACTCCCATTAGGCTAAGAGTGGTTTTCTCAGAAAAAAAAAAAAAAATTCTGCAGGCCAGGAGAGAGTGTCATGACACATTTAAAGTGTTGAAAAATAAAAATTGCCATCCAAGAGTACCTTATCTGTTCAAGTTAACCTTCAGATATGAGAAACAAGAGTTTCCTAGATAAACAAAAGATGAGAAAGTTCACCCTCACTAGACCTGTCTTGCAAGAAATGCTGAAAGGATTTATTCAAGCTGAAATGAAAGCACGCTAATCCATGGCATAATAACATACAAAAGTATACACACCGGTGAAGGTGAAAAATAGATTTAGAAAGCAGTAACTGGGAGAAGGCAATGGCACCCCACTCCAGTACTGTTGCCCGGAAAATCCCATGGATGGAGGAGCCTGGTAGGCTGCAGTCCATGGGGTTGCTAAGAGTCAGACACGACTGAGCGACTTCTTTCATTTTCCACTTTCATGCATTGGAGAAGGAAATGGCAACCCACTCCAGTGTTCTTGCCTGGAGAATCCCATGGACGGAGAAGCCTGGTAGGCTGCAGTCCATGGGGTCACACAGAGTTGGACACGACTGAAGCGACTTAGCAGCAACTAGACATTATTAATAGTTGATGTGTTTACCACTTAATTATATTATAAAAAGTAAAGACTAGTAAAAATAAGTGTAGCTACTACTAGTTGTTAACAAATACACAACATACAAAGAGACAAATTATAGCACCAATAATATTAAAAGAAGGAGTAAAATGGCAGAGATTTTTTAAGCACCTGAAGATGACTTGCTACCAGCCTAAAAAGGACTTTTTATCTATTACATGTTTTGGATGATTCACAAGGTAACCACAGGGAAAAAAAAAAAAAAAACAAAAACAAAAAACAAAAAAAAACAAACCTAGAGTACACCCACAAATAAAAGAGGAAAGGAGAAACAGAGTGTACTACTACAAAAATTAACCAATTTATGAGAGCAGGCAGAGACAAAGGGAGAAGGAAACAAAACAACCAGAAAGAAATTAATAAGATGGCTTTACTATACACTTACATACCAATATTACAATAAGTGTAAAAGGATTGAATTCACCAACAAAAAGCCACAAAGTGGCAGAATTGTTGGAAAAAACCACTCTATGCTGCCTTTGAAACACCCATATCGATTTCATAACAGACTTTGACAAAAAGAAGTGATGGAAAAAGATATTCCATACAAGTGAAAACAAAAAGAAAACATGGTAGCTATACTTATATCAGAGAGAATAGACTTTAAGCCAAAATCAGTAATGAGATAAGGAAGGTCACTATATAGTGATAAAAGATCAACCTATCAAGGAGATATAAATCATAAATATATACCCACCCATCATTGGAGCATCTAAACATATTAAGCAAATACTAACAGATCTTAAGGGAGAAATAGAGAATACTAGAATAATAATAGAAGATTTCAATACCCAACTTTCAACAATGAAAAGATTATTCAGGCAGAAAATCAACAAGAAAATTATGGACTTGAAAAATAGAGCAGACCAAATGGACCTAACAGTCCTTCCATTCAACAAAAGCAGAATACATATTCTTTTCAATTACACACAGAACATTCCTGAGGATATATCATATGATGCAGCACAAAACAAGTCAGCAAATTTAAGAAAATTAAAATCATGTCAAATATCTTTTCAGACCACAATATATGAAACTAGAAATCAACAAGAAGAGGAAGGTTAGAAAATCTACAATATGTGGAAACTAAGCAACACATTCCTGAACAATTAATGAGTCACAAAAGAAATCAAAAGGGAAATAAAAAAATATCTTGAAACAAATTAAAAAAGAAGCCAACCTATGAAAAACCTGTGGAACACTGTTAAGACATACAAATTGCCATCAGATACATCAAAGGTGCTCAAAATCACTAATCATCAGGAAAATGCAATTAAACCATAATGATATATCATCTCATACATGTTAGAATGACCATTATAAAAAAGACAAGACATCATATATTGGTGAAGATGTGAGGCAAAGGGAACTTTTGTGCACTGTTGGAAGCATTGTATGTGGGTACTGCCACTATGGAAAACAGTGTGAAGATTCCTCAAAAAATTAATAATACAATTCCTGTATAATCTAGCAATTCCAATTCTGGGTAAATAGCTAGGTGAAATGAAATAATTATCTCAAAGTGGTACCTGTATTGCTAAGTTCGTAACAGTGTTATTCACAATAGTCAAGGTACAGAAACAACCTAGTGTGTCTGTCAGTGGGTGAATAGGTATATACAATGGAATATTATTCAAACTTAAAAGGAGGGCAATCCTGTCATTTGCAATCGGAGCACATTGTGCTAAGTGAAATAAGCCAGACAGGGAAAAACAAATACTGCATGATATCACCTATATGTGGAATCTAAAATCAAAATTTGAATTTATAGATACAACGAGTAGAAAAGTGGTTGCTAGGATCTCAGGAGTGGAAGAAATAGAGATAAGTTGATCAATGGAATGAAATTCTCATTTATAAGATGAATGAGGTATGAGGATCTAACGTATAATCTGATGACTATAACTGATAACACTATATTGTATAGTTGAAATTTGCTAAGAGAGTGGAATCTAAATGTCACAGAAATTGAAACAAATAAGTTAATAAATGTGTTAATTAGCGTGATAGGAAGAATCCTTTCACCATATATATGTATATCAAACCATCATTCTGCATGCTTTAAATATCTTAAAATTTGATTTAATTTCAGTAAAGCTGGGGAAAAAATAAAGAATTTTAAAAAATACAAAAGGAACACTTATACTGTTGGTAAGAATGTAAATTAGTACAGCTATTATGGAAAACAATATGGAGGGTTCTCAAAAAATGAAATAAATAAAACTACCGTGTGATACAGGATCTCCAATTCTCAGTATATATCCAAAGGAAATAAAATCTGTATCTTTAAGAGATATCTGCATTCTTCTGTTGATTACAGCATTATTCACAATAGCTAACTTAAGGAATCAACCTAAGTCTCCATGGACAAATGAATGCATAAAGAAAATGCGATATCTATATGGATCACATTGTGTCCTAGTATATAAGTTTCTTCTAACTAGGTATCTATCTATCTATCTATATATATATAGAAATGTTATTCAGTCTTTAAAATAAGGAAATTCTGCTATTGCAACAATCTGAATGAACCTGGAAGACATTATTAGAAGTTAAACAAGGCACACTCAGAAAGAAAAGTTCTGCATAATCTTATTTATGTACAGAATCTAAAAAAATCAAGCTTATAAAACCAGGAAATAAAATAGTGGTTACCAGGTACTGAAGGGTTGGGAAATGGGGGAATATTATTCTCAGGGTACATTCAGTTATGCCAATTGAGTAAGTTCTAGAGATCTAAAGTACAGCATCTAAAGTACAGTATAGGTAACTATAGTTAATACACTGTATTGTATACTTGAAATTTGCTTACCGAATAGATCTTATGTGTTCTTGCCACACACACAAGGAAGTTTGTGAGATGATGGATATATAATTAGCTTGATTGTGGTAATCAATCACAATATATACATATATAAAACTATCACATTATACATCTTAAATATATACACTTTTTATTTGTTAATTATACTTCAATAAGGTTGGAAAAATTTTAAAGCACACACCAAGAAAACAGAAAAAAATAAGAATTAAGTATTTAATTACTTATGGCAATATATTGGGTTGGCCAAAAGTTCATTTGGGTTTTCAGTAGGCTAGTACAGAAATATCTGAATGAATTTTTTGGCCAACCAAATATAAGCATAAAGCTAAAGTTGGAGGAAGTGCCAACTACCCATTTTCCATTTTACCCATCGAATAGCCCACTGGTAAGTGTCAGTGGTATCAGCACAGATGTGGAGATTGTGTCACAATTGAGGGAGACCCAAACAGCAGACCTCCACACTTATATTGACCTTGAAGATGGAGGCAAGGGCAAGGATGAGAGCATAAGGATAGGAGTGGAGTGAATCAGAGTGGATAAAAGTAACATCAAGGTTTCCCTGATAAGGAGGTCTCAGCAGAAGATCTGAACAGCATGTGATCCCATGAACTCAGATAAAAGTGATAGGAATGAGGTTGCCCAAGGTAGGCATGTAAATCTGTGAAGGAGCAAGACAAGTCAGAGGGCCTGAAACCTTGACTGCAATACTCCTCAGACAGTGCAAAACACTGTTTCTACACCAAGTCTGGCATAAAGAAGGCAACTTTTCTCATGAAACTTTTCAGGAAAAGCCTTTATAAAGGGAATTATAATTCCCTGTAGGTAAGCCTGAAAATCACAAATAATTTTTTATCTGTAATATTTATGTTTATTTTATTTTATTGTGGAAAACATGAGATCTACCTTTTAACAAATTTTAAATGTACATTATTGATTTTTAAAAATTTTTATTGGAATATAGTTGATCTAAAATGTGCTACTTTCAGGTGTACAACAAAGTGAATCAGTTATACATACATATTTACTCTTTTTAAAATTCTTTTCCTATATAGACCATTACAGAGTACTCAGTAGAGTTCCCTGCACTATACAGCATGTCCTTATTAGTTCTCTATTCTATATACGATACTGTGTATATGTCAATCCACATCTCCCAATTTATCCCTCCCCTGCTTATGCCTTGGTAACCATAAGTATGTTTTCCACATCTGGGATTCTATTTCTGTTTTGTAAATAAGTTCATTTGTACCTTTTTAAAGATTTCATATATAAGTGATATGTTTGTCTTTCTCTGTCTGACTTACTTCACTCAGTATGACAATCTCTAGGTCCATCCACGTTGTTGCAAATAGCATTATTTCATTCTTTTTATACAGTGATATTACACTGTATATATGTGCCATATCTTCTTTATATGTTCCTCTGTTGATGGATATTTAGGTTGCTTCCATATCGTAGCTATTGTAAATAGTGCTGCAATGAACACTATGGGGTGCATGTATCTTTTGGAATCATGGCTTTCTTCTTGTATATGGCAAGGACTGGGGTTGCTGGGTCATATCAGAGTTTTAGTTTTAGTTTAAGTAACCTCCATACTGTTCTCAATAGTAGCTGTACTAATTTACATTCTCACCAACAGTGAAGAAGTGTTCGCCTTTCTCCACATCCTCTGCAGCACTTACGGTTTGTAGACTTTTTGATGATGGCCATTCTGACCATGAGGTGTTAGCTCACTGTAGTTTTTGTTTGAATTTCTTTAATAATTAGTTGGATGACATCACTGACTCTATAAACATAAATTTGAGAAAGCTCTGGGAGATGGTGAAGGATGGGGAATCCTGACCTGCTGCAGTCCATGGGGTCACAAACAGATGGACATGACTGAGAAACAAAAATAATTAGTGATGTTAAGCATTTATTTATGTGCTTTTGGGCCATCTGTGTGTCTTCTTTGGAGAAATGTTTATTTATATCTTCTGCTCATTTTTTGATTTTTTTTTTAATATTGAGCTGCCTGAGCTGTCTACGTATTTTGGAGATAATTCCCTTGCTGGTTGCTTCATTTGCAAATAATTTCTCCCATTCTGGGGGTTGCCTTTTTGTTTTGTTTATAGGCTTTTTATTTTTATTTTTTGATGTAAAAGCCCTTTTAGGTTTAATTAGATTCCATTTGTTTATTTTTGTATTATATATTTTATTAATTTTTATTGTAGCATAGTTGCTTTGCAATGTTGTGTTTCTGCTGTACAGCAAAGTAAATCAGTTATATGTATACATATATCTCCTCTTTTTTAGGTTTAGGCTTCCCATTTAGGTCAACACAGAGCATTGAGTAGAGTTCCCTGTGCTATAGTAGGCTCTCATTAATTATCAATTTTTTACATAGTAGTGCATATTTTCATTCGAAGAAGGCAATGGCACCCCACTCCAGTACTCTTGCCTGGAAAATCCCATGGATGGAGGAGCCTGGTAGGCTGTAGTCCGTGGGGTCGCTAAGAGTCAGACACGACTGAGTGACTTCGCTTTCACTTTTCACTTTCATGCATTGGAGAAGGAAATGGCAACCCACTCCAGTGTTCTTGCCTGGAGAATCCCAGGGACGATGGAGCCTGATGGGATGCCATCTATGGGGTCGCACAGAGTCGGACACGACTGAAGTGACTTAGCAGAAGCAGCAGCAGAAGCAGCATGTTTTCATTACTCTAGGAGGTGGAACAAAAAGGATGGTGTAGCAATTTATGTCAAAGTGTGTTATGCCTATATTTTCCTCTAAGATCTTTTATAGTATCTGGCTTTACATTTAGGTCTTTAATCTTTTTTTTTTTTTTTTTGGAGTTTATTTTAAAAATTCTTTATTTTTTTAAAAACTATTTTTTGGTTGTGCTGGGTCTTTGTTGCTGTACATAGGCTTTCTCTTGTTGAGGTGAGCAGGGGATACTCTCTAGTTGCAGTGCATGGGATTCTCATTGTAGTGGCTCTCTTGTGCAGAGCATGTGTTCTAAGGTGCATGGAATTCAGTATTTGCAACATGCTAGCTTAGTTGACAGAGAAGGCAATGGCACCCCACTCCAGTACTCTTGCCTGGAAAAATCCCATGGACAGAGGAGCCTGGTGGGCTGTGGTCCATGGGGTCACTAAGAGTCAGACACGACTGAACGACTTCACTTTCCCTTTTCACTCTCATGCATTGGAGAAGGCAATGGCGACCCACTCCAGAATTCTTGCCTGGAGAATCCCACGGATGGGGGAACCTGGTGGGCTGCCGTCTATGGGGTTGCACAGAGTCGGCCACGACTGAAACGACTTAGCAGCAGCAGCAGCAGCTTAGTTGAATCTTAGCTTAGTAGAATCTTCTTGGATCAGGGGTGGATCCCCATGTTCCTTGCGTTGGCAGATGGACTCCTAGCAACTAGCTGCAAGGGAAGTCTGAGTTAATTTGTGTTATAGAGTGTTTCAATTTCATTTTTTATATGTAGCTGTCAGCTATCTCAGAACCACTTATTGAAGTGATTGTCTTTTCCCCATTGCATATTCTTGCCTCCTTTGTCATAGATTAGGCAACCATAGATGCATAAGTCTATCTCTGGACTTTCTATCCTTTTCCATTAATCTATATTTCTGTTTTTTTGTGTGACATCACACTTTTTTGATGACTGTAGCTTTGCAATATAGTCTGAAGTTTATATAGTCTGATTTCTCCAGCTTCATTTTTCTTCCCCAAGATTTCTCTGACTATTTGGGGTCTTTTTGTTTCCATACAATTGTAAAATATTTCACTTTAATTCTGTGAAAATGGCCTAGGTAATTTGATAGAGATTGCACTGAATCAGTAGATTGCTTTGAGTAATATAGTCATTTTGACAGTATTGATTCTTTGAATCCAAGATTATGGTATATCTTTCCATCCATTTGTGTTGTCTTTGATTGCATTCATCAGTATCTTATAGTTTTCTGGGTACAGGCCTTTTGCCTCCTTAGGTACTTTTATTCCTAGGTTGTTTTTTTTTTTTAATTTTTTTAATTTTTAAAAATTTATTTATTTTAATTGGAGGCTAATTACTTTATAATATTGTAGTGGTTTTTGCCATACATTGACATGAATCAGCCATGGGCGTACATGTGTTCCCCATACTGAACCCCCCTCCCACCTCCCTCCCCTTTCCATCCCTCAGGTTTGTCCCAGTGCACCAGCCCTGAGCTCCCTGTCTTATGCATTGAACCTGGACTGGCGATCTATTTCACATATGGTAATATACATGTTTCAATGCTATTCTCTCAAATCATCCCACCCTCGCCTTCTCCCACAGAGTCCAAAAGTCTGTTCTTTACATCTGTGTCTCTTTTGCTGTTTCTCATATAGGGTCATCATTATCATCTTTCCAAATTCTATATATATGTGTTAATATACTGTATTGGTGTTTTTCTTTCTGACTTACTTCACTCTGTATAATAGATGTTTTATTCTTTTTATTTTAATGGCAAATGAGATTTTTTCTTAATTTCTCTTTCTGAACTTTCACTGTTATTATATAAGAATGCAGTATATTTTTGTGTATCAATTTTTTATCCTGCAATTTTATTTCCAATTGTCATATCTTCTTTTTGATCTTTTTGTCATTATGTAGTGTCCTTTGTCTCTTGCAATGGTCTCTATTTTAAAGCCTATTTTGTCTGATATGAACATTCCAAGTCCAGCTTTCTGTTGATTACCTTTTCTGTGTAATATATATTTTCATCCTCTCACTTTCAGTCTCTATGAGTCCTAGATTTAAAATGGATTTTTTCTTGCCTTAGACTGAGGGACACATACAGACTGAAAGTAAGGGGATGGGAGAAGCTATTCCATGGAAAACAAAAGAAAGCTGGGAGAACAATGTTCACATCAGACAAAATAGACTTTGAAATATAGACTGTTATAAGAGAGAAAGAAGGACAGCAGATAATGATCAAGGGTTCAAACTAAGAAGAAAGTATAACAATTATAAATATATATGCACTCAACATAGTAGCACCTCAATATGTAAGGCAAATATGAACAACCAAAAAGGAGAAATCTACAGTAGCACAATAATAGTGAGGGACATTAATACCACACTTTAATTAATGGACAGATCATCTGGGTGAAAATTAATAAGGAACACAGGCCCTAAGTGACACTTTAGATAGTAGGACTTAGTTGATATTTATAGAGCATTACATCCAAAAACAGCAGATTACATATTCTTCTCAAGTGCACATGGAACATTCTCCTGGATTAAGCACATGCTGGGCAACAAGGTGAGCCTTGGTAAATTTAAGAAAACTGAAATAATATCAAGTATCTTTTCTGATTACAACTCTATGAGGTTAGAAATAAACTTCAAGAAAAAAAAAATCTAAAAGACAGAAACACATGGTGGCTTGACAATATGCTACTAAACAAACAATACATCACTGAAGAAATCAAACAGGAAATTTAAAAAAAAATCTAGAAATAATGAAAATGAAAGCACAATCGTCCAAAATGTATGGGATGCAGCAAAAACAATTTTAAGAGGGACTTTTATAACAGTACAATCTTATATCAAGAAAAAAGAAAAATCTCAAATAAACAACCTAACTTTACATGTAAAACAACTAGAAAAAGAGGAACAAATGAAGCACAAAATTAGTAGAAGGAAAAAATCATAAATATCAGAGGAGAAATAAATGAAATAAAGACAAAGAAAACAATTACAAAGATTAATGAAACTAAAAGCTAGTTCTTTGAAAAGATAAACAGAATTGATAAACCCTTAGCCAGATACATCAAGAAAAAAGTGAGAATTCTCAAATCAATAGAAATGAAAAAGAAGTTACAACTGATATCACAGAAATAACAAGGATCATAAAATACTACTATGAGCAACTGTATGCAAGTAAAATGGATAACTTGGAAAAAAATTACAAATTCTTAGAAAGGTACAGTCTCCCTAGACTGAACCAGAAAAAAAAAAAAAAAAGATAATATGAGCAGGCTAATCAAAAGCACTGAAATGGAAACTGTGATTCAAAATGAAAAAAGTCCAGGACCTGAATGAAAAGCAACGTCCAAGACCTGATGACTTTACATGAAAATTTTATCAAACATTTAGAGAAGAGTTGCCAGTTATCATTCTGAAACTATTCCAAAAATTGAAGAAGAAAGAAAACTTCCAAACTCATTGTATGAGCCCACCATCACCCTGATACTAAAAGCACATGAAGATACCTCAAAAAAAGAAAATCACGGGCCAATATAACTGATCAACATAAATGCAAAACTCCTCAACAAAACACCAGCAGTCCATATACAACAATACATTTAAAATATCATATGCATGACACCATCCTTATGGCAGAAAGTGAAGAGGAACTAAAAAGCCTCTTGATGAAAGTGAAAGTGGAGAGTGAAAAAGTTGGCTTAAAGCTCAACATTCAGAAAATGAAGATCATGGCATCTGGTCCCATCACTTCATGGGAAATAGATGGGGAAACAGTGGAAACAGTGTCAGACTTTATTTTTGGGCTCCAAAATCATTGCAGATGGTGACTGCAGCCATGAGATTAAAAGACACTTAGTCCTTGGAAGGAAAGTTATGACCAACCTAGATAGCATATTCAAAAGCAGAGACATTACTTTGCCAACAAAGGTCCGTCTAGTCAAGGCTATGGTTTTTCCTGTGGTCATATATGGATGTGTGAGTTGGACTGTGAAGAAGGCTGAGTGCCAAAGAATTGGTGCTTTTTTTTTTTCTTGTTACTATTTTATTTTATTTATTTATTATTATTTTTTTTAATACAGGCAGCATGTTTTATTAATGTCATTGCCAAGAATTGGTGCTTTTGAACTGTGGTGTTGGAGCAGACTCTTGAGAGTCCCTTGGACTGCAAGGAGATCCAACCAGTCCATTCTGAAGGAGATCAGCCCTGGGATTTCTTTGGAAGGAATGATGCTAAAGCTGAAACTCCAGTACTTTGGCCACCTCATGCGAAGAGTTGACTCATTGGAAAAGACTCTGATGCTGGGAGGGATTGGGGGCAGGAGGAGAAGGGGACGACAGAGGATAAGATGACTGGATGGCATCACCGACTCGATGGACGTGAGTCTCAGTGAACTCTGGGAGTTGCTGATGGACAGGGAGGCCTGGCGTGCTGTGATTCATGGGGTCGCAAAGAGTCGGATATGACTGAACGACTGAACTGAACTGAACTGATATCATGATCAAGTGGAATTCAAGGGTTGCAGCTTAGGGATGCAAGGGTTTTTCAACATCTGCAAATCAATCAATGTAATACACCACATCAACAAATTTAAAATAAAAACCATATGATCATTTCAATACATCCCAAATTTTTTTTAACCAAATTCAGCACCCATTCATGATAAAAAGTCTTCAGAAAGTGGGCATAGAGGGAATATACCTCAACATAATAAAGGACATATATGACAAACCTACAGCTAACATCAAACTCAGTGATAAAAATTTGAAAGCTTTCCCTCTAAGGTCAGAAACAAGACAAGGATATCCATGCTAGCCACTTTTATGCAACATAACTTTGGAAGTCCTAGCTACAGCAATCACAGAAGTAAAGGAAATTCAAATTGGAAAAGAAGAATTTTTCACTGTTTGCCACTGTTTGTAGATGACATGATCCTATACATAGAAAATGCTAAAGATGCTACTGGGAAACTACTAGGACTCATCAATGAATTTGATTAAAAAAAAGTTGTTGGTGGTCAGTCTTTAAGTCATGCCTGACACTTTGTGACCCCATGAACTGCAACACTCTGGGCTTCCCTGTCCTTGACCATCTCCCAGAATTTGCTCAAACTCATGTCCATTGAGTCAGTGATCCCACCCAACCATGTAATTCTCTGTTAACCCATTCTCCTCCTGCCCTCAATCTTTCCCAGCATCAGGGTCTTTTCCAATGAGTCGGCTCTTCACATCAGGTGACCTAACTATTAGAGCTTCAGCTTTAGCATCAGTCCTTCCAATGAATATTCAGGGTTGATTTCCTTTAGGATTTACTGGTTTGATCTTGCTGTCCAAGGAACTCTCAAGGGTCTTCTCCAGCACCACAGTTCGAAAGTTGCAGGCCACAAAATTAATACACATAAGTTTGTTGCATTTCTATACACTAACAGCAAAATATCAGAAAGAAATATTCAAGAAATAATTTATCACTGCATCAAAAAAATAAAATACCTATGAATATACCTACATAAAGAAACAAAGGACTTGTAGTCTGAAAAGTATAAGATGTTAATGAAATAAATCAAAGAAGCCATAAGCAGATGGAAAGATATACCATGTTCATGGATTGGAAGAATCAATATTGTCAAAATTACTATATCACCCAAGGTAATCTACAGATTCAATTCAATCCCTATCAAATTACAAATGGCATGGAATTAGGACACAGAATCTCAAAATTTGTATGGAGACACAAAAGACCCTGAATATCCAAGGCACTCTTGAGAAAAAATGGAGCTGGAGTTATCAGGATCCTCAACTTCAGAATATACTACAAAGCTATAATCATCAAAACAGTATGGTACTGGCACAAAAATAGAAATATAGGTTACTGGAACAGGATAGAAAACCCAGAAATAAACCCATGCGCCTATGGTCAATTAATCCATGACAAAGGGGCAAAAGTACACAATGTTGGAAATATAGTCTTTTCAACAAATAGTGCTGGGAAAACTGGACAGCTATATATTAAAAATGAAGTTGTTTTGTTTATGGAGTTGAGAGACCAAACACTATAAAAGTCCTAGAGGAAAACATAGGCAGAACACCCTATGACATAAATTGCATCAATATCTTTTTCAATCGATCTCCAAGAGTAATAAAAATAAAAACAAAAATAGGCAAATGAGACTTACTTAAACTCAAAAGCTTTTGCACAGTTTTTTGGAAGGAAATGATATACAAAGAAAAAGAAAACCCACAGATTGAGAGAAAATATTTTCAAATATTGTGACTGTAAGGGATTAGTCTCCAAAATTTACAAATAGTGCATGATGCTTAACAGCATCAAAACAAAACAAAACAAAAAATAAAAAAATGGGCAGAAGACATAAATACACATTTCTCCAAAGACATATAGATGATGAATAGGCACATGAAAAGATGTTCAATATTCTAATTATTAGAGAAATGTAAATAAAAAATCAGCATCACTGACTTGATGGACATGAGTTTGAGCAATCTCTGGGAGTTGCTGATGGACAGGGAAGCCTGGCATGCTGTAGTCCATGGGGTCGCAAAGATTAAGACAAAACTGAGCAACTGAACTGAATGAACTGAAATAAAAACTACAATGAAATATCACCTCACACCAGCCAGAATGACTATTAACAAAAAATCCAAAGATAATAAATGCTGGAGAGAAGGGAGCCCTCCTACACTGTTGCTGGGAATGTAAACTGGTACAGCTACTATGGAGAACAGTATGAAAGTTCCTTAAAGAAAACAAAAGTAGAGCTACCATATGACTTTTCAATCCCACTCTTGAGCATATACCCAGAGAAAAACATGATCCAAAAGGATAAATGCACCCCAATGTTTACTGTACCACTGTGCACAATAGTCAAAACAAGGAAGCAATCTAAATGTCTATAAACATAGGAATTGGATAAAGAAGATGTGGGACATATAAACAATGAAATATTACTCAGCTGTTAAAAAGAATGAAATATTGCCACTTGCTGAAACATTGATGGACCTAGGTAGAGTCAAGTGCTTCTCAGGTGCCCTAGTAGTAAAAAGAAAAAAACCCTCCTGCAGGAGACAAGAGATGTGGATTCAATCCCTGGGTCAAGAAGATCCACTGAAGGAGGGCATGGCAACCCACTCCAGTATTTTTGCCTGGAAAATCCCTTGGAAAGAGGAGCCTGGCAGGCTATGGTCCATAAGGTCACAAAGAGTTAGACATGACTGAAGTGACTCAGCCTGCACACACACACAGAGTATCATATTGAGTGAAGTCAGACAGAGAAGGAGGAATATGATATAACATCCCTTATATGTGCAATCTAAAAATAAATGATACAGATGAACTTACTTATAAGATAGAAACAGGTTCATAGAGAATGAGTTTATGGTTGCCATGTGAAGGATGTGGGAAATGGATAATTAGGGAGTTTGGGGTGGACATGTACACATTGTTATATTTAAAATGTATAACCAATGAGGACCTACCTACTGTATAGCACATGGAATTCTGTTCAATGTTATGTGTTAGTCTGAATGGGAAGAGATTTTGCAAGAGAATGGATAAATGGATATGTATGGCTGAGTCCCTTCACTGTTTGCCTGCAATTATCACAACATTTTTAATTAATCAGGTATACCCAAATACAAAATAATAAAACGTTTTAAAAAACAAAATGGATCTCTTATAGAGATCATATATATGGATCTTATTTTTGTATCCATACACCCAGTCAATGTCTTTTGGTTGGAGATTTTAATCCAGCTTCATTTAAGTAATTATTAATATAATTAATTATATTATAATATAATTATTAATATGTATGTTTCTATTGCTATTTTCTTTATAGTTTTGTTTGCTTTTATAAGTCTTTTTTCTTCCCTTCTTATTTTGTTCTCTTGTCTTTTGGTTTCATGACCACATTTAATGTTGTGTTTGGGTTGCTTTTTGTTTTTATTGTGTATCTATTGTGGTTTTTTGGCTTGCATTTCCCATGAGGTTTTGATAAATATTGGCATATATTTATGTTAATATAAATGGGAGCTGCACTTAAGCTGATCTCTTAATCTCAAATGTAATTTCTATTCCCTGCCATTGTACTCTCCTCTTCTCCCAGTTGCTGATTTTTTTTTTTGTCCTTTATAGGTCTTTATTTCTAGTTTATATTTACACAGGAGGTGGGTAAAGTACAAATACAGACCTCCATATGCAAACCTGGGCTTCCCCACAGTTTTATTATTATTTTTTAATTTAAATTTATTTATTTTAATTGGAGGCCAATTACTTTACAATACTGTATTGGTTTTGCCATACATCAACATGAATCCACCACGGGTGTACACGTGCTCCCCATTTTTCAATGCTATTCTCTCAAATCATCCCACCTTCGCCTTCCCCCACAGACTACAAAAGACGGTTCTACACATCTGTGTCTCTTTTGTTGTCTCACATATAGGGTCATCATTACCATCTTTCTAAATTCTACATATATGTGTTAGTATACTGTATTGGTGTTTTTCTTTTTGACTTACTTCACTCTGTATAATAGGCTCCAGTTTCATCCACCTCATTAGAACTGACTCAAATGCATTCTTTTTAATGACTAATATTCCATTGTGTATATGTACCACAGCTTCCTTATCCATTCGTCTGCTGATGGACATCTAGGTTGCTTCCATGTCCTGGCTATTGTAAACAGTGCTGTGATGAGGATTGGGGTACATGTCTCTTTCAATTCTGGTTTCCTCAGTGTGTATGCCCAGCAGTGGGATTGCTGGGTCGTACAGCAGTTCTTTTTCCAATTTTTTAAGGAATCTCCACACTGTTCTCCATAGTGGCTGTACTAGTTTGCATTTCCACCAACGGTGTAAGAGGGTTCCTTTTTCTACACACCCTCCCCAACATTTATTGTTTGTATACTTTTTGATAGCAGCTATTCTGACCAGTGTGAGATGATACCTCATTGTGGTTTTGATTTGCATTTCTCTGATAATGAGTGATGTTGAGCATCTTTTCATGTGCTTGTTAGCCATCTGTATGTCTTCTTTGGAGAAATGTCTGTGTAGTTCTTTGGCCCATTTTTTGATTGGGTCGCTTATTTTTCTGGAGTTGAGATGCAGGAGTTGCTTGTCTATTTTTGAGATTAATTCTTTGTCAGTTGCTTCATTTGCTATTATTTTCTCCCATTCTGAAGGCTATCTTTTCACCTTGCTTATAGTTTCCTTCATTGTGCAAAAGCTTTCAAGTTTAATTAGGTCCCATTTGTTTATTTTTGCTTTTATTTTCATTACTATGGGAGGTGGGTCATAGAGGATCCTGCTATGATTTATGTCAGAGAGTGTTTTGCCTATGTTTTCTTCTAGGAGTTTTATAGTTTCTTGTCTTACATTTAGATCTTTAATCCATTTTGAGTTTATTTTTTCTGTATGGTTTTAGAAAGTGTTCTAGTTTCATTCTTTTATAAGTGGTTGACCAGTGTTCCTAGCACCATTTGTTAAAGAGATTGTCTTTTCTCCTGTGTATATTCTTGCCTCCTTTGTCAAAGATAAGTTGTCTGTAGGTGCATGGATTTATCTCTGGGCTTTCCATTTTGTTCCATTGATCAATGTTTCTGTCTTTGTGCCAGTACCATACTGTCTTGATGACTGTTGCTTTGTAGTATAGCTTGAAGTCAGGCACATTGATTCCTCCCATTCCATTCTTTCTCAAGATTGCTTTGGATATTCGAGGTTTTTTTGTATTTCCATACAAATTATGAAATTATTTGTTCTAGTTCTCTGAGAAATACCTTTGGTAGCTTGATAAGGATTGCACTGAATTTATAGATTGCTTTGGGTAGTATACTTATTTTCACTCAGTTGATTCTTCCAATCCATGAACATGATATGATCTCCATCTATTTGTGTCATCTTTGATTTCTTTCATCAGTGTTTTATAGTTTTCTATATATAGGTCTTTTGTTTCTTTCAGTTCAGTCGCTTAGTCATGTCCAACTCTTTGCAACCCCATGAATCGCAGCACACCAGGTTTGTTTCTTTAAGTAGATATATTCCTAAGTATTTTATTCTTACCGTTGCAATGGTGAATGGAATTGTTTCCTTAATTTCTCTTTCTGTATTCTCATTGTTAGTGTTTAGGAATGCAAGGTATTTCTGTGTTAATTTTATATCCTGCAACTTTAATATATTCATTGATCAGCTTTAGTAATTTTCTGGTGGAGTCTTTAGGGTTTTCTATGTAGAGGATCATGTTATCTGAGGCGGGTGACAGCCAGAGCCGGAAGGGAAGGGGAAAACTCGGCCCCAGAGATGGCATCCTTTGCCAAACTGCGATCAGGTTATCAGTTGCTAACCAAGTCTTCCTGGGATCCTGGACAGTTGACATCCATCCACCAGAAGGGTCGCAGCCAGAGATCAGCTCTCCAGAGGAGACACGTGGCACACCTGAGATGGCACTCCCTCTGCGAACCCAGGAAACCAAGTGGCTGGGACAGGGGAGGTGATAATATGCACTTCCCCACCTGGGGAGTGTGCACTTGCCAAGCACCTGGTTGCCTGAGCTGCTCGGACCTGGGAAGGGCACAAAACTCAGGCCCAACCAAGTCTGTGCCTTTGTGGAGTACCTGAGAACCTGAACCCGAGAGGCTTACACCTGGGAAGTGCACGCAACCCAGGGCCCACTTTAGACAGTTACCCTGCAAAGCAACCTGGAGCCTGAGCAGTGTGGACCGGGAAAGCACACACATTGTGAGTGAGGGCAAACCCAGTGTGGCCCAGACACTGTGAGCACTCCCCACACATGCCAGTGATATTTGTTGCAGTGTTCCTCCCTCTCCGTAGCATAACTGAACAATCGCACCTAAACAAATGACCACCTTTGCCCCCTTGTGTCAGGGAAGAAGTTAAATAATGAAGAGACTTGAAAACAGAGGAAGCCAAAATAAACAAAGAAGAGGGAACCACTTTGGAAGTGACAGGTGCAACAGATTAAAACCCTATAGTTCACATTGGCTACACTGGAAGGGACCTATAGACCTTGAGAAGAAGTATAAGCTGGAACAAGGAACTATCTGAAACTGAACTGACCCCACACTGCCCTCAACAGCTCCAGAGAAATTCCTAGATATATTTTACTATTATCTTTTTTTAATTAAAAAAATTAAGTTATTTATTACTCCTTTAATATTCATTTTTAAAACCTACTATTACTTTTGCAAGAAAAAAGACCATAGTTTAAAAGGAAATTTTATATATATATATATATATATATATATATATATATATATATATATATTTAATAAATTTTTCAATTTTTTTTTAAATATTGTATATTTGAGAGTCTAACTTCTACTCTAGATTTTTAATATTTGCTTTTTGGTATTTCTTATCAATTCTGTACCTTTAAGACTCCAATCTTCAGTACCCATTTTTACTTAGGAGTGTGATTACTGGCTTGATTTCTCTCTTCCCTTTCGACTCTCCTTTTTCTCCCCCAGGTCAACTCTATCTCGTCCCTTCCCCTTCTCTTCTCTACTTAACTCTGTGAATCTCTTTGGGTGTTCTGGGCTGTGGAGACACTTAGGGAACTGATCACAGGCTAAATTGGTCTCTTTCCTTTTGATACACTCTCTTCTCTTCCTGGTCACTTCTATCTCCTTCCTCCCTCTTCCCTTCTCTATGGAACTCCTTGAACATCTCTGAGTGATCCAGACTGTGGAGAGCACATAGGGAATTGATTACTGGCTAGATTTCTCTCTCCACTTTTGATCCCCCCTCTTCTCCACCTGGTCACCTCTATATCCCTCCTCCCTTTTCTCTTCTCCATGTAACTCTATGAACATCTCTGGGTGTCCCCTACTGTGGAGAATCTTTTCACCATTAACCTAGATGTTTTTATCATCAGTGCTGTATGGATGGAGAAGTCTTGAGGCTACTGTAAGAATAAGACTGAAAGCTTTATTTAAGCAGGAGGCTTAAATCCAAAACTTGAGAACACCAGAAAACTCCTGACTCCAGGAACATTAACTGACAAGAGCTCATCAAAAAGCCTCCATACCTACACTGAAACCAAGCTCCACCCAAGAGCCAACAAGTTTCAGAGCAAGACATACCAAGCTAATTCTCCAACAACGCAGGAACATAACAAAAATACAGGTGGCCTAAAGTCACATAAAACCCATACTATTACTACTGCTACTAAGTCACTTCAGTTGTGTCCGACTCTGTGTGACCCCATAGACAGCAGCCCACCAGGCTCCCCCGTCCCTGGGATTCTCCAGGCAAGAACACTGGAGTGGGTTGCCATTTTCTTCTCCAATGCATGAAAGTGAAAAGTGAAAGTGAAGTCGCTCAGTCGTGTCCGACCCTCAGCGACCCCATGGACTGCAGCGTTCCAGGCTCCTCCGTCCATGGGATTTTCCAGGCAAGAGTACTGGAGTGGGGTGCCATTGCCTTAGACACCTCAAAACTCACTATTGGACACTTCATTGCACTCCAGAGAGAAGAGATCCATCTCCACTCACCAGAACACCCACATAAGCTTCCCTAACCAGGAAACATTAAGAAGCCACTCATCCAATCCCACCCACAGTGAGGAACTTCCACAATAAAGAGGGACCACAAACTTTCAGCATACAAAAAGACCACACCAAACACAGCAATCTAAACAAAATGTAAAGTCAGAGAACCATTCAGCAGGTAAAGGAACATAATAAAAGCCCACCAAACCAGACCAAAGAGGAGGAGATATGCAGTCTACCTGAAAAAGAATTCAGAATGATGATAGTAAAAATGATCCAAAACCTTGAAAACAAAATGGAGTTACAGATAAATAGCCTGGACAAGGATTGAGAAGATGCAAGGAAAGTTTAACAAGCACCTAGAAGAAATAAAGAAGAGTCAACCAATAATGAATAATGTAATAACTCAGATCAAAAGCACTCTGGAGGGAACCAACAGTAGAATAACTGAGGCAGAAGACAGGATAAGTGAGGTGGAAGATAGAATGGTGGAAACAAATGAAGCAGAGAAGAAAAAAGAGAAAAGAATTAAAAGAAATGAGGACAACCTCAGAGACCTCTGGGACAATGTCAAATGCCCCAACATTCGAATCATAGGAGTCCCAGAATAAAAAGACAGAAACAAATGCCATGAGAAAATACTTGAGGAGAGAATAGTTGAAAACTTCCCTAAAATAGGGAAGGAAATAGCCACCCAAGTCCAAGAAACTCAGAGAGTCCCAAACAGGATAAACCCAAGGTGAAACACCCCAAAACACATATTAATCAAATTAACAAAGATCAAGCTCAAAGAACAAATATTAAAAGCAGCAAGGGAAAAACAACAAATAACTCACAAGGGGATCCCCATAAGGATAACAGCTGATCTTTCAATAGAAACTCTTCAAGCCAGAAGAGAATGGCAGGATATATTTAAAGTGATGAAAGACAAAAACCTACAACCCAAATTACTGTACCCAGCAAGGATCTCATTGAAATATGAAGGAGACATCAAAACCTTTACATACAAGCAAAAGCTCAGAGAATTTGGCACCACCAATCAGCTCTTCAACAAATGCTAAAGGATCTTCTCTAGACAGGAAACACAGAAAAGTTTTATAAACTCGAAACCAAAACAACAAAGTAAATGGCAATGGGATCATACTTATCAATCATTACCTTAAATGTAAATGGGTTGAATGCCCCAACCAAAAGACAAAGATTGGTTGAATGGATACAAAAACAAGACCCCTATATATATTTTCTACAAGAGACCCACCTCAAACCCCAGATATTTAACTGACTGTTGACAAAGCTGAGCTTTATCCTTTGATGCCTTGTAACCACAGCAAGCCAGAAAATTTAGGAAGTCTTCTGAGGCTTGAAAACAAGCTTGCTCTGTCTCAGCACAGAGGAGAATATCATCCACATATTGTTGCCCTATTGCCTCAGGGCTATTAAAATTCTGTAAGTGCTGTGACAAACTGCTTGAATAAGTGAGGGCTGTCACAAAGCACTTGAGGCAGGACTGTCCACAGTAACTGATAAGCTGGCCGGGTAGGAGCTTCAAAGGCAAATAAAAATGGGCTTTCCTCTTCCAATGGTATGGCAAAGAAGGTATCCTTCAAATAAATAACAAAAATATTTGGCTTGTTTGAGAATTTCAGACAATAGAGTATAATGGTTAGGCACCATGAGATGTAAAGGAACTACAGCCTCATTTATTATTCATAAATCTTGAACTAGTCTCTATTTATCATTTTACCTCTTTACACCCAAAATAGGAGTGTTGCATGGATTGTTACAAGGAATTAATAACCCTTGCTCCTTTACATTCTCAATAATAGTCTTTAGCCCTTCCTTAATCTTGGGTTTTAGTGGATATTGTTTCTGATGTGGGAATAAGTGGGGGACTTTGAGTTTAATAATGACAGGACCAGCATTCTGTGCTTGACCCACAATGTTTCCATTAGCCCACACTCTAGGATTTATGTTTTGTTCAATCAGTGGGAAAGAGAGGGCTCCATATTCATAAAAACAGAGACTTGGATTTTGCTCAGTATATCACTCCCCAGAAGGGGTGAGGGAGACTCCAGCACAATCAGAAACTCATGTGCAAACAGCACAAGGGTCCCAGCTGCAGCTTAAAGAATGACTGAAATAAAAGCATTTGGCTCATCCCGACAGCCCCATCATGGAAGTGGATTGGGAAGAAAGTGGGTCAGGGATTTCCGTAAGCACAGAGTAAGTTGCCTCCATGTCCAAAAGGAAATTGACTGATTGACCACTCCCCCCTACCCACGGTAATTAATACCCGGGGTTTCTAAGGTGTTATTAGGACTGGAACTTGTGTGGGCACCCAAAGCATCATCAGTCTTGATTGTCCTGGGAGTCTGACCACAGGGGCCTATGCCTATTGGGGCAGTCTCTTCTCCAGTGTGGTCCTTTGCAGACCAGAAAAGGAGCCAGAGGGGTTGGACTTCGATGCTCAAGGACAATCTTGCTTGAGATGCTCCTCCTTTCCACAATAATAGCAAGTCCATTCCTTTTCACTTGGGTTCCTCTGGGCACTTTTTCTCTTTGGGCTCTTTCAGAGCAGATCTAACAGCCATCGCTAGGCCCTCAGCCTGTTCCTTGTTTTTTGCTGTTTTCACTTTTCCTCCTCGTATTCTCTATCATAATAAACTGTCTGAGCCAGTTGCAACAGTTTATCTAAAGACTTATTTGGTTGATATGCCTGTTTTTGTAGCTTACGGAGGATATCTGGAGCCGACTGAGTGAGAAATCTGTCTTTTAAGATTACCTATCCCTTTGTGCTTTTGGGAGCAACATCAGTGCAGTTGCAAAGGGCCTCCTGTAGTCCATCTAGGAATTAGCTAGGAGTTTCCTTCTCTCCCTGTTCTATGTCTGCCAATTTAGCATAAAGTCTTAGTGTAGACTCACCTGTGTCCTTCAAGAACACATGGGACAAAATGACTCTGTTCCCATCTTCCCTTAGCCATGTTATAGTTCCAGTCTGGCTCTGTAATGGGGACTGCCTGATTCCCAGTAGGGAGGGCGGCTATCTGTTCTTCCCTCTTTATCAAGCCACTCATCTCCATAGGCAACAGCTTTCCTCAAAACTCGAATTTTTGAGTCAGGAGTCAGTGTCTTTCCCAGGATATACATCACATCCTTCCAAGTAAGGTCATAAAACAGAGTAACACACTTACAACTCTAATATATTTCTCTGGATCCTCCTAATAGTCTCTCAGATCTTCCTTAACTTTTTGGGCTTTTTGATAAGAAAAGGGCTTATTAGCTCTCATAGATTTCGTTATTTCTCCAAGTAGGTGCCTCCTGAAGAGGCAACAGCTTGTGTGGCTGCTCTTCAGCCTCTCTGGCTGACCTTTGCACATGGTTCCAGGGATAGATTGGAGAAACCTGCTTTTTCTTATCTTGTTTCTCATCCTCCATCTCATCCTCCTCCTCATCCTGTATTTTACCCTTAGTTTTAGTTGTCTGAGATTTCTTTATTTGACTGAGTGATGAACAGTGTGTTCTGCTAACTACTGAGAATAGATAAAAGAACACCTCAAGGCTGTGAAAACTTTACCAGGCTCTTCTCCTACAAAATCCTGAGTTAACATCAGTACCAGGGGAGCCATCTCTGGACGAGATGTCTCTGGGGAAGATATATTGTATCCATAAAACAACTGACATACGTTTTTTAAAAAACAAAACAAAACAGGTTCCCAAGCAAGATATATTGTTTCGTTAACAGAGCTTAAGAAAAACATTTCCATGAGCAAGACACACTCTTGCTCATGGAAATTAGCAGCTCAGGGTTTGAAAATGTTTGTTTCAGACAGTTGCCATAAGAACACAGGATTTAAAATAAAACCCTGCAGAGCAAAGGAATGTAGGGGAAAAAAAGTTTGCCACTTCCCTTTTGCCTTTTTCCCTTTGCTTTCTCCTCCTTCTTAGGGATCCTAGCCTCCCTATTGAGACCTGCCTGACAATTAACTCTCTCAAACTAAGCCCCTGTGCCACAACTACTGAGCCGGTTCTCTGCAACAAAAGAAGCCAGCACAATGAGAAGCCCACACACAGCAATGTGTAGTGGTAAGTACTCACCACAGCTAGAGAAAGCACACTCAGCAATTAAGCCCCAGCACAGCCAAAACCAAAAACAACTAAAAAATAAATAAATAAATAAATAAATAAAAAGAATGTTCAAACTACCGCACAACTGTGCTCATTTCACATGCTGATAAGGTAAGCTAGACTTCAAAAGTACATTAAATGAGACCTTCCAGGTGTACAAGTTGGATTTAGATAAAGAGGAACCAGAGATCAAATTGCCAACATTCACTGGATCAAAGAAAAAGCAAGGGGATTCCAGAAAATCATCTACTTCTGTTTCATGGGTTATGCTAAATCCTTTGACTGTGTGAATCACAATAAACTGTGGAAAATTCTTCAAGAGATGGGAATACAGACCACCTTACTTATAACCTTCTGGGAAAACTGTATGCAGGTCAAGAAAAAAGAGTTAGAACCAGACATGGAACAACAGACTGGTTCCAAATTGGGAAAGGAGCACGTCAAGGCTGTATATTGTCACCCTGCTTATTTAACTCATATGCAGAGTGCATCATGCAAAATGCCAGGCTGAATGAAGCACAAGATGGAATCAAGGTTGCTGGGAGAAATAGCAGTCACCTCAGATAAGCAGATGACAACACCCTAATGGCAGAAAGCAAAGATTAACTAAAGAGCCTCTCGATGAATTTGAAAATGAGTGATAAAGCTGGCCTAAAATTCAACATTCAAAAAATCCACACACCTATGGACACCTTATCTTTGACAAAGGAGGCAAGAATATACAATGGATTAAAGACAATCTCTTTAACAAGTGGTGCTGGGAAAACTGGTCAACCACTTGTAAAAGAATGAAACTAGAGCACTTTCTAACACCCTACACAAAAATAAACTCAAAATGGATTAAAGATCTAAACGTAAGACCAGAAACTATAAAACTCCTAGAGGAGAACATAGGTAAAACACTCTCCAACATACATCACAGCAGAATCCTCTATGACCCACCTCCCAGAATATTGGAAATAAAAGCAAAAATGAACAAATGGGACCTAATTAAACTTAAAAGCTTCTGCACAACAAAGGAAACTATAAATAAGGTGAAAAGAAATTGAAAGAGACATGTGTACCCCAATATTCATCACAGCACTGTTTATAATAGCCAGGACATGGAAGAAATCTAAATGTCCAGCAGCAGATGAATGGATAAGAAAGCTGTGGTACATATACATAATGGAGTATTGCTGCTGCTGCTAAGTTGCTTCAGTCATGTCTGACTCTGTGCGACCCCATAGACGGCAGCCCACCAGGCTCCCCCATCCCTGGGATTCTCCAGGCAAGAACACTGGAGTGGTTTGCCATTTCCTTCTCCAATGCATGAAAGTGAAAAGTGAAAGCAAAGTCACTCTGTCGTGCCTGACTCTTAGCAACCCCATGGACTGCAGCCTTCCAGGCTCCTCCATCCATGGGATTTTCCAGGCAAGAGTACTGGAGCCGGGTGCCATTGCCTTCTCCAATGGAGTATTACTCAGCCATTAAAAAGAATACATTTGAATCAGTTCTAATGAGGTGGATGAAACTGGAGCCAATTATACAGACTGAAGTAAGCCAGAAAGAAAAACACCAATACAGTATACTAACGCATATATATGGAATTTAGAAAGATGGTAACAATAACCCTGTATACGAGACAGCAAAAGAGACACTGACGTATAGAACAGTCTTTTGGACTCTGTGGGAGAGGGAGAGGGTGGGATGATTTGGGAGAATGGCATTGAAATATGTATAATATCATATATGAAACGAGTCACCAGTCCAGGTTCGATGCACAATACTGGATGCTTGGGGCTGGTGCACTGGGACCACCCAGAGGGATGGTACGGGGAGGGAGGAGGCAGGAGGGTTCAGGATGGGGAACACGTGTATACCTGTGGTGGATTCATGTTGATATATGGCAAAACCAATACAATATTGTAAAATTAAAAAATAAAATAAATTAAAAAAAAAAAAGAAAGAAAAACTAAGATCATGACATCCAGTCCCATCACTTCATGGCAAATAGATGGGAAAATAATGGAACGAGTGACAGATTTTATTTTCTTGGGCTCTAAAATCACTGCAGACTGTGATTGCAGGCATGAAATTAAAAGACGCTTGCTCATTGGAAGAAAAGCTATGACAAACCTAGTTGTGCTATACTATGCTTAGCCACTCAGTCGTGTCCTACTCTCTGTGACTCCATGGACTGTAACCTTCCAGGCTCCTCTGTCCATGGGGATTCTCCAGGCAAGAATACTGGAGTGTGTTGCCATTCCCTCCTCCAGGGGATCTTTACAACACAGGGAGTGAACCCGTTTCCCACATTGCAGGCAGTTTCTTTACCACCTGAATCACTAGGGAAGCCCATGAATACTGGAGTGGGTAACTTATCCCTCCTCCAGGGGAAATTCCCAACATAGGAATCAAACCAGAGTCTCCTGTATTGCAAGTGGATTCTTTACCTGCTGAGTTAACAGGGAAGCCCAACAAACCGACAGCCTATTAAAAAGCAGAGCCATCAATTTTCCCACAAAATCCATAGAATCTAAACTATGGTTTTTCCAGTAGTCATGTACAGCTGCGAGAGTTGGACCATAAAGAAGGCTGTTGTTCAGTCGCTGACCTTCTTCCTTTGATCTATATTTCTGTTTTTCTGCCAGTGCCATACTTTTTTGATGATTGTAGTTCTGTAGTATAATCTGAAGTCATGAAGCCCGATTCCTCCAGATCTATTTTTTTTTAATTTTATTTTATTTTTAAACTTTACATAATTGTATTAGTTTTGCCAAATATCAACATGAATCCACCACAGGTATACATGTGTTCCCCATCCTGAACCCTCCTCCCTCCCCATTCCATCCCTCTGGGTCGTCCCAGTGCACCAGCCCCAAGCATCCAGTATCGTGCGTCAAACCTGGACTGTACACAATGGAGTATTACTCAGCCATTAAAAAGAATACATTTGAATCAGTTCTAATGAGGTGGATGAAACTGGAGCCTATTATACAGAGTGAAGTAAGCCAGATCTATTTTTCTTTCTCAGTATTATTTTGGCTATTCGGGATCTATTGTGTCACCCTACAATTTACAAGATATTTTGTCCTAGTTTTGTAGAAAATTCCAATCCTAGCTTGGTAAACATTGCATGAATCTGTAGATTGCCCTCTGTAGTATAGGTATTTTAACAAAATTTATTCTTCCAATCCAAGAGCATGGTTTATATTTCCATCTGTTTGTGTTGTCTTTGATTTCTTTTATCATTGTCTCATAATTTTCAGAGTATTTTATTTTGTTTCCTTTGGTAGGTTTATTCCTAGATATTTTATTATTTTTATGTGATGATAAATGGGATTGTTTCTTGAATTTCTTTTGCTGATGTTTTGTATTTAGTTTATATAAATGCAACAGATTTCTGTGTATTTATTTTCTATCCTGCAACTTTACCAAATTAATTGATGAGCTCTATTATAATAGTTTTCTGATAATACCTTTAGCATTTTCTATGTATTGGATCATAACATCTACAAACAGTGACAATTTTAACTATTTCCCAATTTGGACTCCTTTTTATTTTCTTATTCTCTGATTGCTGTTGCTAGGACTTTCAACGGAGAAAGCAATGGCACCCCACTCCAGTACTCTTGCCTGGAAAATCCCATGGGCAGAGGAGCCTGGTAGGCTTCAGTTCATGGGGTTGCTAGAAGTCAGACACAACTGAGCGACTTCACTTTCACTTTTCACTCTCATGCATTGGAGAAGGAAATGGCAACCCACTCCAGTGTTCTTGCCTGGAGAACCCCAGGGATGGGGGAGCCTGATGGGCTGCTGTCTATGGGGTAGCACAGAGTTGGACACGACTGAAGTGACTTAGCAGTAGCAGCAGTAGCAGGACTTTCAAAACTATGTTGGACAGAGGAGAGTGTGGATATCCTTGTCTTGTTCTTGATCTTAGTGGAAAGGCTTTCAGCCTTTTACTACTGAGTATGTTGTTATCTGTAGGTTTGCTGTATGTGGCCTTTATCTTATTGAGGTAGGTTCCTTCTTTGTCCACTTTCTGAAGTGTTTTTTTTTTTTTTTTTTTTTTTTCATAAATGGATTTTGGACTTTTTGCAAAAGGTTTTTATCCATCTTTTGAGATAGATGATCATATACTTTTTAATTCTTTAATTTGTTATGTTGTATCACAATGATAGGTTTACATATATTAAAAAATCTTGCATCCCTAGGATAAATCCTACTTGATCCTGGTGTGTAGCTTTTTTAATGTATTGTTGGATTCAGTTTGCTAGTGTTTTGTTTAGGATTTTTGTGTCTATATTCATCAGTGATATTGCATTCTAATTTTGTTTCTTTGTGGTATCTTTGGTTTTGGTATCAGGCTGATGGTGGCCTCATTGAATGGGTTTAAGAGTACTTCTCTGCAAAGTTTTGGAATAGTTTCTGAAGTATATGTGTTAACCCCTTTTTAAATGTTTTATAGAATTTGCCTATGAAGACATTAGTCTGGATGATATGTCTATTGATAGAAGTGAGGTGCTAAAGTCCCGCACTATTAATATGCTGCTGTCAAATTCCCCTTTTATGGCTGTTGGCATTTTTCTTCCATGTTAGGGTGCTCTGATTGCTGTGGCTAGGACTTCCAAACTGATGTTGAGTAATAGTGGTGAGAGTGGGCACCCTTGTCTTATTCCTGGTTTTAGAGGAAATGCTTTCAGGTTTTCACCATCAAGGATCATTTTCTACTGTGGGTTTGTCACATATGGCCTTTATTATGTTGAAGTATGTTCCCTCTATGCCTATTTTCTGGAAAGTTTTTTTTTTTAATCATAAATGGGCGCTGAATTTTTGTGAAGGCTTTCTCTTCATATATTTAGATGATCATAAGTTTTTATCTTTCAGTTTGTTAATATGGTATATCACATTGTTTTGCATATATTGAAGAGTCCTTGCATCCCTGAGATAAATCCAATTTGATAATGATGTATGATCTTTTTAATGTGTTTTTGGATTGTTTGCTAGAATTTTGTTGAGGTTTTTTGCATCTGTGTTCATCAGTGATATTGGCCTGTATTTTTTATTCATTTTTTGTGATATCTTTGGTTTTGGCATGAGGTGATGGTTGCCTCATAGAATGAGTTTTGGAGTTTTGCTTCCTCTGCAATTTTCTGAAAGGTTTTGAGCAGGATAGGTGTTAGCTCGTCTCTAAACTTTTGGTAGAATTCACCTGTGAAGCCATCTGGTCCTGGGCTTTTGTTTGTTGAAATATTTCTGATTACAGTTTCAATTTCCATGGTTGGGATTGATCTATTCATATTTTCTATTTCTTCCTGATTCAGTAGTGGAAGGTCACACTTTTCTAAGAATTTGTCCATTTCTTCCAAGTTGTACATTTTGTTAGTACATAGTTGCTCATAGTAGTCTCTTATGATCCTTTGTATTTCTTTGTTGTCATTTCTAAATTCTTTTTCATTTCTGGTTTTTTGATTTGAATCTTATCCCTTTTTTCTTGATGAATCTGGCTAATGGTTGGTCAATTTTATCTTCTCAAAGAACCAGCTTTTAGTTTTATTGATCTTTGCTATAGTCTCCTTCATTCCTTTTTTCATTTATTTCTGCTCTGATCTTTATGATTTCTTTCCTTCTACCAACTTTTGGGGTTATATATTTTTTGCTTTTCTAATTGCTTTATGTGTAAGGTTAGGTTGTGATTTGATGTTTCTCTTATTTCTTGATATAGGCTTGAATTGCTATGAAATTCCATCTTAGCACTGCTTTTACTACATCCATTAGGTTTTGAGGTGTAGTGTTCCATTGTCATTTGTTTCTAGGAATATTTTGATTTCCTTTTTGATTTCTTCAATCATCTGTTGGTTATTCAAAAGCGTGTTGTTTAGCCTCCATGTGTTTGTCCTTCTTCTAATAGTTTTTCCCCTCTGTAATTGATATCTAATCTTAAAGCACTGTGATCAGAAAAGATGCTCGAATTGATTTCTATTAAAAAAAATTACCAAGGCTATATTTGTGGCCCAGGATGTGATCTATTCTGGACAAAGTTGCATGTGCACTTGAGAAAAAGTGACATCTACAGTTTTGGGATGAAATGCCCTGTAGATATCAACTAGGTCCAAAAGGTCCAATGTATCATTTAAAGCTTGTATTTCCTTGTTAACTTTCTGTCTGGATGATCTGTCCATTGGTGTGAGTGGGGTATTAAAGTTCCCCACTCTTATTTTGTTAAAATCAATTTTCCCTTTAGTAGTTATTAGCAGTTGCTTTATGTATTGAGGTATTCCTATATTGTGTATATATATTTATAATTGTTATATATTCTTCTGGGATTGATACCTTCATCATTACTTAGTGTCCTTCTTTTACTCTTATAATGGTCTTTATATTGAAGTCTATTTTATCCAGTATGAATATTGCTACTTCTGCTTTCTTTTGGCCTCTGATTGCATGGAATGATGTTTTCCAACCTTCACTTTCAGTCTATATGCCCTTAGATTTGAGTTGGGTCTCTTGTAGATAGCATAAATAGGGGGTCTTGTTTTTGTATTTATTCAGCCAATATATGTCTTTTGGATGGAACATTTAGCCAATTTATGTTTAATGTAATTATTGATAAGTATGATCCTGTTACCATTTATTTTATTGTTTTGGGTTTATTTATATAAGCCCTTCTTGCCTTGAGAACCCCATGAACAGTATGAAAAGGCAAAATGATAGGATACTGAAAGAGGAACTCCCCAGGTCAGTAGGTGCCCAATATGCTACTGAAGATCAGTGGAGAAATAATTAAGTCCAGAAAGAATGAAGGGTTGGAGCCAAAGCAAAAAGAATACCCAGCTGTGAATGTGACTGGTGATAGAAGCAAGGTCCGATGCTGTAAAGAGCAATATTACATAGGAACCTGGAATGTTAGGTCCATGAATCAAGGCAAATTGGAAGTGGTCAAACAAGAGATGGCAAGAGTGAACGTCGACATTCTAGGAAACAGCGAACTAAAATGGACTGGAATGGGTGAATTTAACTCAGATGACCATTATATCTACTACTGTGGGCAGGAATCCCTCAGAAGAAATGGAGTAGCCATCATGGTAACAAAGGAGTCCGAAATGCAGTACTTGGATGCAATCTCAAAAATGACAGAATGATCTCTGCTCCTTTCCAGGGCAAACCATTCAATATCACAGTAATCCAAGTCTATGCCCCAACCAGTAACGCTGAAGAAGCTGAAGTTGAATGGTTCTATGAAGACCTCCAAGACCTTTTAGAACTAACACCCCCAAAGGATGTCTTTTCATTATAGGGGACTGGAATGCAAAAGTAGGAAGTCAAGAAACACCTGGAGTAACAGGCAAATTTGGCCTTGGAATACAGAATGAAGCAGGGAAAAGACTAATAGAGTTTTGACAAGAAAATGCACTGGTCATAACAAACACCCTCTTCCAACAACACAAGAGAAGACTTTACACATGGACATCACCAGATGGTCAACACCGAAATCAGACTGATTAAATTCTTTGCAGTCAAAGATGGAGAAGCTCTATACAGTCAACAAAAACAAGACCAGGAGCAGACTGTGGCTCAGATCATGAACTCCTTATTGCCAAATTCAGACTTAAATTGAAGAAAGTAGGGAAAACCACTAGACCATTCAGGTATGACCTACATCAAATCCCTTATGATTATACAGTGGAAGTGAGAAATAGATTTAAGGGCCTAGATCTGATAGATAGAGTGCCTGAGGAACTATGAAATGAGGTTCGTGACACTGAACAGGAGACAGGGATCAGGACATCCCCATGGAAAAGAAATGCAAAAAAGCAAAATGGCTGTCTGGGGAGGCCTTACAAATAGCTGTGAAAAGAAGAGAAGCGAAAAGCAAAGGAGAAAAGGAAAGATATAAGATCTGAATGCAGAGTTCCAAAGAATAGCAAGAAGAGATAAGAAAGCCTTCCTCAGTGATCAATGCAAAGAAATAGAGGAAAAAAAACAGAATGGGAAAGACTAGAGATCTCTTCAAGAAAATTAGAGATACCAAGGGAACATTTTATGCAAAGATGGGCTCGATAAAGGACAGAAATGGTATGGACCTAACAGAAGCAGAAGATATTAAGAAGAGATGGCAAGAATACGCAGAAGAACTGTACAAAAAAGATCTTCATGACCCAGATAATCACAATGGTGTGATCACTAACCTAGAGCCAGACATCCTGGAATGTGAAGTCAAGTGGACCTTAGAAAGCATGACTACGAACAAAGCTAGTGGAGGTGATGGAATTCCAGTGGAGTTATTTCAAATCCTTAAAGATGATTCTGTGAAAGTGCTGCACTCAATATGCAGCAAATTTGGAAAACTCAGCAGTGGCCACAGGACTGGAAAAGGTCAGTTTTCATTCCAATCCCAAAGAAAGGCAATGTCAAAGAATGCTCAAACTGCCACACAATTGCACTCATCTCATATGCTAGTAAAGTAATGCTCAAAATTCTCCAAGCCAGGCTTCAGCAGTATGTGAACCATGCACTTCCAGATGTTCAAGCTGGTTTTAGAAAAGGCAGAGGAACCAGAGATCAAATTGCCAACATCCGCTGGATCATGGAAAAAGCAAGAGAGTTCCAGAAAAAAACATCTATTTCTGCTTTGTTGACTATGTCAAAGCCTTTGACTGTGTGGATCACAAGAAACTGTGGAAAATTCTTCAAGAGATGGGAATACCAGACCACCTGACCTGCCTCTTGAGAAATATGCATGCAGGTCAGGAAGCAACGGTTAGAAGTGGACATGGAACAACAGACTGGTTCCAAATACGAAAAGGAGTACGTCAAAGCTGTATATTGTCACCCTGCTTATTTAACTTATATGCAGAGTACATCATGAGAAACGCTGGACTGGAAGAAACACAAGCTGGAATCAAGATTGCCAGGAGAAATATCAATAACCTCAGATATGCAGATGACACCACCCTTATGGCAGAAAGTGAAGAGAAACTAAAATGCCTCTCGATGTAAGTGAAAGTGGACAGTGAAAAAGTTGGCTTAAAGCTCAACATTCAGAAAAAGAAGATCATGGCAACCGGTCCCATCACTTCATGGGAAATAGATGGGGAAACAGTGGAAACAGTGTCAGACTATTTTTTTCGGCTCCCAAATCACTGCAGATGGTGACTGCAGCCATGAAATTTAAATACGCTTACTCCTTGGAAGGAAAGTTATGACCAACCTAGATAGCATATTCAAAAGCAGAGACATTACTTTGCCAACAAAGGCTCGTCTAGTCAGGGCTATGGTTTTTCCTGTGGTCATGTATGGATGTGAGTTGGACTATGAAGAAGGCTCAGCGAAGAAGAATTGATGCTTTTGAGCTGTGGTGTTGGAGCAGACTCTTGAGAGTCCCTTGGACTGCAAGGAGATCCAACCAGTCCATTCTGAAGGAGATCAGCCCTGGGATTTCTTTGGAAGGAATGATGCTAAAGCTGAATCTCCAGTACTTTGGCCACCTCATGCGAAGAGTTGATTCATTGGAAAAGACTCTGATGCTGGGAGGGATTGGGGGCAGGAGGAGAAGGGGACAACGGAGGATGAGATGGCTGGATGGCATCACTGACTCGATGGACGTGAGTCTGGGTGAACTCCGGGAGTTGGTGATGGTCAGGGAGGCCTGGCGTGCTGCGATTAATGGGGTCGCAAAGAGTCGGACACGACTGAGCGGCTGAGCTGAACTGAACTGATATAAGCCCGTTCTCTGTTTCCTATCCAGAGAATTTCCTTTAGCATTTGTTAAAAGCTGATTTGGTGGTGATGAATTATTTAAGATTTTGCTTGTCTAGAAAGCTTTTAATTTTTTAACCTACACATCTGAATGAGTTTGTTGTTGAATAGAGTAATCTTGGTTGTGGGTGTTTTCACTTTCATCCCCTTATGCATATGCTGCCATTCCTTCTGGCTTGCAGAGTTTCCATTGAAAGATCAGCTATTAGCCTTGTAGGGATCCCCTCATATATTATTATTATTTTATTTTAATTGGAGAACAATTAATTTACAATATTGTGATGGTTTTTGCCATACATCAACATGAATCAGCTGTGGGTGCAAATGTGTTCCCCCATCCTGGACCCCACTCCCTCCTCCCTCCCCACCTCATCCTTCTGGGTTGTACCAGAGCACTGACTTTGAGTGTCCTGCTTCATGCATCAAACTTGCACTGGTCATCTATTTTACATATGGTAATATACATGTTTCAATGCTATTCTCTCAAATCATCCCACCCCCACCTTCTTCAACATAGTCCAAAAGTCTGTTCTTTATATCTGTGTCTCTTTTCCTGCCTTGCATATAGGATCATCATTCCCATCTTTCTAAATTCTGTATATATGTGTTAATATACTGTATTAATGTTTCTCCTTCTGAGTTCAATCTGTAAAATAGGCTTGAGTTTCATCCACCTCATTATGACTGACTCAAATGACATATAATAACCAAGCTAACAGACATTAAACACAAATATTAAAAGTAACAAAGAAAATCAACAAGTAACATACAAGAGAAAAATCCATATTATTAATAGCTGATCTTTCAGCAGAAACTCTGCAGGCCAGAAGGGAATGACAGAATATCTGTAAACTATGATAGGAAAAAATCTATAAGCAAGATTAATCTACCTGGAAAGGATCTCATTCAAAATTGATGGAGAAATCAAAAGCTTTTCAGACAAGTAAAAGTTAAGAAACTTTAACACCACCAAAGCAGCTTTACAACAAATGTTAAAGAGACTTATATAGGTAGGAAATACAAGATAAGGGAAAGACCTACCAAAACAAACTCAAAACAATTAAGAAAATGCCAATAGGTATATATATATAATGTAAATAGATTAGATGCTCCAACCAAAAGACAGAGACTGACTGAATGGATACAAAACCAAGACCCATATATAAATAAGAGATTCACTTCAGACCTAGAGACACATACAGACTGAAATTAAAAGGATGGAAAGATATCTATGCACATGGAAATCAAAAGAAAGCTGCAGTGACAATTCTCATTTCAGACAAAATGGAGTTTAAAATAAAGAATGTTACAAAAGATAAAGAAGGACACTACATAATTATCAAGGGAACAATCCAAGAAAAAGACATGACAACTGTAAATATTTATGTGCCCACCATAGGAGTACCTCAATATATAAGGCAAACACTGCTGCTGCTAAGTCGCTTCAGTCATGTCTGACTCTGTGCAACCCATAGATGGCAGCCCACCAGGTTCCCCCATCTCTGGGATTCTCCAGGCAAGAACACTGGAGTGGGTTGCCATTTCCTTCTCCAATGCATGAAAGTGAAAAGTGAAAGTGAAGTCCCTCAGTTGTGTCTAACTCTTTGCAACCCCATGGACTGCAGCCCATCAGGCTCCTCCATCCATGGGATTTTCCAGGCAAGAGTACTGGAGTGGGGTGCCATTGCCTTATCTGAAGGCAAACACTAACAGATATAAAAGTAGAAATTGACAGTAACACAATAATAGTAGGGGAATTTAACACCCCACTTAGACCAATGAATAGATCATCAAAAGAGAAAATCAATAAGGAAATACAAAGCTTAAATGAAACATTAGACAAAATGGATCTAATTGATTTCTTCAAGACTTTCCATCCAGACACAGAACAATACACTTTCTTCTCAAGTGCATATGGAACATTCTCCAGAATAGGCCACATCCTGGGTCACAAATCAAGCCTCAGTAAATATAATAAAATTGAAATCATGTCTTGTTGAGGTCCTTTAATGGACCGGAACCTGGTGGTCCAGAGTTGATGATAAGAAAGTAAAGGAGAGACAAAGAGGCTGATATTCCTTGGTTTACACAGAAAACCAATAAAGTCCCTGACACGGGGCTTGCTCTGTTCCCGAAGCCCTCAGACGCCCTCTTGAAGTGGTGAAGATGCAGAGCGCCTTCTTGAGAGGGTCTTGGAAGCCCAGGCAGGAAAGTGAACTCAGAGGGCCTCATGGAGCTTGCTCTGTTCACGAAGGCCTCAGGCGCCTTCTTGAGGTGGTGAAGGCACAGAGCGCCTTCTCCAGAGGGTCTTAGAAGCCCAGGCAGGAGTGAAAAGTAAGCCAGAAAGAAAAACACCAATACAGTATACTAACGCATATATATGGAATTTAGAAAGATGGTAACAATAACCCTGTGTATGAGACAGCAAAAGAGACACTGATGTATAGAACAGTCTTATGGACTCTGTGGGAGAGGGAGAGGGTGGGAAGATTTGTGAGAATGGCATTGAAACATGTAAAATATCATGTATGAAACGAGTTGCCAGTCCAGGTTCAATGCACGATACTGGATGCTTGGGGCTAGCACACTGGGACGACCCAGAGGGATGGTATGGGGAGGGAGGAGGGAGGAGGGTTCAGGATGGGGAACACATGTATACCTGTGGCGGATTCATTTTGATATTTGGCAAAACTAATACAATTTTGTAAAGTTTAAAAATAAAATAAAATTAAAAAAAAAAAAAGAAAAGAAGCAGCAGCCCAGGCAGGAAAGTGAACTCAGAGGGCCTCTGAGCTCCAAAGAAATAGCCCAAGAGAGAGAGATAGAGAGAGAGAAAGAGAAAGAAAGACACAGAGACCAAAGCTCTGGTGGAGCAAAGGTGTTTTAATCAACATGGTGTGGGCATATATACTGTAGTTATTCTCAGCAAAGATAAAGATTAAAATTCCAGACTTACAAAACATAGGTGATCCATATTAAAGAGAGAGAGAGAGAGTTGTAAACAATCACTTTTACTGTATGGTTCACAAGAAGGAAGAGGGTACTTATCACCTTACTGAAAAACTAATGAAGGAAATGCCTGGATCCCTCAGCCCCGGGAGAGGCTTGCCTCTATTCTTAAGGAAGAGAGGATTCCTGACAGATCCAAAACAGCACACAGGAAGCCTCCTGTTAAATGCTTCCTGACAATTTCAAGCATCTTTTTTGACCACAACACTATGGTACTAGATATCAATTACAGGAAAAAATAATAAGAAAACAAAAACATATGGAGATTAAACAATACAGTTCTATGTAATGAACAAATAACTGAAGAAAAAAGGGAAGTAAAAAACATCCTAGAAACAAATGACAATAAAAACACAATGACCCAAAACTTATGGGATGCAGAAAAACAGTTCTAAGAGGGAAATTCAAAGCAATAAAATTTTACCTCAAGAAACAAGAAAAACATCAAATAGAAAATCCAACTCTACACCTAAAACAGTTGGAAAAAGAATAAAAGAATGCCAAAGTTAGTAAAAGGAAAGAAATAATAAATACCAGAGCAGAAATATATTAAAAACAAATAAAGGAAATAAGTAAAGATTAATAAAACTAACAGCTGGTTTATTTGAGGAGATAAGCAAAACTGACAAATCATTAGCCAGATTCATCAAGAACAAAAGTGAGAAAAATCAATCAACAAAATTGGGAATGAAAAAGGAGAGTTTACAAGAGACAATGCAGAAATACAAAGGGTCATGAGAGACTATTATGAGCATCTATATGCTAATAAAGTGGACAATCTAGAGGAAATGGACAGATTTTTAGGAAAGTTCAACCCTCCCAAACTGAACGAGGAAGAAATAGAAGTTATGAACAAATAAATTACAAACACTGAAATCAAAGCTGTGATAAAAAATCTCCCCCCCAACCCTCAAAGAAAAGACCAGGGCCAGATGGCTTCACAGGTGAATTCTATCAAATATTTATAAAAGAGCCAATGCCTATCCTTCTGTAACTCTGCCAAAAATTCAGAGGAAAGAAAACTTCCAAACTCTCTCTGAGGCCACCATCACCCTGGTACCAAAACCAGACAAAGATATCACAAACAAGAGAATATTACAGGCCAATATCACTGATCAACATAAATGTAAAAATCCTCTACAAAATTTTAGCAAAGAGAATTGAAAAACACATTAAGGTCATCCACCATGATCAAGTCAGGTTTATCCCAGGGATGCAAGGATTCTTCAATATACATAAATCAATCATTATGGTACAACATATTAGCAAATTGAAAGATAAAAACCATATGATCATCTCAATATATGGAGACAAAACTTATGACAAAATTCAGCACCATTTGTGAAAAAACTCTTTAAAAAATGGGCATAGGAGGAACCTAATTTAATACAATAAAGGCCACAGACAACACACTCACAGCAAACATTATTCTCAGTGGTGAAAAACTGAAAGCATTCCCTCTACAATCAAGAACAAGATAAGTGTTCCCACTCTCACCAGTATTACTCAACATAGTTTTGGAAGTTATAGCAATCAGAAAAGAAGAAAAAGAAAATGAATCCAGATTGAAACGCAGTAAAACTCTCACTGTTTGCAGACTCCATAATACTGTGCATAAAAACCCTAAAGATAGTATTAGAAAATAGTATATAATAATATATACTAGAAAATAGTATATAATAGTATAGTAACAGTATATTTGTTGCAGGATACAAAGTCAATACACAGAAATCACTTGCATGCCTATATACTAACAATGAAAAATCAGAAATATAAATTAGGGAATCAATCCCATTTACCATTGCAACAAAAGGAATAAAATAAAAAATAGACCCTTGTGGTGCAGGGGGTGGGCCTGGGTGCCAAAAGAAAACACAAGCCCTGCAGCTGGCCAGTGAGATGAAACAAATGTGCAGAAGCACCACGACATAGACGGTAGGACCAGGGAGCTGAGACAAGTGCACACAAGCCCTGCAACATAGAGGGTCTGCCAAGTGAGATGAAACAAATGCACACAAACCCCACAACACAGAGGGAAGGTCCGGGGAGCTGAGACAAGTGCACACAAGCGCTGTGACACAGAAAGTGAGCTCAAGGGCCTGAGGGAAGCCCACACAGTCTCTGTGACAGAGGGCATGGTCAGGGAGCTGAGAAAAGATCCACACACGCCTCTGCATAGCAAGCTTCAGCCAGCAGTGCAGGGCGGGACCAGGGAACAAAAGCATGGACAATGATTCCAGGGACCAGTAGGGGGCTAGTGGCAGGGATATGCTGAGAGGGCCACTTTGATGCGGCTGCTGAAATAGACGTGTCTAACACTGCTAAGGGGCTTCCCTGTGGCTCAGCTGGTAAAGAATCTGCCTGCAGTGTGGGAGACCTGCACTGGTCATAGCAAACACCCTCTTCCAACAACACAAGAGAAGACTCTACACATGGACATCACCAGATGGTCAACACCGAAATCAGATCGATTATATTCTTTGCAGCCAAGATGGAGAAGCTCTATACAATCAACAAAAACAAGACCAGGAGCTTACTGTGGCTCAGATCATGAACTCCTTATTGCCAAATTTAGACTTAAATTGAAGAAAGTAGGGAAAACCACTAGACCATTCAGGTATGACCTAAATCAAATCCCTTATGATTATACAGTGGAAGTAAGAAATAGATTTAAGGGGCTAGATCTGATAGATAGAATGCCTGATGAACTATGGACAGAGGTTCGTGACATTGTACAGGAGACAGGGATCAAGACCATCTCATAGAAAAGAAATGCAAAAAAGCAAAATGTCTGTCTGAGGAGGCCTTACAAATAGCTGTGAAAAGAAGAGAAGCGAAAAGTAAAGGAGAAAAGGAAAGATATAAGCATCTGAATGCAGAGTTCCAAAGAATAGCAAGAAGAGATAAGAAAGCCTTCCTCAGTGATCAATGCAAAGAAATAGAGGAAAAAAAAACAGAATGGGAAAGACTAGAGATCTCTTCAAGAAAATTAGAGATACCAAGGGAACATTTCATGCAAAGATGGGCTTGATAAAGGACAGAAATGGTATGGACCTAACAGACGCAGAAGATATTAAGAAGAGATGGCAAGAATACGCAGAAGAACTGTACAAAAAAGATCTTCACGACCAAGATAATCATGATGGTGTGATCACTGACCTAGAGCCAGATATCCTGGAATGTGAAGTCAAGTGGGCCTTATAAAGCATCACTATGAACAAAGCTAGTGGAGGTGATGGAATTCCAGTGGAGCTATTTCAAATCCTTAAAGATGATTCTGTGAAAGTGCTGCACTCAATATGCCAGCAAATTTGGAAAACTCAGCAGTGGCCACAGGACTGGAAAAGGTCAGTTTTCATTCCAATCCCAAAGAAAGGCAATGCCAAAGAATGCTCAAACTGCCACGCAATTGCACTCATCTCACAAGCTAATAAAGTAATGCTCAAAATTCTCCAAGCCAGGCTTCAGCAATATGTGAACCTTGAACTTCCAGATGTTCAAGCTGGTTTTAGAAAAGGTAGAGGAACCAGAGATCAAATTGCCAACATCTGCTGGATCATGGAAAAAGCAAGAGAGTTACAGAAAAACATCTATGTCTGCTTTATTGACTATGCCAAAGCTTTTGACTCTGTGGATCACAATAATCTGTGGAAAATTCTTCAAGAGATAGGAATACCAGACCACCTGACCTGCCTCTTGAGAAATATGTATGCAGGTCAGGAAGCAACAGTTAGAACTGGACAGGGAAAAACAGACTGGTTCCAAATAGGAAAAGGAGTACGTCAAGGCTGTATATTGTCACCCTGCTTATTTAACTTATATGCAGAGTACATCATGAGAAATGCTGGGCTGGAAGAAGCACAAGCTGGAATCAAGATTGCCAGGAGAAATATCAATAACCTCAGATATGCAGATGACACCACCCTTATGGCAGAAAGTGAAGAGGAACTAAAAAGCCTCTTGATGAAAGTGAAAGTGGAGAGTGAAAAAGTTGGCTTAAAGCTCAACATTCAGAAAAAGAAGATCATGGCATCCGGTCCCATCACTTCATGGGAAATAGATGGTGAAACAGTGGAAACCATGTCAGACTTTATTTTTTTGGCTCCAAAATCACTGCAGATGGTGACTGCAGCCATGCAATTAAAATACGCTTACTCCTTAGAAGAAAAGTTACGACCAACCTAGATAGCATATTGAAAAGCAGAGACATTACTTTGCCAACAAAGATCCATCTAGTCAAGGCTATGGGTTTTCCAGTGGTCATGTATGGATATGAGAGTTGGACTTGTGAAGAAAGCTGCGTGATGAAGAATTGATGCTTTTGGACTATGTTGTTGGAGAAGACTCTTGAGAGTGCCTTGGACTGCAAGGAGATCCAACCAGTCCATTCTGAAGTAGATCAGCCCTGGGATTTCTTTGGAAGGACTGATGCTAAAGCCGAAACTCCAGTACTTTGGCCACCTCATGCGAAGAGTTGACTCATTGGAAAAGACTCTGATGCTGGGAGGGATTGGGGGCAGAAGGAGTAGGGGGCAATGGAGGATGAGATGGCTGGATGGCATCACTGACTCGATGGATGTGAGTCTGGGTGAACTCCGGGAGTTGTTGTTGGACAGGGAGGCCTGGAGTGCTGCGATTGATGGGGTCCCAAAGAGTTGGACATGACTGAGCAACTGAACTGAACTGAACTGAAGGAGACAAAGAACTGTATACAGAAAATTACAAGACAATGATGAAAGAAATCACAGATGACATAAACATATGGAGACATATTCTATGTTCCTGGGTAGGAAGAATCAATATTGTGAAGATGACTATACTACCAAATGTAATCTACAGATTAAATGTAATTCCTGTCAAATTACCAAAGGCATTTTTCACATAAGTAGAACAAAAAATCTCACAATTTATTTGGAGTCACAAGATACCCTCAGTAGCCAAAGCAGTCTTGAGAAAGCAGAATGAATCTGGAAGAATCAACTTACCTAACTTCATACTATACTACAAAGCTATAGTCATCAAGACAATATGGTACTGGCACAAAAGGAGAAATATAAACCAGTGGAACAAGATAGAAAGCTCAGAAATAAACCCACACACCTATGGGTACCTTATCTTTGATAAAGGATGCAAGAACATGTAATGGGAAAAGATAGTCTTTTAAATAAGTGGTGCAGGGAGAACTGAAAGACTCCAGGTAAAAGAATAAAATTAAAACACTTCCCAACATCATACACAAAGATGAACTCAAAATGGATTAAAGACCTAACCATACAATGAGAAAGTATAAAACTCTTAGAAGAAAACAAGCAGAACACTGTATGACATAAATCATAGCAAGACCCTCCATGGCCTACCTCCTAGGATATTGGAAATAAAAACAAAAGCAAGCAAGTGGGACCTAATTAAACTTAAAAGCTTGTGCACCACAAAGCAAATTATAAAAAAGGTGAAAAGACAACCAACAGAAAGGCAAAAAAAATAATAGCAAATCAAACAGACAAAAGATTAATTTCAAAAATATATAAGCAGTGTATACAAATCAATACCAGAAAAACAAACAACCCAAACAAAAAGTGGACAAAAAATCTAAACAGACATTTCTCCAAAGAAGACATCAGTTTGTTCAGTTCAGCCATTCAGTCATGTCTCACTCTTTGTGACCCCATGGACCGCAGCACACCAGGCTTCCCTGTCCATCACCAACTCCTGGAGCTTTCTCAAACTCATGTTCATCAAGTTGATGATGCCATCCAACCATCTCATCCTATGTTGTCCCCTTCTCCTCCCACCTTCAATCTTTCCCAGCATTAGGGTCTTCTCAAATGAGTCTGTTCTTCTCATCAGATGGCCTAAGTATTGGAGTTTCAGCTTCAGCCTCAGTCCTTCCATGAATATTCAGGACTGATTTCCTTTAGGATAGACTGGTTGGATCTCCTTGTGGTTCAAGGGACTCTCAAGTGTCTCCTCCAACACTACAGTACAAAAGCATCAATTTTTTGGCACTCAGCTTTCTTTATAGTGCAAATCTCACATCCATATATGACTACTGGAAAAACCATAGCTTTGACTAGATGGACCTTTGTGGGCAAAGTAATGTCTCTGCTTTGTAATATGCTGCCTAGTTTGGTCATAACTTTTCTTCCAAGGAGCAACAGTCTTTTAATTTCATGGCTACCATCACCATTTGCAGTAATTTTGGAGCTCCACAAAATAAAGTCTCTCACTGTTTCCATTCCCCCCCTCCATTTACTTGCCATGAAGTGATGGGACCAGATGTCATGATATTAGTTTATAATGGTCACTTCAGATGACCATTATATCAACTACTGTGGGCAAGAATCCCTTAGAAGAAATGGAGTAGCCATAATAGTCAACAAAAGAGTCCAAAATGCAGTACTTGGGTGGAATCTCAAAGAAGACATAATAAACACATGAAAAGATTATAGAAGTGCAAGTCAAATCTACAATCAGATATCACCTCACACCGGTCAGAATGGTGATCACCAAAAGATCCACAAACAACAAGTGCTGGAGAGGGTGTGGAGCCTAGGGAACTCTCTTGTACTGCTAGTGGGAATGCAAATTGATACAGCCACTATGGAAGACAATGTGGAGTTTCCTTTAAACACTAGGAATAAAACCACCATATGATCCAACAATACCACTTCTAGGTATATACCCTGAATAAACCCAAACTGAAAAAGATCCGTGCACATACCCCAACGTTCACTATTTATCCCAATGGCACTATTTACAATAACTACAACATGTAAGCTACCTAGATGTTCATCGACAGATGAATGGATAAGGAAGCTGTGGTACATATATACAATTGAATACTACTCAGCCATAAAAATGGAATGCATTTGAGTATTTTCCCATGAGGTGGATGAACCTGGAGCCTATTATACATAGTGAAGTAAGTCAGAAAGAGAAAGACAAATATTGTATATTAGCACATATATATGGAATTTAGAAAGATGGTGCTGAGGTACCTGCATGCAAGGCAGCAAAGGAGATGCAGATGAAAGAACAGACTTTTGAACTCAGTAGGAGAAGGAAAGGGTGGGATGATTTGAGAGAATAGCATTGAAACATGAATATTACCATATGGCAAATAGATGGCCAGTGTGAGTTTGATACAAGAAGCAGGGCACACAAAGCTAGTGCTCTGGGACAACCTAGAGTGATAGGGTGGGGAAGGAGGTGTGAGGGGGGCTCAGGATAGGGGGACACATGTACACCTATGGCTGATTCATTTGAATGTATGGCAAAACCGTCACAATATTGTAAAGCAATTATCCTCCAATTAAAATAAATTATTTAAAAAACGATTTAGCCTTTTTTTCTCTCTCTGTTGCTTTAAGCCTCTGGATAATTTCAAGAGTTCTGAGAAAGTTAATCCTGACAATCTTTGCATTTTTCATTGCTTTTATCAATAATTGAATTTTTGGTAATCCTTACTCTACAATTTTTACTGAATACACCCTGGACATTTTGTGTAAGCAAAGAGAAGTTAAAAGAATGAACTTGGGAGGAGATGATACCATGGTGAATTTTCATTTTGATGGAGGGATCTATTAAGTACAGCCTATGGAGGTGGAGTCACATCAGGATATACACATATATGAGCTGAGTGATGTGTGGAGGGGAGTTCTATGGTGCAGTTTCAAATATTTATGGGCTTGAGTCTTTGGAAGATAGTGATAAAACCATGCTTAACAATTGCCCTGAGGACTTCTCCAGTGGGGACATTTAACGTTATTTTATTTATGCACTGGGGTTCATGAAGGAAGTCACTTTAGAGATGGTGATATTTGAATGAGTTTTCAAAGAAGATACCCAGACATGCTCAATAAAGGTTGTTCAAGTGATTTTAAATCTCCCTTAGAATCTATGAAGGCATAGAAACCTGTAAGACTATGATAATTAATTTCCCATAGAAATACTCAAATGATTTCCCTGCCTTTTTTTTTTTTTAACTTTCTATAACATTAGTTGGTAATGCCTCTCAGTTCAGTCACTATCTTATCCTTATATCTTGTGTGCCTAGAAAAAAATGATCAGTTTCAACGAAATATTTTAACTATAACCTAAAACCATTCTTGGGCTTCCCAGGTGGCACTGTGCTGTGCTTAGTCTCTTAGTCCTGTCCAACTCTTTGTGACTTCATGGACTGTAGCATGACAGGTTCCTCTGTCCATGGGGATCCTTCTGGCAATAATACTGGAGTGGGTTGCCATGCTCTCCTTCAGGGGATCTTTCCAATCCAGGGATCAAACCCAGGTCTCCTGCACTGCAGACAGATTCTTTACCATCTGAGCCACCAGGGAAGCCACCTCCACCCCAGGTGGCACTAGATGTGGAAAAAGAAAAAAAGCCTGCCATTGCAGGAGATGGTAGAGATGCGGGTTCAATTCCTGGGTCAGGAAGACTCCCGTGGAAGAGGGCATGGCAATACACTCCAATATTCTTGCCTGGAGAATCCCAAGGACAGAGGAGCCTGGCAGGCTATAGTCCATAGGGTCTCACAGAGTCAGACATGACTAAAGTGACTTAGCATAAGCAAGCAAGACCATTCTCACATATACCAGTTTTCAGTCTCCCTTTGAAAGTGAAGAGGTGATTTTCCTCCATGACATGTATATCAAAAAGACCTGTTACTTTTGCATATCCTACTATGTGTGTATGTGGGGGGAAGGAGTTGATTATGGAGCTAAAAGAAATGTGGAGTCCATTTCACAGTTAGATGTATACTCTACTGGGAAACTCCATTGGTTGTTTGACCACATTATTCAAATTATATTTTAATGTTCCAATTCTTCCCATTCAACTAATTATGATTTTAGAAATGAAGATTCTGTAATAACACAGAATATGAGAGATGAATAGGGAAGCACCTGGGATGGATTATATATAATATCAGCAGTTATGGGAAGTATAATATGACTCATCACCTTTCTATATCTTTACAATATATTTTATTTTAAAATATATGACAATATTGTTAATGTTTTCAGAAAAATGAACAAAGTATACCTTTTTAAAAAAATTTTTACTCTTTATTTTTTAAAATTTTATTTTATTTTTAAACTTTACAATATTGAATTGGTTCTGACATATATCGAAATGAATCCGCCACAGGCATACACATGTTCCCCATCCTGAAACCTCCTCCCTTCTCCTTCCCCATACCATCCCTCTGGGTTGTCCCAGTGCACCAGCCCCAAGCATGCAGTATCATGCATCGAACCTGGACTGGCGACTCATTTCATATATGATATTATACATGTTTCAATGCCATTCTCCCAAATCATCTCACCCTCTCCCTCTCCCACAGAGTCCAAAAGACACATCAGTGTCTCTTTTGCTGTCTCGTATAGAGGGTTATTGTTATCATCTTTCTAAATTCCATATATATGTGTTATTATACTGTATTGGTGTTTTTCTTTCTGGCTTACTTCACTCTGTATAATAGGCTCCAGTTTCATTCACCTCATTAGAACTGATTCAAATGTATTCTTTTTAATGGCTGAGTAATACTCCACTGTGTCTATGTACCACAGCTTTCTTATCCATTCATCTGCTGATGGACATCTAGGTTGCTTCCATGTCCTGGCTTTTATAAACAGTGCTGTGATGAACATTGGGGTACACAAGTCTCTTTCAATTCTGGTTTCCTCAGTGTGTATGCCCAGCAGTGGGATTGCTGGATCATAAGGCAGTTCAATTTCCAGTTTTTTAAGGAATCTCCACACTGTTCTCCATAGTGGCTGTACTAGTTTGCATTCCCACCAACAGTGTAAGAGGGTTTCCTTTTCTCCGCACCCTCTCTAGCATTTATTGCTTGTAGACTTTTGGATTGCAGCCATTCTGACTGGCGTGAAATGATACCTCATAGTGGTTTTGATTTGCATTTCTCTGATAATGAGTGATGTTGAGCATCTTTTCATGTGTTTGTTAGCCATCTGTATGTCTTCTTTGGAGAAATGTCTATTTAGTTCTTTGGCCCATTTTTTGATTGGGTCATTTATTTTTCTGGAATTGAGCTGTAGGAGTTGCTTGTATATTTTTGAGATTAGCTGTCAGTTGCTTCATTTGCTATTATCTTCTCCCATTTTGAAGGCTGTCTTTTCACCTTGCTTATAGTTTCCTTTGTTGTGCAGAAGCTTTTAAGTTTAATTAGGTCCCATTTGTTTATTTTTGCTTTTATTTCCAATATTCTGGGAGGTGGGTCATAGAGGATCCTGCTGTGATGTATGTCAGAGAGTGTTTTGCCTATGTTCTCCTCTAGGAGTTTTATATTTTCTGGTCTTACTTTTAGATCTTTAATCCATTTTGAGTTTATTTTTGTGTAGGGTGTTAGAAAGTACTCTAGTTTCATTCTTTTACAAGTGGTTGACCAGATTTCCCAGCACCACTTGTTAAAGAGATTGTCTTTAATCCATTGTATATTCTTGCCTCCTTTGTCAAAGATAAGGTGTCCATATGTGCGTGGATTTATCTCTGGGCTTTCTATTTTGTTCCATTGATCTATATTTCTGTCTTTGTGCCAGTACCATACTGTTTTGATAACTGTGGCTTTGTAGTAGAGCCTGAAGTCAGGCAGGTTGATTCCTCTGGTTCCATTCTTCTTTCTCAAGTTAGCTTTGGCTATTCGAGGTTTTTTGTATTTCCATACAAATTGTGAAATTATTTGTTCTAGCTCTGTGAAGAATACCATTGGTAGCTTGATAGGGATTGCATTGAATCTATAAATTGCTTTGGGTAATATACTCATTTTCACTATATTGATTCTTCCAATCCATGAACATGGTATATTTCTCCATTTTTAGTGTCCTCTTTGATTTCTTTCACCAGTGTTTTATAGTTTTCTATATATAGGTTTTTAGTTTCTTCAGGTAGATATACTCCTAAGTATTTTATTCTTTTCGTTGCAATGGTGAATGGAATTGTTTCCTTAATTTCTCTTTCTGTTTTCTCATTATTAGTGTATAGGAATGCAAGGGATTTCTGTGTGTTGATTTTATATCCTGCAACTTTACTATAGTCATTGATTAGTTCTAGTAATTTTCTGGTGGAGTCTTTAGGGTTTTCTCTGTAGAGGATCATGTCATCTGCAAACAGTCAAAGTATGCCTTTGAAGAAATTATGCAAGTAGATAATTTTAGATATTCCTACTAAAGACAAGGACTGATTTAGGCAGGTATCAGAGCAGATAGACTAATTACATGTCTCCATTTTGTTTTACTATTGGAAAATAATGTTCAGAGAAGACAAGTACAGAAATCACCATGTTCAATGAGAAATTTTGTAATATACATGTACTTTAATGGTATCATTTGCAGGGATCTCAAAGTAAATGAATCTCACTTCTACCAATCTCATTTCTATACTTAATAATGGAATAGTGTTACAATCCTTGATGAAATACACTATGTTAATATAATGGTGGCTTTTATTTCCTATGATTTAACTGGCACATTTACAAGCAAAACATGGTGGGACACAAAAATAAGAATATTTTTGTCTTGCATTTTTTTTAACCACCATTTGTTGCTAAATTTAAAGTTGACTACTGTTATATGTGGATAGTATCTATGCTTTCTGGTAAAGTTTGAAGTACCAGACAAGGCACAACTTATCCTTGCATATTAAATGATCAAAAAGCTATCTTGGTTGTGTCAGTAAGTCATTTTGTTCATTTCTTGTAATTACCTATTTTAGGTTAAGGTTTAGCCATATGATATGTAGAGAAAAAAATGCAGATTTTAGCACAAGGTTATTTACTGATATATTACTTTATGTTTCACTTAGGATACTTAATCCTGCAGAGATGCTAGGCTGTTGCTAAGGCTGTAGAAACTTAGCAAACCATATCAAGTGTTACTTCATCTCTCTGATCACTTTTACCATAGTTCTTTATTCTTCTAATACTTGTATTCTAATCTGTCACTCCATAGACTAATAACTAAGATCATTGTTTAGATATGTGGTCAGCATACAGATCTGAACTGAGACACCATCTAGCTCTGCTAACTGTATAATGCTGATATGTATGTGTGTGTGTGTAGGGGGGTATATTCAATACAATGCTATATCATTTGACTAATTTCCTTGAGTGATACTGTGATTTTATTCATTTCTCCACCAGTTATATTCTTATTCAATATACTGTAGATACCATCTATCTGAGAGAGAGGAGAAGGTAGTACATTTTACCAATATAAACTCAAATGAAATTTTGGAAATTAATGAATATACACTTTTTATTTTTATATAATTAGGCTACACAAATGGGATTATTTGTTGGTTAATCTATTATAAATGTTAAAATCAATTATATAGAGACATAATTACTGAAGGTCAGTTCATTCCCATTATAAATGGGGATTATTTACAAATTCCAGGGCAAAGTTAATTTCTAAGCATATTTTGTAAACACACTGCAAACAATTGATTTGGTGGTAATGAAATAATAAACATTTACCAATTATTGTAGTTGGTACATTGCTGCAAGTTTCACAGTGATTTTATTTTCAAATGCCATCTAATAATCTCTACAGTGCTTTTTTTTTTCACAAAATGTACAAAAGCACAAGACAAAGCAAAGGAAACAGATTTAAGAGCTATTAGGTAAATAAAACGATAAAATTATCATGGTATAATTCAAGCTGGACTTAGAAAAGGCAGAGGAACCAGATATCGATTTGCCAGCATCCACTGGATCATCAAAAAAGCAAGAGAATTCCAGAAAAAATCTACTTTTGCTTCTCCACTATAACAAAGTCTTTGACTCTGTGGATCACAACAAACTTTGGAAAATTCTTAGAGATATGGGAATACCAGACCACCTTACCTGTCTCCTGAGAAATCTGTATGCAGGTCAAGAAGCAACAGTTAGAACTGGACATGGAACAAAAGAATGGTTCCAAATTGGGAAAGGAGTACACCAAGGCTATATATTGTCACCCTGCTAATTTAAATTATATACAGAGTACATTATGAGAAATGATGGGCTGGATGAAGCTCAAGCTGGAATCAAAATTCCTGGGAGAAATATCAATAACCTCAAATACGCAGATGACACTACCCTTATGGCAGAAAGCAAAGAGGAACTAAAGAACCTCTTGATGAAAGTGAAAGAGGAGAATGAAAAAAACTGGCTTAAAACTCAACATTCAGAAAACTAAGATCATGGCATCTAGTCCCACCACTTCATGGCAAATAGATGGGGAAACAATGGAAACAGTGACAGACCTTATTTTCTTAGGCTCCAAAATCACTGCAGATGGTGACTACACCCATGAAATTAAAAGATGCTTGCTCCTTGGATGAAAACCTAGACAGCATATTAAACAGCAGAGACATTATTTTGTCAACAAAGGTCCGTCTAGTCAGAGCTATAGTTTTTCCAGTAGTCAGGTATGAATGTGAGAGTTGGACCATAAAGAAGGCTGAGCTCCAAAGGATTGATGCTTTTTAACTGCGGTGTTGGAGAAAACTCTTGAGAGTCCTTGGACAGCAAGATCAAACCAGTCAATCCTAAAGGAAATAAGTCCTGAATAGTCATTGGGAAAGACTGAGGGCAGGAGGAGAATGGGACGATGGAGGATGAGATGGTTGGATGGCATTATTGATTCGATGGACATGGGTTTGGGTGGACTCCGGGAGTTGGTGATGGACAGGGAGGCCTGACGTGCTCTGGTTCATGGGGTCACAAAGAGTCAGATGCGACTGAGTGACTGGACTGAATTCATTGGAAGGACTGATAATGTAGCTGAAACTCCAATACTTTGGCCACTTGATGCGAAGAACTGACTCATTAGAAAAAACCCAGATGCTGGGAAAGATTGAAGGCAGGAGGAGAAGGGGATGTCAGAGGATGAGATGGTTGGATGGCATCACCGACTCAATGGACATGAGTTTGAGCAAGCTCTGGGAGTTGGTGATGGACAGGAAAGCCTGGTGCGCTGAAGTCTATGGGGTCGCAAAAAGTCAGACAGGACTGAGTGACTGAACTGAATTGATATGAAAATAGTTTCTACCAAAAACCCCTGCGCTGTTCATATAACATTAAATATTTTGTCAACAGTAAAATACATTTTCCAAGATAGAATATACATGTCTCAGAACTATATAATGAGCACTAACATGGTTAACTAATCTGAGTGAGTGAGTGAGTGAGTGAAGTCACTCAGTTGTGTCTGAATCTTTGCAACCCTGTGGACTATAGCCCACCAGGCTCCTCCATCCATGGGATTCTCCAGGCAAGAATACCAGAGTGGGTTCCCATTTTCATCAACATGAAAGCAAAGGTGCATATTTCACTCAATTCTAGACATTTCAGTTATCCCTTAGACACTCCACTGATACCCTTGAAATGTTCACATACACAGAGTAAATTCTTAAGAAAACTTCAAAATTTTTGTAGTAAAAGATTAAAATTAGTGACATGAACTAAAATGCTAGAAAGGCACCCAAAACGTTTGTATTTATAAAGCTATATTTATATTTACTGCTTTTATAAAATGTTGAATTATTTAATGTTAAAATGTAGGTCTGTTTTGAAGTAGTGTAGGAAATCATATCAATAATTTTCCTAGGTGCTGGGTACTTACATTTAGAAGTTTCTGTTTCCCACTCAGTGATTACAGTTCCTTTCATTGATATTTTCTTTAATGCTGAAGTTGGATTTGAAATAATTGAAACTTGAAACATGTCTTTAATGTAGATATTTTTTGGATCAGTTTGTTTGCTAAGCTGTCAAAGTTTTCTTCTGATTTATTTTATTTTATTTATATGTTAAAGGTTTATTTTATTTTTTAAATTTAAATTTATTTATTTTAATTGGAGGCTAATCACTTTACAATACTGTATCGGTTCTGCCACACATCAACATGAATCCATCACGGGCATACATGTGTTCCCCATCCTGAACCACCCTCCCACCTCCCTCCACATACCATCCCTCCGGGTCATCCCAGTGCATAGGTCCCAAGCATCCTGTATCGAACCTGGACTGGCTATTCATTTTTTATATGATATTATACATGTTTCAGTGCCATTCCCCCAAATCGTCTTACACTTTCCCTCTCCCGCAGAGTCCAAAAGACTGTTCTATAAATTTGTGTCTCTTTTGCTGTCTCACATACAGGGTTATCGTTACCATCTTTCTAAATTCCATATATAGCTAGTATACTATATTGGTGTTTTTCTTTCTGGCTTACTTCACTCTGTATAATAGGCTCCAGTTTCATCCACCTCATTAGAACTGATTCAAATGTATTCTTTTTAATGGCTGAGTAATACTCCATTGTGTATATGTACCACAGCTTTCTTATCCATTCATCTGCTGATGGACATCTAGGTTGCTTCCATGTCCTGGCTATTATAAACAATGTTGTGGTGAACATTGGGGCACACGTGTCTCTTTCAATTCTGGTTTCCTCAGTGTGTATGCCCAGCAGTCGGATTGCTGGGTGCTATGTCGCTAAGAGTTGGATATGACTGAGCGGCTTCACTTTCACTTTCATGCATTGGAGAAGGAAATGGCAACCCACTCCAGTGTTCTTGCCTGGAGAATCCCAGGGACGGGGGAGCCTGGTGGGCTGCCATCTACGGGGTTGCACAGAGTAGGACACGACTGAAGTGACTTAGCATATGGCAGTTCTATTTCCAGTTTTTTAAGGAATCTCCACACTGTTCTCCATAGTGGCTGTACTAGTTTGCATTCCCACCAACAGGGTAAGAGGGTTCCCTTTTCTCCACACCCTCTCCAGCCTTTATTGCTTGTAGACTTTTGGATCGCAGCCATTCTGACTGGTGTGAAATGGTACCTCATAGTGGTTTTGATTTGCATTTCTCTGATAATGAGTGATGTTGAGCATGCTTTCATGTGTTTGTTAGCCATCTGTATGTCTTCTTTGGAGAAATGTTTGTTTAGTTCTTTGGCCCAATTTTTGATTGGGTCATTTATTTTTCTGGAATTGAGATTCAGGTGTTGCTTGTATATTTTTGAGATTAGTTGTTTTTCAGTTGCTTCATTTACTGTTATTTTCTCCCATCCTGAAGGCTGTCTTTTCACCTTGCTTATAGTATCCTTTGTTGTGCAGAAGTTTTTACTTTTAATTAGATCCTATTTGTTTATTTTTCCTTTTATTTCCAATATTCTGGAAGGTGGGTCATAGAGGATTATGCTGTGATTTATGTAGGAGAGTGTTTTGCCTATGTTCTCCTCTAAAAGTTTTATAGTTTCTGGTCTTTTAGATCTTTAATCCATTTTGAGTTTATTTTTGTGTATGGTGTTAGAAAGTGTTCTGCTACTGCTGCTGCTAAGTCACTTCAGTCTTGTCTGACTCTGAGTGACCCCGTAGATGACAGCTCACCAGGCTCCCCTGTCCCTGGGATTCTCCAGGCAAGAACACTGGAGCGGGTTGCCATTTCCTTCTCCAATGCATGAAAGTGGAAAGTGAAAGTGAAGTCGCTCAGTCATGTCCAAACCCTCAGCGACCCCATGGACTTCAGCCTACCAGGCTCCTCTGTCCATGGGATTTTCCAGGCAGGAGTACTGGAGTGGGATGCGATTGCCTTCTCCAAGAAGGTGTTCTAGTTTCATTCTTTTACAAGTGGTTGACCAGTTTTCTCAACACCACTTGCTAAAGAGATTGTCTTTTTGCCATTGTATATTCTTGCCTCCTTTGTCAAAGATAAGGTGTCCATATGTACGTGGATTTATCTCTGGGCTTTCTATTTTGTTCCATTGATCTGTATTTCTGTCTTTGTGCCAGTACCATACTGTCTGGATGACTGGCTTTGTAGTAGAGCCTGAAGTCAGGCAGGTTTATTCCTCCAGTTCCATTCTTCTTTGTCAAGATTGCTTTGGCTATTCGAGGTTTTTTGTATTTCCATACAAATTGTGAAATTATTTGTCCTAGCTTTGTGAAAAATACTGTTGGTACCTTGATAGGGATTGCATTGAGTCTGTAGATTGCTTTGGGTAGTATACTCTTTTTCACTATATTGATTCTTCCGATCCATGAACACGGTATATTTCTCCATCTATTAGTGTTGTCTTTGATTTCTTTCACCATTGTTTTATAGTTTTCTATATATAGGTCTTTTGTTTCTTTAGGTAGATATATTCCTAAGTATTTTATTCTTTTCGTTGCAATGGTGAATGGAATTGTTTCCTTAATTTTTCTTTCTGTTTTCTCATTGTTACTGTATATCTGTTTTCTCATTGTTAGTGTATAGGAATGCAAGGGATTTCTGTGTGTTGATTTTATATCCTGCAAATTTACTATATTCATTGATTAGCTGTAGTAATATCCTGGTTGAGTCTTTAGGGTTTTCTATGTAGAGGATCATGTCATCTGCAAACAGTGAGAGTTTTACTTCTTCTTTTCCAATTTGGATTACTTTTCTTTCATTTTTTGCTCTGATTGCTGTGGCCAAAACTTCCAAAACTATGTTGAATAGTCGTGATGAAAGTGGGTATCCTTGTCTTTTTCCTGACTTTGGGGAAATGCTTTCAATTTTTCACCATTGAGGACAATGTTTGCTGTGGGTTTGTCATATATAGCTTTTATTATGTTGAGGTATGTTCCTTCTATTCCTGCTTTCTGGAGAGTTTTTATCATAAATGGATGCTGCCTTTTGTTAAAGGCTTTCTCTGCATCTATTGAGATAATCATATGGCTTTTATTTTTCAATGTGTTAATGTGGTGTATTACATTGATTGATTTGCGGATATTGAAGAATCCTTGCATCCCTGGGATAAAGCCCACTTAGTCATGATGTATGATCTTTTTAATGTGTTGTTGGATTTTGATTGCTAGAATTTTGTTAAGGAGTTTTGCATCTCTGTTCATCAGTGATATTGGATTGTAGTTTTCTTTTATTGTGGCATCTTTGTCAGGTTTTGGTATTAGGGTGATGGTGGCCTCATAGAATGAGTTTGGAAGTTTACCATCCTCTGCAATTTTCTGGAAGAGTTTGAGTAGGATGGGTGTTAGCTCCTCTCTAAATTTTTGGTCGAATTCAGCTGTGAAGCCAACCTGGACCTGGGCTTTTGTTTGCTGGAAGATTTCTGATTACAGTTTCAGGTTCCATGCTTGTGATGGGTCTGTTAAGATTTTCTATTTCTTCCTGGTCCAGTTTTGGAAAGTTGTATTTTTCTAAGAATTTGTCCATATCTTCCAAGTTTTCATTTTATTGGCATGTAATTGTTGATAGTAATCTCTTATGATCCTTTGTGTTTCTGTGTTGTCTGTTGTGATCTCTCCATTTTCATTTCTAATTTTATTGATTTGATTTTTCTCCCTTTGTTTCTTGATGAGTCTGGCTAATGGTTTGTCAGTTTTATTTATCCTTTCAAAGAACCAGCTTTTGGCTTTGTTGATTTTTGCTATGGTCTCTGTTTTTTTCTTTTGCATTTATTTCTGCCCTAATTTTTAAGATTTCTTTTTCTACCAACCCTGGGGTTCTTCATTTCTTCCTTTTCTAGTTGCTTTAGGTGTAGAGTTAGGTTATTTATTTGACTTTTTTTCTTGTTTCTTGAGGTATGCCTGTATTGCTATGAACTTTCCCCTTAGGACAGTTTTACAGTATCCCACAGGTTTTGGGTTGTTGTGTTTTCATTTTATTCGTTTCTATGCATATTTTGATTTCTATTTTGATTTCTTCTGTGATTTGTTGGTTATTCAGCAGCATGTTGTTCAGCCTCCATATGTTGGAATTTTTAATAGTTTTTCTCCTGTAATTGAGATCTAATCTTACTGCACTGTGGTCAGAAAAGATGCTTGGAATGATTTCAATTTTTTTTTTGAATTTACCAGGGCTAGATTTATGGCCCAGGATGTGCGCTTGAGAAAAAGGTGAAATTCTTTGTTTTGGGGTGAAATGTCGTATAGATATCAATTAGGTCTAACTGGTCTTTTGTATCATTCAAAGTTTGTGTTTCCTTGTTAATTTTCTGTTTAGTTGATCTATCCATAGGTGTGAGTGGGGTATTAAAGTCTCCCACTATTATTGTGCTATTGTTAATTTCCCTTTTCATACTTGTTAGCATTTGTCTTACATATTGTGGTGGTCCTATGTTGGGTGCATGTATATTTACAATTTTTATATCTTCTTCTTGGATTGATCCTTTGATCATTATGCAGTGTCCTTCTTTGTCTCTTTTCACAGCCTTTCTTTTAAAGTCTATTTTCTCTGATATGAGTATTGCTACTCCTGCTTTCTTTTGGTCTCTACTTGTGTGGAGTATCTGTTTCTATCTCTTCACTTTCAGTCTGTATGTGTCCCCTGTTTTGAGGTGGGTCTTTTGTTTTTGTATCCATTCAGCCAGTCTTTGTCTTTTGGTTGAGGCATTCAACTCATTTAAATGTAAGGTAATTATTGATAAAGTATGATCCTGTTGCCATTTACTTTTTTGTTTTGGATTGGAGTTTATAGACCCTTTTTGTGTTTCTTGTCTAGAGAAGATCCTTTAGCATTTGTTGGAGAGCTGGTTTGGTGGTGCTGAATTCTCTCAGCTTTTGCTGGTCTGGAAAGCTTTTGATTTCTCCTTTATACTTGAATGAGATCCTTGCTGGGTACATTAATCTGGGCTGTAGGTTATTTTCTTTCATCACTTTAAGCATGTCCTGCCATTCCCTCCTGGTCTGAAGAATTTCTATTGAAAGATCAGCTGTTATCCTTATAGGAATCCCCTTGTGTGTTATTTCTTGTTTTTCCCCCGCTGCTTTTAATATTTGTTCTTTGTGTTTGATCTTTGTTAATTTGATTAATATGCATCTTGGGGTGTTTCGCCTTGGGTTTATCCTGTTTGGGACTCTCTGGGTTTCTTGGACTTGGGTGGTTATTTCCTTCCCCATTTTAGGGAAGTTTTCAACTATTATCTCCTCAAGTATTTTCTCATGGTCTTTCTTTTTGTCTTCTTCTTTTGGGACTCCAATGATTTGAATGTTGGGGCGTTTAACATTGTTCTGGAGGTCTCTGAGTTGTCCTCATTTCTTTTAATTCTTTTTTCTTTTATCCTCTCTGATTCATTTATTTCTACCATTCTATCTTCTATTTCACTAATCCTATTTTCTGCCTCCATTATTCTACTATTTGTTGCCACCAGAGTGTTTTTTTATCTCATTTATTGCATCATTCATTATATATTGACTCTTTTTTATTTCTTCTAGGTCCTTGTTAAACCTTTCATGCATCTTCTCAATCCTTGTCTCCAGTCTATTCATCTGTGATTCCGTTTTTATTTCAAGACTTTGGATCATTTTCACTATCATTATTCAGAATTCTTTATCGGGTAGATTCCTTATCTCTTCCTGTTTTGTTTGGTTTGGTGGGCAATAATACTGTGCCTTTACCTGCTGGTTATTCCTCTGTCTCTTCGTCTTGTTTATATTGCTGCGTTTGGGGTGGCCTTTCTGTATTCTGGCAGTTTGTGGAGTTCTCTTTATTGTGGAGTTTCCTCGCTATGGGTGGGGTTGTATGGGTGGCTTGTCAAGGTTTCCTGGTTAGGGAAGCTTGTGTCGGTGTTCTGGTGTGTGGAGCTGGATTTTTTCTCTCTGGAGTGCAATGAAGTGTCCAGTAATGAGTTATGAGATGTCAATGGGTTTGGAGTGACTTTGGGCAGCCTGTATATTGAAGTTCAGGGCTGTGTTCCTGTGTTGCTGGAGAATTTGCATGGTATGTCTTGCTCTGGAACTTGTTGGCCCTTGGGTGGTGCTTGGTTTCAGTGTAGGTATGGAGGCATTTGACGAACTCCTGTTGATTAATGTTCCCTGGAGTCAGGAGATCTCTGGTGTTCTCAGGATTTGGACTTAAGCCTCCTGCTTCTGGTTTTCAGTCTTATTTTTACAGTAGTCTCAAGACTTCTCCATCTATACAGCACCATTGATAAAACATCTAGGTTAAAGATGAAAAGTTTCTCCACAGTGAGGGACACCCAGAGAGGCTCACAGAGTTACATGGAGAAGAGAAAAGGGAGGAAGGAGTTACAGGTGATTCGAATGAGATGAGGTGGAATTAAAAGAGAGAGAAAGCTAGCCAGTAATCACTTCCTTATGTGTGCTTCACAGTCTGGACCACTCAGAGATGTTCATGGAGTTATACAGAGAAGAGAAGAGGGAGGAAGGAGACAGAGGTGGCCAGGAGGAAAAAGGGGGGAATCAAAAGGAGAGAGACAGATCCAGCCAGTAATCAGTTCCCTAATTGTTCTCCACCATCCAGAACACACAAAGATATTCACATAGTTGGGTAGAGAAGAGAAGGGGGAGGGAGGAGATAGAGGCGACCTGGTGGAGAAAAAGGAGAGTCCAAAGGGGGAGACAGCAGTCAAGCCAGTAATCTCACTCCCAAGTAAAAATGGGTACTGAAGATTGGGTTCTTAAAGGTACAAAATTGATAATAAATACCAAAAAGCAAAGATTAAAAATCTAGAGTAGAGGTTGGATTTTCAAAAATACAATATTAAAGAAAAGAAAAAAAAAACAAAGTCACAAAAATTATTAAAAAATATACATATATGAAGTTTGCTTTAAAAAATAGGGTCTCTTTTTTTTTTTTGCAAAGTAATAGGTTATAAAAATGAAAATTAAAGGAGTAATAAAGGACTTAAAATTTAAAAGAAATTTAAAAAAAGAATGATAGTAAAAATAGTAAAAATATGTCTAGGACTTTCTCTGGTATTGTTGTGGGCAGTGTGGTTTCAGTTCATTTTCAGATAGTTCCTTGGTCTGGTTTATATTTCTCAAGATCTATAGGCCCCTTCCTATGTAGTTGGTACTAACTACAGGGTTTTAATTGATTGGTCCTGTCGCTTTCAAGGAGGTTCCCTCTGTTTTAGCTTCTTCTCTTTCCTGGTCTCTTCAGTGTCTGATTTCCGCCCTGACACAAGGGGGTGGTGGTGGACACTTTTTTAGGCTCACTTGTTCAGCCGTGCTGTGGGGAGGGAGGGATGCTGCAAACAAATAACACTGTCGTGTGTTTGCAGTGTCTCAGCCACACTGGGCCTGTCCCTGCTCACGGCACATGTGCCTTCCCTGCCCACACTGCTCAGGCTCTAGGTTGCTCTGCTGGGAACCGTCCGAGGCCGGCCCTGGGCTGCATGCACCTCCCAGGTCTAAGCCGCTCAGGTTCAGGCACTCAGGTAGTCCTCAGAGGCACAGACTCATTTGGGCCTGCATTTTGTGCCCTTCCCAGGTCCGAGTACCTCAGGCAATGAGGTGTTTGGTGAGCACAGCCGCTGAGATTTATCAGCTCCCTGGTCTCTGCCACTCGGTTTTCTGGGTGTACAACCAGCGCACCTTCTCAGGCGGATGTTGACTGTCCAGAACCACAAGAAGTCTTAGTTAGCAAAGAAGCCTGCTTGCAGTTTGGTAGATAATGTCTCTCTGGGGCTGCAATTGCCCCTTTCTGGCTCTGGCTGCCTGTCACCATAGGGGGATGGTCTGCAGTGGGCTAGCTGAACAGCCCTTTGTTCTGTGAGCGAGCCTGGAGGTGTCTTAGGTTAGGGCTTTTCGCGTGGTAGCTGTCCCACAGCCTGGTTTGCTTGCCCAAGTTAGTTCCCTCAGATTGCCCTCAGGGCATTCAGGCCTGGTCTTTACTCTAAGCAATGCAGCCTGCACCTCCCTGCCCGGCCCCTGCTTGCTAGAGGCTGGTGCAGGCATCTGCATTGCTTCTCCATTGGGGGAGTTACTGTTGGGCTTGTAATCTGTGGGTTTTAATTATTTATTTTTCCTCCCAGTTATGTTGCCCTCTGTGGTTCCAAGGCTCACCACAGATTCGGCAGTGAGAGTGTTTCCTGGTGTTTGGAAACTTCTCTCTTTTTAAGACTCCCTTCCCAGGATGGAGCTCCATCCCTATCTCTTTTGTCTCTTTGTCTTTTCTATTTTTTCCTACCTCCTTTCAAAGACACTGGGCTGCTTTTCTGTGTGCCTGATGTCCTCTGACATCATTCAGAAGTTGTTTTGCGGAATTTACTCAGCATTTAAATGTTCTTTTGATGAACTTGTGGGGGAGAAAGTGGTCTCCCAGTCCTATTCCTCTGCCATCTTAGGACCGCCCCCCTTCTTCTGATTTTAATATGTTCTTTGTTGCATGAATTGTTTTACACCAGGTAATAGATTTCAGGATTTTTTTCATATCCAATAGTTACTTTTCATCTGGTCTATATGAGACAAATGCAGTTATTAATAACTTGGATCAAAAATAATTTAGGTTCATTCTTCCCTGTTTATTACTTAATTACATGTTTCTTATCTTAATTACCTGGGTGATTACTTAATTTTTTTTATTGTAGGTTGACACACTCATTTAATATCCAGAAGAATGTTATAGAAAAAGTTTTCTATTTTCTCATGCCTTTCAAACTAGAAGAAAGTTACTAATAACAGTTTTACTCAGTCTAAATAGGAACGATGTGAGATGAAACAATTAGCCACAAACTGTCAAAGGGAATTCTACTTTTCAATTAAATCTAGTAGCACTGTATGGATTAAATTAGATTTATATAATAAAGTAGATATACGGGATTTGTTTTAAAATGGCAGGATACATTTATTTGAAGAGTAAGTAAGAATTTGCTATGTTTTAGCATATCATTCAGACAAGGCAATGGCACCCCATTCCAGTACTCTTGCCTGGAAAATCCCATGGACAGAGGAGCCTGGAAGGCTGCAGTCCATGGGGTTGCTGAGGGTCAGACATGACTGAGTGACTTCACTTTCACTTTTCTTTTTCATGCATTGGAGAAGGAAATGGCAACCCACTCCAGTGTTCTTGCCTGGAGAATCCCAGGGATGGGGGAGCCTGTTGGGCTGCCATCTATGGGGTCACACAGAGTTGGACAGGATTGAAGTGACCTAGCAGCAGATCATTTGTAAACTGGGAATGTAAAGATAAATTGGAAAAGATAGTCATAGGACAATATTATCAAATTATAATGGGTTGAGATCTGGGAGATTAAGATAATCCAACATTATTTCCAATATTTATTGGAAAATGGTTAAGATTTCTGAGTGAAATACATGAAATATATTAATTTTTTAAAGAAACATGATACTGCATTATAATTAATGAAGTTCCAACATAGCATTAATTCTATAGGTTTTAAAAAATTTGTATACTTTAAAATATAATTTTATGCATTAAATCTAAATTGATGTGTGGATTTTGATTTTAAAAGTTTGGTTTGACAAAATTTTTATATGTACTAATTACAATGCAACTTATCTAACTTTAAAAAATTCCCAGTAATTATACAGGAGCACATAACAATTTTTAAAATAATATTGACTATTATTGACTAAAATAATATTGACTATTACTAAAAAAAGTTTATAATTTATTCCAGTCTCAACTCTGAATGATATAGTAAGCCAGGTAAGTGATTTCTCCATACACAGTTGCTTGGAAATCCTGGATTCTTAAAGAACTGAAAAGTCAATGTTTATCTCTAGAATCATGGCCTTTGAGTCAAAATATTGTTAATATATTCTAGTTAAGAGACATCTTGAAGAATGAGAAATCTTAAAATTGGATTCCCCATAAAGCACTTATGAAAATCTTATTCTCTAGAATGTGACCATCTACCATCACAATCATATCTGAGTCAACAGAGCTAAACTTGAAGTTGTGTCATTTTATCTTTTGGTAATGTAAACAGTAATAAATTCCCCCTAGACTTAATTTTTTTTGCATCTTATTACTATGAGTTCAGAAGGGTGCCGTTTTAGTAAACGAGGAAAAGGTAGAAGAAAAACTTCAGGAATTAAAAATTTGCTCATCAGGAAATGAGCCCCCTTTTTAAAAACTGTCAGGACTACTATTTGCATATCCCTTACACAGAGAGAAATACTCTTCTTGACTGAACAGTTACTGAATTTCATATGTCTATTACAACATATTAAATATAGTTTTGTACATTTCTAAAGCAGATAACCTCCCTGGCATGGTTTCTATTTCAGTATATATATTATTTGCCTAGAATAAGATGATGTCTTTTATTTTTAAAATGTATTTAGGTGCTTTTAAAAGCAGCAGATTTTTCACCTTAAAAACTATTTACACTTTTACCTGCTGACACTGACCAAAAGCATTTTACTTGATAATAAATCTGGAGGAGCTGCAATGAGACATTAATTATTTGGTGTTCATTGCCTGAGCAATCATTGCTTTTTGAAGGCATGTAATTAATAAGTTCCCCAAAGCTACCCTAGAAAGGAAACCATAAAGAAAATAACTTTTTTAGAAATTATTTTGTTCGAGGAGGTCACGTGTAAGGTGTAAAAATCATTATTTTCAATCTTTTTTATTCAAATATCCATAATATGTTTGGGTTGACTACCGAATTTTATTGGAGGAAGGTGAACACTGGTAACATTTTTTTAAAACAAATTTTAAATGTCAATGGCTATCTAATACCAGTTTTTATTTTAAAGAATCATTTTAGAAGTGACTACTACCCCTGGTGGTTAAGCCAGTAAAGAATCTGCCTGCAATGCAGGAGACCCAGGTTCAATTCTTGGGTTGGGAAGATCCCCTGGAAAAGGGAATGACAATCCACTCCAGTATTCTTGCTTGAGAAATCCTGTGGACAGAGGAGCTTCACGGACTACAATCCATGGGGGTCACAAAGAGTCTGACACAACTGAGTGATTCACACACACACACACACACTACATATGTATAGAATTCTTTTTTTATAGCTGAAGATGTTATAATATCTTTATTATTTTTTAATTTGGGATTGAAGTCACATTCTATACAGAGACGTGCTTTTTAAAAATATTGTCCTATGATAAAATGAAAGACGCTTACTCCTTGGAAGGAAAGTTAGGACCAACCTAGATAGCATATTCAAAAGCAGAGACATTACTTTGCCAACAAAGGTTCATCTAGTCAAGGCTATGGTTTTTCCTGTGGTCATATATGGATGTGAGAGTTGGACTGTGAAGAAAGCTGAGTGCCAAAGAATTGGTGCTTTTGAATTGTGGTGTTGGAGAAGACTCTTGAGAGTCCCTTGGACTGCAAGAAGATCCAACCAGTCCATTCTGAAGGAGATCAGCCCTGGGATTTCTTTGGAAGGAATGATGCTAAAGCTGAAACTCCAGTACTTTGGCCACCTCATGCGAAGAGTTGACTCATTGGAAAAGACTCTGATGCTGGGAGGGATTGGGGGCAGGAGGAGAAGGGGACAACAGAGGATGAGATGGCTGGATGGCATCACTGTCTCGATGGACGTGAGTCTGAGTGAACTCCAGGAGTTGGTGATGGACAGGGAGGCCTGGCATGCTGCGATTAATGGGGTCGCAAAGAGTCAGACACGACTGAGTGACTGAACTGGACTGAACTGAACTGATGATAAAATGAAATTGCTGAATAAGATAGTAGTGTGAACCATCATATCTGGAGGAGGGCATGGCAATCTACTCCAGTATTCTTGCCTGGAGAATCCCATGGAGAGAGGAGCCTGGCAGGCTGCAGGCCATAGGGTCACAAAGAGTCAGTCATGACTGAAGCAACTTAGCACACATGCACTTGAACCACATACCACTCTCTACTGTCATTTTCATGGTGACTCATCTACCCCACTGATATCTCCAAAGCTGCACCAATGCTAAAACAAGATTCTATTTTAGGTTCTCTTGTTGAGCTGAAGGACCAGTGTGACTTGTTATACTTTATAAGGAAAATGGACTACTTTTTAGAATTTTGAAGAATGGGTCAAATTCTATTACCAGTCTAGAATGTATAAAATGTAAAATTTCATAAATCATCATGAAAGTATTTGAATTTGATTTAACAGGGTTAATCAATCCATCACTTTTGACTTGGAGTCATAAGATAATTTTGTCAAGAGGGCCCTCTCAAGACATTTTTCTCTTGGAAAAGTCACTTATGCATTTACAGGGGTTAACATCTTGGCCATAAAGCACTGAGAGGTATATCAATATGGTATTCATTTTCTAGAATAGAAAGTTTGTTTTATTTTTTTTTGAAAGGTAATAACATGTACAACAAAATAATATATAAATTTTCAGTTGCTCTTTAAGGGCTAAATCTAAATAAATAGGGGTTTCTGTTGCTGTTTCAAACATTAATATAATCAATGCAGACACAATTGTGTGAAAAATAGCCTTGCATTTCTCCATATTAAAGCAAAACAAAACAAAAAGTACAATGTATAGAGTTTAAAGATCACCTGATGCATTGTTAAGTTGGTTTCCAGAGAGCATATATTCAAAATAGTATATTTCTGCTCAAAGTTAAAAAATTCAAGTAAAACTGTTCCCTTAAGTACTTAGCTGCCATTACAACAAACTACACTTGCTGAAAATATGTTAATAAATGAAGCAGTGGATTGGAAATACAATTTCCAATATTTATTACCTAAATTCTATCATTATAACATATAAAATATAACTCCTAAAATGACAGCAAAACTCAAAACATTATTTCTTCTATAATGGTGAAGAAATTGAATTGCCAAGCAGGTTAAAATGTTGGGTTTTATGCCTTGCCACAATTCATATGCCTTGCCAATATTCATAAGAATATTTACCAAATTGTAGTCCCACATATCTTCCAATCCTATTTTACTGTTAATTTACAGTTAATTATTTTTAAAAAATCCTCAATAAATGGAATTGCTATATGCATATATTGATATAATTTTGAAAAGAATTATAAATTTTAAACTTAAAAAATCTTCTCATTATATATCATAACTTGGATGAATATTTTCAGTTAATAGATCCATGGAATGAAAGGAATTTTAATTAGATCTCAGGCATTTTGCATATTGATATCTTTATCAATGGCTAAAACTAAAATGTGGCTAAAGACAAATTTTAAAATCTCTTTAGTTTGGATGCACTTTAACAGAGCCTTTCTAAGATAATATTAAAAAATCGTATTTGGGTCCAGGAGTTTCCCCAATTTCTTAAAGAAATTCACAACTTTTCTAGCTCTGATATTCTTTTACTTTGCTGGGCTCTCATAATTAATCTTTCTTTAAGTTTTCTTCGACTAAACTGGACATCAGTCACCATTAGAATATCTCTGAATTTAAAAAGTTACAAATACTAGTAGAGCTTCATGAGAATATTTGTGAAATGCAAGAATATTTTAGTTTCAAAAATATGTACCAATAACTGACACCAAATGTGTCCCACTGATATGGATACTGGAAGTATATCAGAAAGCTTTCTTTTTCTGGTTCTGGTTAGTATTCTGAAGGGAAAAAAAAAACCAAAACAATACAAAACTTCTGAGCCAAGACTCAGCCTTGAATTTGTGTAAAATTAAATAGGAAAAGACAACACCATTTCTCTCTTGTAATGGGATGACATGCTATAGAGTTATATTTAAAATAACTTCTATTAATTCCTTTAGGCCATGAAGCTGGCATTAATTTCTTTATAAAAAGCTTTTCCATTTATTATCCTAATAAACAGAATGAGATAAAACTGCTTTTCAAGGCAACTAGCCTTATCTTGGAGAGATGCTCATATGCTAATTAAAATATATATATTTTCTGCTCAGTTGGGAGCAAAGAACACAACATAGCTTGATGATGGTATCTATAAAGAAAACCATGAGAGATAAAGCTGTAGCTTTCTCTTTAGTGATACCATTTCCTTCAACAAATATGGGTTCCCTCTCAAGAAAAAATTTGAGCTTTAAAAATGCCAATTCTGAAGCTTTTCTGCTATAATGGAAATGCATGCTTGACACATTAGGAGGAAACATGCAGCTCTCAGGTCATTCTTCCAGCAGTATTTAAAGCTTTAGGAGAATATCACAGGGAATTCACTTTTTAGGGAAGGAGTTTAAACTCAGTAGGACCAAAGGAAGTTAAGGAAGCACATGGGTGATAAGATGTGCTTCCAAATAGCTTCAAAATTCTGTTATTCATCATAAAATGTTACTCTGGAATATACTGAACCTTTACCCGTGACTCATCACTATCATAGTTATTTTATTCTTAAATACTTTTCCTATACATCTTGTTGGAGAAGGCAATGGCACCCCACTCCAGTACTCTTGCCTGGAAAATCCCATGGAGAGAGAAGCCTGGTAGGCTGCAGTCCATGGGGTCGCTAGGAGTCGGAGACGACTGAGCGGCTTCACTTTCACTTTTCACTTTCCTGCATTGGAGAAGGAAATGACAACCCACTCCCGTGTTCTCGCCTGGAGAACCCCAGGGACAGGTGAGCCTAGTGGGCTGCTGTCTATGGGGTTGCATAGAGTCGGACACGACTGAAGTGACTTAGCAGCAGCATACATCTTGTAATTTTTTTTGGGGGGGTACTGTTAATATAGCATATAATTCGTCAGTTTTACACACAAGCACTCTCATTAACTGAAAACTAAAGTGTATATTAAGACAGAAAGATCAGTCATTTTTAGCCAATACATTATGCCGCCAATAGACTACTGAATTTTCTTTTTAATATAGCATTTGTAAATTCTTTATTTGTCCCAAGCAAGGAATTGAATACATACAATGTTTTAAAGCTTCATGCTTGTGAGATACATATATAGTATTTATATATATTCATATTCATATATATGAATAATATAACTCTTTAAAAATATACTAATAGCCAAAGGTACTGTGGTAAAAAAAAAATCTCATAAATATTGGTCATTTGAAAATGCCATCTTAGGTGTACTTCTTGAGTCCGGTAATGTAATACAGAGAAGATGGATTGAGGACAGTCATTTAAGTGACAAATTCTCAGACTATGCCTGTTGGATCATGCTGTGATGGAAAAACTTGTAATGGCCAATGAAAACTGAGATGGAAACTAATAAAAATTCAGAAGCAAGTAAAAATAGTGAAGTTATCTGAGGGCCTTATTCATATTCATTCAGGATAGGTCCTCCTGTCATCCCAGGTAATATTGGTCATGGATCCTTTTCTTCATTATAGGAAGAAAATATTGCTTTATTCCCATAGGCATATTGCTAGCAGAATATGTGATATAGTGAGTAGATATTCAGATACTTGATGAACATATAAAATTGTTAAATAAATTCCAGCACTATGCAAAATTTCACATGAGGAGGCACTTGAGTGTCATGCTAGAAACATCTTTGGTAAGGGCAAGATGGAAAAAAGCTTTGGTGAGTAATAATGAAAATATATTCACTTACTTATTAACATTAAAATCTCCACATATTAAGACATTGGTCATATAGGTCATAAAAATGGTAAATGCCATGGATAAAATCCTCTGTCAGCTTTTTGCTTTTTGACATTTAGAGTCTTTTTTTTTTTTTTTTTTTTTTTTTAACCAGAGGATAATAGAAAACTTCCCACATTCAAAGTTGGTCATTTTCATTCTTTTCAACTGTTTGGGGGAAAAAAATGAAGAAATCTGTATAAATGGTCACAGTATTGGCTGTCCAGCTTGGTGTATTATTCTTCAGATCCACAAATCAACTTGTTAGTTGATAAATTACTAATGTCCAGTGTTTTCCAGAATCATTTTTTTCAGTGTTCCTTAAAACTGTATTAAGAGTTTGTATCTAAATCAATTAGGAAACAAAATATATGCTTGCAAAGTCTAGGATTTTAATGTCTTCTGAATCTGTTGTCTTTGAAATTAGGCATTTTTGTTAGGCATTGAAAATTCACTGATGGTACTATTCACTAGAAAAAGAAATGAAGTAAAGGTAGCAAAGGAACTGACTGAATACAGAATTGTTGGCACTGGCCTTTTCTGTACCTCTGGATTTCAAAACATGAGCCTGTTCTTTTATATTTTAATCAAATATTCAGTCATCTCTAATGTATTTGTCATAGTAAATTTGAGTTATAAGTAGTCAGTCAGATTTGAAAATCATTTTAAGTGGTCCACAATATTTGAAAGTTGTTATAGCTAATCAGTAACATTTGAAGATCATTTAAAAAGGTCAGTTCATAGATGATACTGTATTTACTATGATGGTTTAAGCTATGAATTATAAAATAGTTGGTAACTGCATAAATTTGGAAACTTGCTTTTAGAAGGTGTTTAATTAAAGCAAAGTTTCTATTGTGTGTGTGTGTGTTTAAATCATACCATTTGGCACATGAAAGTGCAGTGGGTGGTATGGCTGAAAGAATATAGGTGGTGGCCCAGATGTTACATAATAAGTAGGATACCCTCCTTCAGCAACAAAGTATGGAGCAGGCTGATAAAAGCAAGTTACGTTGTCTGTATTAGGTAGGATATTCTGTTCTCCAAGTACTTTTAAAGCCATAAGGGCAATCATATTGAGGGTCTGCCTTCTTTCAAGTCCCATGAGGCAAACCGTGCTCTCATTCACGACTCCATGCAAGGTCATGAGGTAGTCATACTTGTTCTTTTCTTCACCTATGAAATGGTTGCGGAGGTATGATTCAATCTTCTTTTGCTGTTCTGCTACATCAGGAAAATCAATGAAGAATCTAGAACACATATAACGTTGCAGGGTCTTGATTTCTGCTTCACAAGCTGGTTTAAAGTCACGAACCAGCAAGTTGCTGTATTTCAGAAGGCCACCACCTCTAATTTCTTCAGGTTTTCTGGTAGATATAAGCTTGTACTGTAAATGTGTCATTGCTTCTTGGAAATCTCCATACATGCTTTCAGCTACCACAACAGGATAGCATTCATTGGTTAGGTTACCATTTTTGTCACTATAGAAATCTAACATGGGATCCAAGACAATTTGAAAGGAATCTACACTAAATTCAAATTGTCGTCTGAGTGAATTAACAAATTTTAGCTCGACATTCTTCCCAGTGTTATTTGACAGAGAGATGAGACTCCAACGATCATGCTTATTGCAAACTTTAACCATCTTCTGCA